>NC_136057.1:1700347291-1700923056 GCF_964261635.1 Lissotriton helveticus
TCAGAGGGGTAAGACAGGGTTGTGTTTTGGCCCCAACCCTGTTTTGCCTTTATGTTAACTGTGTCATATCCCATCTTGACAATGTTAGGGACAATGACGCTCCTTTTTTGGCAGGCAGGAAGGTGCCGGCTATAATGTACGCCGACGATACCCTCCTGCTTTCCAAATCACCGATGGGGATCCAGCGGATCCTAGATGGATTTGGTCTCTTCTGTAGACAATATGGTCTTGAGATCAATACTGAGAAGACCAAATTTATGATATTTAACCCCTCCCCTAAAAACAAGACCTAATCCGTCCTTGGGATCAGCAAGATTGGAAAGGGTAAAAACCTTTCAATACCTGGGTGTAATACTACATGAGAATCTATCTTGGGACCCCCAAATAGTAAGATCCCGGCTCAAGCTCAGTCAATTGTCCGGTGCAATTTTGAAGGTTTCAAACACTTCTACTTTCAAACCTATCAGCCCGGCAATAGAAATGTATAAAACTCAAGCAAAAGCGGCCGCTTCTTATGGTAGTGAGCTATGGGGCCACAAAGTAGGCACAGAACTTCTAAGCGTAGAAAATAATTTTCTTAGACGTCTCCTAGCCCTCCCCCGAGGCACACCCCTGCTTCCCCTGAGATTAGATGTGGGTCTCCCTTCCATCTCTGAGGACCTGGAACTTAAGCCTTTAAGATTCTGGCACAGGCTCTGGACCACAAGTGAGCTTGCACACTATAGGCACGATCTCATCCATGTACTAAACCTGAATACGTGTGACAGGATCCCTTGGTTGGTCTATATAAAGAAAGAACTGTACCGTTTGAGACTCCAGGAGTTATGGGATGCTCCCGAACAAGGCTGCCAAAGGGTCTCCCGCAAAAGCTTGGTGGAAATATATAAGGAAAAAAGTCCATCCACTTTGGTATCGGCACCCAATAATGGCATTTTAACAGATCGATTCCTGGATTCCAAAAATTCTTATCAATTTGAAGATTTTATGGACATTATTTTCCCCATTTTAGCTCAAAACTATTCATCCAATGGAGGTTAGGCACCTTGCCTATTAAAACTTTTACCTGTAAATGGACAAAGAGCGATGACAAAATCTGCCCAGGGTGCAGTAATCATGATGAGGATGAAATCCATGTTCTGTTCTTCTGCCCAGCCTACAATAGGCCAAGGAAATACTGGCTCGTGCCATTATGTAGGAACTTGGGCATAAAGAGCCATCTGTATTCATATAGAATATTGAAAACTAGCACTCTGCCCCACATAGTTTTTGCAGTCGCCAAATACATAATGGCCATGTGGCAGATGAGGACTAAATTACTAAAAAACTGTCACTGCTAAGAACTGTAAGGTACTCCCATCATGAATAGACTTCCAAGGAATGTAATTTTTATGTAATGTTTTTTCTCCTTTCTTTTTTATTCTCTTTGTATAATGGGATGCCCTGTAATGTGCTTGTTTTTTTATTGTATCTTTTATGGTCTATATGACCGAAATAAAGCATTTTTGGATTGGATTGGATTGGATTCCTTAAATGCAATGTAAGAAGCACAGAAAAAGTGCAATTTGGACTTAAGGAATCGCAAATTACAACCAACTTCAAGTTAGTGGTAATTTGCGATTACTTTGAAAAATGCACTTTTTTGCATTTTTTAAAGTGCCATGTGACTCACATACATGCCCATAGGGCATGTATGTGTGCCACATCTGCACCCATGCTCATTTTAGGGTTGTAACAGGGTATCCTTTTGACACCCTGGCACCCTTAAAATTGCATTCTCAATTAGCGATTCTCTAATTGGGAATCACAAATTGAGAATGTCTTCCCCTTAATTCCTATGGGCCTCTAGGCCCATAGGAATATGTAGGATTTGCAACATTTATTGCAAATCCTACATACATAGTGTTTTGTGATTCTCAAATAGCGATTCGCAAAAAATTGCTATTTGAGAATCGCAAAGTGACATTTTCATTCATGTGACCCTTAGTCCAATAACTGGAAATCTTTGGGCATGTCATGAACATATGGATATTGTCTGCTGAGGGGTGCTTACATTTTGAACAGACATACAGGGTTCCGTAAATTTTCGACAACTTAGCTGGGGACCAATAAACCCTATATGTGGCAAAAAGATGGTTACGCTTGAGGTCAGCAGGTTTCACAACTGCTCGTAGAATTGCGAAAGAGTCCAGCCAAACCTCTTTCATATTTTCACCCATTAGCTCTTCATTCCAAAGCTTTAGAATATCCAAGTCTAGGTTGTCATCAGCCTCTAGCAGAGCCTTTTACCACAGAAATACTTCCTTTTTGAATGGGCTATTCTCATCGTCTGATTGAGCCAGGCGTCTTCCTCCTCTTCCACCCAAATCTGTCTTGCCCACCAAGTGGAAACTTGATAGTACTTGAATCTTGTTAAAAGACCCCTGATACGGATGCTTAAGAACTCCCAGCTAACCAAAGATGAGGCCTCTTTCAGATCCCCCCAGCATAGTAATCCTTCAGATTTTAATGGCAAACTAAGCTGGTCCCTCAAACACTCAGGAGTTCCCGGGGAGTCCCAAATCAGGGCCCAGGAAGAGTAATAAGGAACTCATAAACCATCTAACATTGCCCCAAAGAGTATTCCCATGGAAAACTGGTCGACCTTATCTATCAACATACGAAAATTCTTAAAGTGAAATGCATAACAATATGCCGTTAAATCCGGGAGGGACAAGCCCCCCTTCTCCAGCCTCCTCCTAAGCTTTTTCCACAATATCCTTGATCCCTTAGAGGACCAAATAAAGATGCTGATCTTACCCTAAAGCGTGGCTACCTCAGCCTTATCAAAAGGTAGGGAGATAGAGTTAAAAAGAAAAGTTATCTTGTGGAGGACAATCAGTATAATTTGGTATCCTGCTTGTATAATGGGCCGTGCTTCTTGAATAATAGGGCGTCTTGCTTGTATAATGGGGCGTGCTGCTTGTATAATGGGGCGTCCTGCTTGTATAATGGGGCATGCTGCTTGTATAATGGGGCTTCCTGATTGTATAATGGGATGTCCTGCTTGTATAATGGGGTGTTCTGCTTGTATAATGAGACGTCCTACATGTATAATGAGACGTCCTGCTTGTATAATGGGACGTCCTGCTTGCATAATGGCCTGTTCTGCTTGCATAATGAGAAGTCTTGGTTGTATTATTTGTCATCCTGCTTGTATAATGGGGCATGCTTCTTGTATATTGGGGCGTCTTGCTTGTATAATGGGGCTTCCTGCTTGTATAATGGAGCGTGCTGCTAGTATAATGGGGCATGCTGCTACTATAATGGGGCATGCTGCTACTATAATGGGGTGTGCTGCTAGTATAATGGGGTGTTCTGCTTGTATTATGGTGTGTCCTACTTGTATAATGGGACGTCCTGTTTGTATAATGGGGTGTTCTGCTTGTATAATGGAGCGTCCTGCTTGTATAATGGGGCGTGCTGCTAATATAATGGGGCGTGCTGCTTGTATAATGGGGCATGCTGCTTGTATAATGGAGCTTCCTGATTGTATAACGGGATGTCCAGCTTGTATAATGGGGTGTTCTGCTTGTATAATGGGACGTCCTACATGTATAATGGGATGTCCTGCTTCTATAATGGGACATCCTGCTTGTATAATGGGGCGTGCTGCTTTTATAAATCGGCGTACTGCTTGTATAAGGGGATGCCCTGCTTGTATATTGGGGTGTTCTGCTTGTATATTGGGTCGTCCTGCTTGCATAATGGGTCAAACGGGATTACAGGTCTCAAAATGCAAAGAAAAACCTAGACTGGATAAGCTACTTTATAGCTGTGAACCTCTTTAAAAACTCTTCAGTGTAAAACCATAGTGACTCTCAGCTAGATTCATCATTGTAAAATCGGTTCGCAAAGGGCCAGATTCTGAGAATCTGGCCCTTTGCGAGCGCAATTTTTGCATTTGGGATTCATCATCCCAAATGCAAAAATCGCAAAATGCGAAATCGCTATATTGCGAGGAATTGCATTTAAGGAATCTCTATTTGAGATTCCTTAAATGCAATTCATGAACCATTTTGGAATTGCGAATTCGCAATTTTTGGCCGCTATTTACCACGAAGTCTGACTTCGTGGTAAATAGCGAAAAGTTAGAAAAATGCACTTTAGTGCATTTTTCTAAGTTGTATGTCACACACACACATGTCCTTTGGTTATGTGTGTGCGCAACATCAGTCTACATTTTCATTTCAGGGGTGCTACAGGGTGTCCTTTGGACACCCCTGGCACCCTTGAAATCGCATCCTTATTTGCGATTAGCAAATTGCTAATCGCAAATAAGGAATGACTCCCCATTCAGCCCATAGGAATGAATGGGGAGTTATTCCTTATTTGCGATTAGCAATTTGCTAATCGCAAATAAGGAAGCTGAAGGAATCGCAAATAATATTGCGATTCCCACATGAATGCCGTTTTGCGAGTCCTTAATAGCGATTCCTTAATAATCGCTATTAGGACTCGCAAAACATTACAATGATGAATCTGGGGGTATGTGCTTACCACCGCAACAAAGAAACAAAACAACAGCAAAACAAGCAAAGTTAATATATTTTTGCCAAAGACTGAACTTCCTTAGAAACAAGAAGCAGAACTAGATGGTGGTAAACACATACGAAACAATTTAAGTATAGAGAGGCAGAGAAAGTTAATCGGGGAAAGAGTTTGGGCCATATGTATCATTGAGATTTGCATTCGCAAAGGCCGAAATTCGCAGAATTTCGGCCTTTGCAAATGCGAATTCGCAAAATGATATGTATGAAGGAAATCCCGATGCAACATTTTTGATTCCTTATTTTGCGATTGCCTGTAAGGAATCGCAAATTTTGCAATTCCTTAAATGCAATGTAAGAAGGCAAAAAAATTTGCTAAATGGCCTTAAGGAATCGCAAATTACCACCAACTTCTAGTTGGTGGTAAGTTGCGAATTCCTTGAAAAATGCACATTTTTGCATTTTTCAAAGTGCCATGTAATGCACATACATGCCCTTAGGGCGTGTATGTGCACCACATGTGCACCTATGCTTATTTCAGGGGTGCAACAGGGTGTCCTTTGGACACCCCTGCACCCTTGAAATTATTCTCAATGTGCGATTAGCCTCCTGGCCCATAGAAATGAATGGGAAAGTATTCCTTAATTGCGAATTCGCAATTTGCGAATTCGCAATTAAGGAATATCAAGAAATTGCTAAAAAATTGCATTTTTCTTGATACATACCATTTTGCGATTCTGAAATTGCGATTTCTTAAAAATCGCTATTACAGAATCGCAAAATGGTTCCTTGAAACATATGGCCCTTTGTTTGTTACCAATTGGGGACTTCCGTTTTGACTGAATGGACAATAAATGCAGATTCGCACGGCTGATACGGAGCCATTACTCCACATAATATCCATTTTTACAGAACTGACAGCACTGCGGCAGAAATGTTTAAGACCAGCCTACCTTCGGTTAAAAAATCAGGGATTATGCTTAAGCGGTGAAAGCATATTTAAGGGGTGTTGACCCCAAATTACCTGTCTGTTTTTAACATTTTTGGATAGAGTTTTAAATATGAGTATTTTATCTGAACATCAGGCCACTGAGGGTGTTCTTTTGTAAAGATGATATATTTGCTCTATTGTATGTCAATGGTATCTACAATGATTTTAAATTGTGCAATACAGATTTTATATAATAATAATTAAGGCTTTTTTATCCGAGGCCCTGGAGTTCTTTCACCTGGCCTGCAGTTGACTTTTTCAGGTCTGGTTATTTTTTTCTCCCAGAGCCCCCTCTCCTCCAAAATCTGGAGGGATCCAAACGCCACCGCCCCCATTTCCTACGCCCATGCTCCCAGCCCCTCTCGTGCCCTGTTGCACAACTCATGTTCAAACTGTGTTGGGATGTAAGAGCTATATCCTGTTAGGTCACTCGAGGCACCTTGCCTGGGCCGCTTGTGATATCCAGTCCGACCATGCTCCATGGTGCACAGTATAAGGGCACCGTGGAGACGTTTTGAAGCATGGGCAAAGTGGGCTTTGGACCAGGGCCCCAGCCTTTCAGGGGCCCCCTGATAGAGCCAGCTCTGTTCTGCAGAGTCTTGCCCTGATGACCTTGAATAAGTCTTAAACAGATTGTTTAAAATACTGTTTTCCTTTCATTTATTTTTGCCGTTTTGCGAGTCCTTAATAGCGATTCCTTAATAATCGCTATTAAGGACTCGCAAAACATTACAATGATGAATCTGGGGGTATGTGCTTACCACCGCAACAAAGAAACAAAACAACAGCAAAACAAGCAAAGTTAATATATTTTTGCCAAAGACTGAACTTCCTTAGAAACAAGAAGCAGAACTAGATGGTGGTAAACACATACGAAACAATTTAAGTATAGAGAGGCAGAGAAAGTTAATCGGAGAAAGAGTTTGGGCCATATGTATCATTGAGATTTGCATTTGCAAAGGCCGAAATTCGCAGAATTTCGGCCTTTGCAAATGCGAATTCGCAAAATGATATGTATGAAGGAAATCCCGATGCAAAATTTGCGATTCCTTATTTTGCGATTGCCTGTAAGGAATCGCAAATTTTGCAATTCCTTAAATGCAATGTAAGAAGGCAAAAAAATTTGCTAAATGGCCTTAAGGAATCGCAAATTACCACCAACTTCTAGTTGGTGGTAAGTTGCGAATTCCTTGAAAAATGCACATTTTTGCATTTTTCAAAGTGCCATGTAATGCACATACATGCCCTTAGGGCGTGTATGTGCACCACATGTGCACCTATGCTTATTTCAGGGGTGCAACAGGGTGTCCTTTGGACACCCCTGCACCCTTGAAATTATTCTCAATGTGCGATTAGCCTCCTGGCCCATAGAAATGAATGGGAAAGTATTCCTTAATTGCGAATTCGCAATTTGCGAATTCGCAATTAAGGAATATCAAGAAATCGCTAAAAAATTGCATTTTTCTTGATACATACCATTTTGCGATTCTGAAATAGCGATTTCTTAAAAATCGCTATTACAGAATCGCAAAATGGTTCCTTGATACATATGGCCCTTTGTTTGTTACCAATTGGGGACTTCCGTTTTGACTGAATGGACAATAAATGCAGATTCGCACGGCTGATACGGAGCCATTACTCCACATAATATCCATTTTTACAGAACTGACAGCACTGCGGCAGAAATGTTTAAGACCAGCCTACCTTCGGTTAAAAAATCAGGGATTATGCTTAAGCGGTGAAAGCATATTTAAGGGGTGTTGACCCCAAATTACCTGTCTGTTTTTAACATTTTTGGATAGAGTTTTAAATATGAGTATTTTATCTGAACATCAGGCCACTGAGGGTGTTCTTTTGCAAAGATGATATATTTGCTCTATTGTATGTCAATGGTATCTACAATGATTTTAAATTGTGCAATACAGATTTTATATAATAATAATCAAGGCTTTTTTATCCGAGGCCCTGGAGTTCTCTCACCTGGCCTGTAGTTGACTTTTTCAGGTCTGGTTTTTTTTTTCTCCCAGAGCCCCCTTTCCTCCAAAATCTGGAGGGATCCAAACGCCACCGCCCCCATTTCCTACGCCCATGCTCCCAGCCCCTCTCGTGCCCTGTTGCACAACTCATGTTCAAACTGTGTTGGGATGTAAGAGCTATATCCTGTTAGGTCACTCGAGGCACCTTGCCTGGGCCGCTTGTGATATCCAGTCCGACCATGCTCCATGGTGCACAGTATAAGGGCACCGTGGAGACGTTTTGAAGCATGGGCAAAGTGGGCTTTGGACCAGGGCCCCAGCCTTTCAGGGGCCCCCTGATAGAACCAGCTCTGTTTTGCAGAGTCTTGCCCTGATGACCTTGAATACGTCTTAAACAGATTGTTTAAAATACTGTTTTCCTTTCATTTATTTTTGACGTGGGGGACATGTGAGTCTATTACAGACATTTTGCAGAGAAATGTTGTGTTTATGTTTCATGCAACATCCATAAAAAGTTTGTTTTAGGGATTATATTATTGTCAGTCAAAATATCGAGGTACCAGAATATCGTGGTCAAAATATCGATGGACAAAATATCGAATTCCTATCTCCATACAGGTAAGTACCAAAAAATCGATACCAAAATATCGTTGTTAAAAATATAGTTTTATAAAAATATCGATTTTTTAATGTCTTAAAATTAATATAAAATTAATTAAATTATGAATATAATTAAAGAAAACATGGTTAGAATTATTTAAAAAATGTTACAATGAATAAATTATAAATGGAATGTAACAAATATTATTAAACATGCAGCTTTAAAAAATATATATATTAACTTAATAATATTAATAAACAATTATTAAATGTAATTATAAGATGTTAACATAATTACAATTATAATTACATATATATCTAAATAAACCTGTAATATAAATATAAAAATTAATTTAATATATAAATATTAAATAATTAAATATACATTTTTTTATATCATTTCACACTACATTAATTATAACAGTAGGGAAAACATTGCATAGCGTAGGGGATACAATTACTACTCCCACTCCAACAAGTGTAACAGTAGGGAAAGTGTTGTATAACGGGAGGGTAACAATTACTATTCCCGCTGCAGGGAATGCAACAGTAGGGAAAGTGTTGGATAGCGGCTGGGTAAAATGTATTATTCCCACTCCAGTGAGTAGAAAAGTAGGGAAAGTGTTGGATAGCGGGTGGGTAAAAATTACTATTCACACTCCACCAAGTGCAACAGTAGGGAAAGTGTTGGATTGCGGGTGGGTGAAAATTGCTATTCCCACTCCTGCGAGTGCAACAGTAGGGAAAGTGTTGGATAGCTGGTGGGAATAATTTACTATTCCCACTCCACCAAGTGTAACAGTAGGGAAACTGTTGCATAGCGGGTAGGTAAAAATTACTATTCCCACTTCATCGAGTGCAACAGTAGGGAAAGTGTTGGATATCTGGTGGGAATAATTTACTATTCCCACTCCACCAAGTGTAACAGTAGGGAAAGTGTTGGATAGCGGGTAGGTAAAAATTACTATTTCCACTGCAGCGAGTGCAACAGTAGGGAAAATGTTGGATAGTGGGTGGCAATAATTTACTATTCCCACTCCACTCAGTGCAACAGTAGGGAAAGTGTTGGATAGCGGGTAGGTAAAAATTACTTTTCCCACTCCAACGAATGCAACAGTAGGGAAAGTGTTGGATAGTGTGTGGAATTAATTTACTATTGCCACTCCACCAAGTGTAACAGGTGGGAAAGTGTTGGATAGCGGGAGGGTAACAATTACTATTCACACTCCAACAGTAGGGGGAAAGTGTTGAATTGCGGGTGGGTAAAAATGACTATTCCCACTCCAGCGAGTGCAACAGTAGGGAAAGTGTTGGATATCTGGTGGGAATAATTTACTATTCCCACTCCACCAAGTGTAACAGTAGGGAAACTGTTGCATAGCGGGTAGGTAAAAATTACTATTCCCACTCCAGCGAATGCAACAGTAGGGAAAGTGTTGGATATCTGATGGGAATAATTTACTATTCCCACTCTACCAAGTGTAACAGTAGGGAAACTGTTGCATAGCGGGTAGGTCAAAATTACTATTCCCACTTCATCGAGTGCAACAGTAGCGAAAGTGTTGGATATCTGGTGGGAATAATTCACTATTCCCACTCCACTCAGTGTAACAGTAGGGAAAGTGTTGGACAGCGGGAGGGTAAAAATTATTATTTCCACTCCACTGAGTGCAAAAGTAGGGAAAGTGTTGGATAGCGGTGGGAATAAAAACTATTCCTACTCCAGCGTGTGCAACAGTAGGAAAGTGTTGGATAGCGGGTGGAAGTAATTTACTATTCGCACTCCACCAAGTATAACAGTAGGGAAAGTGTTGGATAGTTTAGTGGATTAATTTAGCATTCCCACTCCTGCAATATAATTAACATTAATTAACAAATAATTAATTACATTTTTTTACCTCCCACCATATTCGCCTATTAGCACCACAACCAATATTGTAAAATATTAATACATTACCATAATTAATTATCAATTAATTATTTAACTAATAACAATTACCAATAAAATTAATAACTATCAAATATAAATGAACACAATTAACTCTATAAAATAACATCAAATAAATATTATCTAAAAAATATTAAATTTTATCAACCCTCAACCCACTCCTAAAAAAAAGTACACAATTAACAATTTAACAAATTAATTATTAATATCAAATGAATAACTAAGAACGTTTTATTAACGCAATTAACATAATTAGCAATAAATTAAATATTCATTTTAATCAATTTACAATTAAATAATTAATTAATTAAAACAATTAACAATATAAATTATTAAATACAAAATATGAATTAATTCATTAATTTAAATTAAATTACTTCCCACCCTATTCCCCTATAAACCCACAACCCGCTACGGAACTAAAATACTCATAAATAATTTAACATAAAATTCATTACTTAAAAAAAATTCCAACATACATTACAAAAAATATATATTTTTTCACACATATACTAACACTTAAAACACTTAAAAAGAAAATCGATATTATTGACAACGATATTATGACTGTGTATATTACTAACTTCGATATTATAAATAACGATATTTCTTACCTGCATTTCGATATTCTGCACCACTATATTTTTGTCGATATTATGTCCTCTCGATATTTCAAAGTCAATATTTTGCCATCTCGATATTTAAAATTAGATCTTTTGATTGTTTACCTTATTTTAGATCAAAACAGGACCTCACATATTGATATGTCATAATATGTATAACTAATTATCATATCATTATCATGTATCACTAATTATCGGGAAAAAACACCTCCACTACGTGAAAACTAATTCTTTCCCCATTTTGTGTGCCTAAAAAAGAGTTGCTAGTAATGTTCAATAATTTCAGATTGGGGCAAAGAGTTTTTTCACAAGAGCTTCATCGCTCAGGTCCTCTGCAGAAGCGACTTCTGTAGAAGAGAAGCCATTCTAACTCCAGGGGCGAATTTAAAACAGATGCACATTTTGCACAGTAGAATCTGGAGCTGCTCTGGGCCCTCATTAGCGCACAACTCTTCTCTGGAGAGTCAGGCTGCGACCAGGTGTTCCATCTCCCTCTGTAAGGAGCAGGCAGCAAGCATTTAAGGACTGCAAATTGACTGCCAACATTTAGAGTTATCCGATCAATGCTTAACTGCGACAGCCAACTACATTCATCAAGGCGTAAATGGCGGCAGTTTCAACGCAGCAGTTAAGTGGCTCTGATCATCGGAGGAGCAGCCATTTTGAGAACATATGCACGTGAAATGCCATCAATGTGCCATGGTGCAGAATTAGGTCTGGTCCCACCATTACAATAAAACAGCGTTTCTAAGCACCACCATTATGTTTTTATTGAGTATTACAGCTGTTGAGTTATACAAGAAAGTTAAATCACTTTCCTAGCATACACTGGCAAAATGCAAAAAAATGTGGGTATGATTTTATTGATTTAGGTGTTTGATATAACCTTAGCATGTCATCTGGCTGCTGTTTTTGTGTTTTTTAAGATGAATCTGGTTTGCATCTTGCACTAGGGTGACCAACTGGCATAGTTGCAAATTCAGGACAGTGAGTGTAAAAATTCAGGACAAAGGGTCAAAATTCAGGACAAAAATTCGGGACAAAAGGTACAGATACATCAGAGGAGGTCACACAATAGTACATAAGTAAGTAAATAGACAACCAACAAAAGAATACATCAAAATAACTTTATATTAGGTTGAGACAATCGTGCACTTCACTTTCTGTCTCCGCTTTTGGCTACTGTGGCACCTTTTAGACCCCTCCCCACAGCTTCATCACGGTAATTTATTCTGCTGTGTTTATTTGTTATTCTGTTTTATGCTAGCCTGAGAGCCACAGATCAAAGTCAGAAAGGGCCAAGAAACACTTGTATCTGACCCCGTGTCACCCCCACTTAAGCAGATATAGTGGGTGCTTCACTAGCCTTTGGCCCACTGTCAGGGCACAAGTCCTAAAAAAAGAAGTGGGGGGACGCTCCAAGTTAGGTGGTGTCACCGGAAGTGACGTCACGACCGGAAGTGGCGTAACGAAATGTAGGCCCCTCGCATTAACAAAGGTTACAAGGCGATAGGGGCAGGTTCAAAGGGCATCAGAAGCTCAATGAAAAACGGTAATCACCAGCTCATGCTGCCTTTCGTGGAGAGTTTTGTTGAGGGGTGTGGGGATATCCAGATTAGACTACATGTATGTAGTCTCCACTGGGCTTCCTATCTGCTAAATGTGCAGGAAGAATCGCAAAGCCAGAGCTATTTATAAAATGAAAGTCAAGCATATTACCCTCGCACTAGTTGAGCTGCGCTGGTCGGCAATCAACAGCAGCGTTAACTGTAACATGCACTACCGTGTTTACCACACCACCTTTGATCACAGTCCCATAGTATCTAAAGAGTTGTTTGTCAGAAGCGAGCTTCCATTAAATCTCAGGACAAGCGCCGGCTGCAGTATCCGGGCTCAAGAATGTCTGCATAATGAACGATTTCCCTGCAAACCGGCCTATGTTTGGAAAAGTGACCTGCATCGATCAGGGGAGCATACCTCCCTGCCCGAGGAGTTGTACTGGGCCTGCCAGAGAAGCCTGACTGATCCACACGTAAAATGAGGAGCATGTGGCTAAGAGCTCTGTTCGCCCTCTGTCGACAATAGGAGGTGAGGTTTGGCGAGTGCTGAGCGCGCACGCAGGTGCAGCCTCGGGTACTAGCTCCATCTTTTGCGCAGGGGGACGGCATCCACCCGGTAAAAACCCGGTAAAATAAGTGGGTGGACGCCGTCCACCCGCGTGGTACCCCGACTCGAGCCCTGCCCACTGTAATGTTTTATGTGATAATCTTCCACAGTCTGAATGACAATGGGCGTCTCCACAGACTGAGCGAGGTCGCGGAGGGGCTGTTGCAGCCTCTGGAGTTCAAAAGAGAAGCGCGAGCTGGAGAACATCACAACTTGTTGCCATCCCCAAAATTACGGACAAAATGCGCCCTTGAAAGAAATTCTCACAGACATTGGACAAGAGGCCCAAATAACGGGCAGTCCGTGAAATGTATGGACGGTTGGTCACCTATCTTTCACGAACCATACACCAGGTACCATGCATACGCAACGACGGACACCCAATTTCTAAGAAAGGAATCTCTGGTCAGCAAGCACAGCCTAGGAAAAAGATTTGTGGGAGTACGGGGCGCAAAACCTTAGACAGTTCTCCCTGCCAACCATGGTGGCGCAACCAAAATACCTACTTTCCCGGAAACTATTGAAGCCATAACTAATCACACAACTGAGAACCACGGCGTCAGGACTCAGCAAGAATGGATGCTGAATGGCCAGATTCCAGTGACATGCATTCACCACAAACTCTTACCGCATATTACTCTAAGGCCCACGTGTACCCTCTCTCTTAAAGACCACAATCCTATGAATTGGTGATTACTGATTACTTGTAACTGAGCTACCACTCGACCGCACTAACTTGTTCATAATAAATATGTACCAGCAGCATTCGCCAGCACTGAACTGTGTTGCATGGCTAACTCTGTGCAACAGCAAATACTGGTGGCTTAGTGGCACGATATAAAACTCATAAATAAATTATAATTATCCGAAAATGCTGAAAGAAGGAGGAATTCAGCAAGTCTCTGTATACAGTCTATCTTACATTAAAAATGGTACAAAGGAAGCAGGGCCGACTTTAGAGCTGTGCGACTGGTGCAGCCGCACTTGGTGCTGCCCTGGGAGGAGGGCACTTACCTCAGAGGTAACTTACAATTTAAAAACACATTCAGCAGCGTTCCTTGTGTGTCCAGTTTTCAGGCAGCACTAAAAATGTCAAGATTAACTCTTGTGACTAAAGTTCTTGCTGGAGAGAGATCAGAGTTTTGTCTAGTTGCAGTTTTGACGCACCATAAAGTAGCGCAGAGTGTTAATATGTCCGCTGCAAAGAACGCGTACCGTGCATATCACAGATCTGTATTTTATGTGGATAGCTGAGTGGAATACTGTTTTTGTCACCGAGATACCTTTATTACCGCGCTTCTTAAGATACAATCCTAATATAGAACAGTGACTGTTACGAAATGTTGTCAAAGAGCTTCGTGAAAACTGTTTTGTTCCCCTAGTATTTCTTTATCTATTCCTAATGTTCATGAGAAATGTTTGTTTGGGTACATATGCATTCTTATTAGTAAAGTCAGCCTTTACTAGTGCTATAAAACAAATGAAATGTATATGAGAGAGAGGCTATGGAGAGAAGAGGGGCACTTTTGCCTGGTGGTCGTGAAGAAATCCGAGGAGATGGTCAGGGGGGGTTGAGTTTGTCAAAAATGATTATTGCAGCGGGCACTGAAGGCTAAAAAGCTGGCCCTGAATGGAAGGTAGTGTGAGAACACCTTGGGATACTTCAACTTCTGTTATTCTCTCCCCCAAACAATCCCGAACTTTGAGGTTCTTTAAGTAGGTGAAGGAAGTGGGACTAGGTACCCTCCTAGAGGTCCAGCCTTTGAGCCTGCTACTGATTGCTATGCCCTGAACCTCCCAACTCATGGTCCAGATGGCATTAAACGTTTAAAGATGGTGCCTTATTTCCATGCCATCCTTATGTGTGAGGTGAGTTCAGTGCAATGAGGCAGTAGCGGCTTCTACAGCAAACAGA
This sequence comes from Lissotriton helveticus, assembly GCF_964261635.1. NCBI lineage: Eukaryota > Metazoa > Chordata > Amphibia > Caudata > Salamandridae > Lissotriton > Lissotriton helveticus. The sequence continues at coordinate 1,700,362,037 of NC_136057.1, forward strand.
GGTGTTCCTCTGCTAGCCTGTTGGTTAAAATCGAATGTAACCTTGGGGAAATTCACCTTGAGCGGCCAGCCCCCAGAAGCCATAAAATGACTTTGAAGACAGATGCAATACACATCTGCTGCCTATAATGTCTAAGCACCCATGATCCTAACGTTATTGTATATGAAAGACACACTCAGGTACGCCCATTTGAGGCTTTCATAGGGTTAGGCAACACTGTCATTATCCACCCAGTGCTTAATTTGTAAAAGAATAAGTACCGGGGCCCAAGTTTTGGACAGAGGACCATGGCGGGCACTATTGAAGGTCGGGGTGTAGAATACCATAGCCACGTAGTTTTAATTTCACCGCATGCGTTTTTAATCCACCCACAGACACTCCCAGCCCTTATCTCACTCTTGCAGGTTCTTTTTTATCCCTGGTTTAATCCTATGTCACTAGTTTTCCATATTTCTCTTCCTCCTTCCACCCCCCTCATCTGTGCTTCTTTTACTTGCTCTGGACCAAAGTTTGTTGAGAAAAAATATGTAGCGGTCCCCAAAAATGTGTGCCGGTGGCAGTGTGTCCACCTGCTCTTACTTCACAAAGTAATAAAAAAAAACACTATCTTCACAATGTCACACACTGATGAAGTTTTAAAAGGGATGATTTTGTGGAGAAACTAAAGCCTACTTTTAGCTAAATACTTTTTCTGCTGAACCAATTGTTTAGCATTCTTCTGTAAAACATGTTTTTGCAAAGAAAATGAACTTGTGCAAAGTACATAACGTTAGCAACTCTATGAAAAGCAAGTTTTGCATACTTTGCACAACATTTCTGGAGGAGCTAAAACTTTGCCCAGTATTCATTTTTCATTAAATTCAGAGATTAATTTGTGCCCATGGTGGTTGGTAGGCACAACCAATGCTTATTTCAGGGTACCAGGACCTTTTCTGCTGCTGCCGTCATAGAGCAGATCGTATGTTTGTCGAAGGACAGCCACCACTTTCACCATTTCGTTTTACTGGCAGCCCTTCTTCCATTTCCATAAAACCACAATTGCCATACCTGGTGTTTTCCTAAGTTCAACTACTTTTCTTCTAGACACAGGTGCAATGCCACAAGTATGCATCTTACACGGCTAGGCGTGCCTGAGGGAATCCTTTCGCCTACACAGGCCCAAAGAGTTCTTGTGTGCAAATATTCCCTTTCAAGTGTTTCCCAAAATTGTACAGAAATTCACTAGCCACTCACTCTGCTCTCCCTTGGAGTTCATCATTCCTTGTATATGCTATTTCTATAGTGTGGATCTAGCCAAATGACAGTGGAGAACTTAACATGTTCAAAGGCAAGCTTAAAGTCTGTGAGAAATAGAAGACGAAGCTGAGTTGTGGATCGTGATGTAGTGTTCTTTAAAGAGGTGCGTCTTCAATGGTTTCCCAAATTGGAACAGTGTTGGGGTGTTCCTGATGAATACAGGGATGTTGTTCCAGATTCTGTGTGCATGACAAGTAGAGCCACTAGAGTTCATAAGGATGAGAGTGATGCGATCATCCGTCGTCCGGCCTAGGATGTGACGTGCTGCGGTGTGTAAGATGCCCCTACGGGGTAACAGTGTGGAGTTTGGGAGGCCATGGAGTAGGACGTTACAACCTTCAAGATGCAAGATTACTGGGGCTTTGACAGCAGTTCTGAAGTTGCTTTGTTGAAGAAATGGTTTAACTTTATTTTTAGACGAGACAGCTTATCATTGAGCCATGTTTGTACTGTATCTTGTTTTTTGTTCTTGGCAAATAGAGGGAATTCTGTCTTGGTTGGGTTGAGCTTCAGCTAGGAGCTGGACTAGCAGATCTGGATGATGTGCAAACAGTTGGATGTCTGAAGCAGAGGAGACTTTCAAGTAGAGGTGTGTGTTATCGGCATATTGGTGAATCTTGATGTTGTTATTTGAGTGAAGACCAAGCGTGTCCATGTAAAAGTTGGAGAAGACAGGAGACAGTGTGGAATCCTGGGGTACTCCACATCTTTCGTGACCTGCAGATGCCCATGGGAACGAAAGTAGGGGAAGAACCAGTGAAGGACATTGCAAGTGAATCTCATTAGCTATTTAAGGGTGCTTGCGCATGAGGGTGGGATGGTTAACTGTGTCAAGAGCAGCAGAGAGGCCCAGCAATATTACAAGACATGAGTTATCTTCATCTGTGGTGAAAAGGGCATTGTCTACAATGTGTAAGATGTGGTCTCTATACTGCAGCATGATCTGAAGCCAAACTGGTAGTCGTGCAGGAGATGATTACCATTGATGTGATCTTGGAGTTGAATACAATTTACTTTTTCAATGATCTTGGCGATGAATGCTAGATGAGTGATGGCCTGGTAGTTGGTAAGGTAGGAACAGAAGGATCTGTGCATATCAAGGTGATGCAGCAAGTTGCCTAGGCCATACTGTGATCAAGGTAAGGAGACCCTCTGCTCTATGGAAGCATTTGAAAAGACAACCATAATTAGCGTTCAGAAGGCACATCCATGCTCCTGTACCTGCTGCACTAAGGCCCTGTGAAGGATTGGTCACCTGGCATATAATGGACTCTTCCCTGGTCCCCCTGGCCACTCAAAGGCAGTACTCTGTGGGTATATATATTGAGTTCAGTGTAGGGCAATCCAACTCTTTTTGGTGGGGACAGTTGAAAATGTCTAACATAAATACAGTTTTAACCAATAACAAAAGGATCTGGCCACTCTTGGGTAGAGTTTCAGTTCACAAATCAAAGGAGATTTAAATACAGTGTTTCGAACTCGGATACTAACTTTCTCTAGGAAGGCAAAGCATCTTGTGAAACCAAGTACAATGGCTGGGGAGCTAATACAAGACACTTTTTAATTGTTTTTTATTTTCAGATTTCTAACGTTCAAGAGAAGAAGGTGATGGGTGTCTTGGATATCTACGGCTTTGAGATCACAGAGGTAGGCTCTGGTTGTTGTGTTGCTCGGACATGATTCTGAAGTTAGGTATAATAGTTGTGTGTAATATTGTTTGCTGGTGTCTGTCTACATCCTGCAGGGTGTCAATATCTCCCTCTAACCAACCGATTCTCCAAATATCGGTTTTCTCATTACATAAATCTATGATGATGCTGTACCGGATAAATGGCCTTTCTTGCAAAGTTTCATATTCATGTTTTGCCTCCTAGTTATTAAAACTGAGCAGTGGTTTGCACGTACATGGTGACTGCGGTTGAGCACACGCAAAGTTGATTAGTCATGCTTGAAGTATTTTATGGCCACTAAGAATCAGGGTTTGGCCATCAGTTTTGGCAGGTTTACCGGCTGTATCCCAGTAAAGGTTCATAAGTTGCAAAGCTATGGTCACAAAGAGCAGAGAATGGCTATCATGTTCTGCTGTTGGCAAGTTACTGAGTGCTGTGAGTGATGACACTCACTGCCTCATCCCATCTTGTCAATCGATGCTGGATGCCTGGTTTCCAAACTCACTGCACACTTTCTGCTCTAGGACAACGGCTTTGAGCAGTTCATCATCAACTACTGCAACGAGAAGCTGCAGCAGGTCTTCATCCGCATGACCCTGAAGGAGGAACAGGAGGAGTATGTCAGAGAGGTATGTGTCAGTGGAGCAGAAGAGGGAAAGGCAAGAGGGAGGAGGTAGGGGAGGCAAGAAGCAAATATTTAGAGAAGGGGAAGATTTAGGGCATGGGGATTTCACATTCCCTAAGAGATTAATGATATTTTGAAAATAATATTTGAATGGCCATTTTTTATACTCTTTTGAAAATTGCATTTGTTCTGTACAGGAATTTATATAGCGCAAATCACCAAGCGGTTTCTAAGCGCTTGCTTAGGGAACCCGTCCTGGTATTCCCCTGTGAGATAACCCCGGCAGGGTATCCGCAAGGTGAAAGCCAGGCATCCCGCCGCGAGGGGCCGTTGTGGAGATTAAGCAAGCTATTGCCCAGAGTCGCAGAGTGTGAACCCGTGAATCGAATAGGCACCTGAGCGAGAATTGTCGAGTCCATGGACATTTTAGGACTCAAGACCCAGCCGAGCCGGGAATTGAACCCTGGTCCCGGGCTGACCTCTGCTTCCAGGTCTGCCACCTCTAACCAGTGAGCCACACTTCTCCACTGTAACATAAGTATCATTCATTCCCGATATATATGATATTATTAATGCCACAAAGAACAGAAATAGAATAAATGTTGATCAAACCTTTTACTGTGATTCAGAGGTAGAAACTAAGCTAATTCATTAATTGTCAATGACCACTGGTCTATAAGGATAGATATGTGATGTAGGATAAGTGCTTATTCAGGTAGGTATTCAGTCTCAGCAACTAACCTGGGTCTTGACGCAGGAACCACTAAAAATATCACTCAAGCCCGAATGCAAACATTTGAATGGGTACTACAACTCGGGGACTGGCCTCAGTGGCAAATATAGAATGCAATCGGCAAGTAGAGTTAGAGATGAAGATACCAGGCAAGGACTCGACTGAGAAGATTGAGCTAGAATAGGAAGGCATAGGAGAATTCATGATGAAGTAATGAGCAAACCTTCTCATAGCTCCTTACCTATAAGCTCACTCAGTTGGCGTTCATACCCACTAGCCTTTATTTAGTATTTTAAATGCAGTGAATCTAGGTGTTGAACAACAAGGAAGAAATAAACAGAAGCAACAAGTAGTAAACTGCAGAAGGGGGGATTATGTTGCATCAGCAAGCGTGAGCCATGTTCCCATAGGTAATACCCAAAATTAGTACATTCAGAGGGGCTAAATGATATCTGAAGTTCCCAGGAGGACATAGGTAATAGCCCAAAGAGACCTGAGCAGGGTCTCTTTGGGCTATTATCTGCCCAATTAAGACATTTCAAATTGGATGTTTCAGGGTGAATCGTTATGGTTCAGTAATGTCAACAAGATGCCTCAGCCCTACCACGCATCAAGACAAGTGAACAGACGCCTCGTAAGTTGCTGGCAAGGAAGTCTGACTACAGGCCTGGAACCAGATAAAGTATAAAGAATCCAGAAGCAAGAAAACTTGAGCTGTCATCTGGGTTAACCTTTTGTTAAGGCACCCAGCATTAGACCAAAGTATCCATCCTCTTGTAGTAGACCCTGTCCGCACTTGCGCATCATGGTCCTGATGTTTGGTGATGACAGTGTACTAGGACCTTCTTTGCCTGAGACCTCTGTGTTCAAGTCAATATACCACAGTTTCAGCCCAAACACACTAGTCGTGTCAGCAATATTAAAATATGAGCCTCTTCCACCTGAAACCCAACAGTATGAAACAGATGTAACATAAATTTCAATGAGCTACTGCTTTATAAGAAAAACATGGCTCTTTTTGTAGCCATATTATTATTAGGAAACTCACGCTATAGTCTTTACTTGTTACAATGAATCTCTTTTATGTTTTTGTGCTGTGTATTTTTTACTTTGTGGCAGTTGTTTTTGTATTACCCATTTAATCCCCATATGCTTCTGTATGCCTCAAATTTAATGAAAGTGTTGGAAAAATAAAAGACATCTATAAATGGCATTTAAAGAAGAAAAACGAACGATATTATGACATAAACTTTTATGCGGTAGCTTTAAGATTCACAGTTCTGAGGAAGGCTGCATTGTGTATTTCACTGGCCAAAACATGTTGACTGGTATTATGTTTGCATGAGGAAAGTTTCTATAGCTTATATGGTAATATATCAATTCAGGAGATGACAGTGCAGATCTATCAGCCAGATAGTGTGGCCTTTGCATGCAGATTCCACAATTATATATGGGTGTGAGCCATGTAATTGCTGACATCAATTTGATGGAAAAATGCAATACTTGTTAGGAATTATATAACATTTTGAACACTTGTCTAGAAACAGCTGTGGTTGTCTGAGCAGCCTCATTTAGTCACAAAGATTCATAAATCAAAAAAACATGCAGAGTGGCTTTGGGTAAGTCATCTTCATCCACTGGTCTGCTCAACTATCAGTCACTTTTTGTTTGCATCTCATCAGCCCTCTGCAGCCATTTGCTGAGTGATAGTATTTACCTCACCACATCTGCACTTTGCCTAAAAAGGCTAAAGGACCAATACTTTTGTCTTTCCATTCTTTCTCCTTTTTTTAGAGCTTCATTGTGTGCTTCAGCTGTGTTTTTCGTTTATATCTGTTCCAAGCGAATAGTACCTATTCTTTGCTCCCATAAAATGAATGTCTTCATGTGATGTGCATGAAAACTCAAAAGGGCTTCTGTACCTGTTCTAAGCACACAGCCACAACTAGGAAGCCACTATACGGTACCTACTGTTCTATTACAAGTATCTGCAATGGCTGATTCTATTTTAATTGATTCTTTTTTTATTGCAAGAATATGTGTTTGGTCGGTGGCATGTGTTTTCTTCCTTCTTTTTGGAAAATCCTGGCATTATAAAATAAGTACAGACTCTGGGAGGAAAGCCTGTTTGATTAAATGGGATGATGTTTTTATCTTGATCCCATGCTTCTCGGTCCTTTAACAGTAGACTTGCGACGTATATGGCCTCTATGTCCAATAACGCTATCAATTCGTAGTTCATTGGGTCCATTGAAGGGGCATTTTGTATAGTGAATAGAGTATGGACCCTTTTCATGAGTCTGGAATCTCTCTTCTAGACAGGAAATGCATATATAGAGAGGATAGAATTTTAGACCAGTCTTTACGGTCTGATTTAAATGGACCAGTTGGAAGAAAATTTGGGCTGGGGCACCATTATTTTTGATTTTCTTTTTAATAATTAACTGTAGCTGGTTCTCAGTGATTATCCGTCTTCTGCATGTGTCGGGTGTATTGATTTTTATATATATATATAAATGTGTATATATATATTATATATATATATATATATATATATATATTTGTCATCTGAGGTGACACAACACTGTTTTTCGATGAGTGTTTTCTAAATTGATTCATTGCGTTTGCTATTTTTGCCCTCCAAACTGCCTTTTTCAAATATTATCTCCGTAGTCCAATTGTTTTCCTTGCCAAGATTAGTTCGGTTTTTCTCACATAATATTCAAATACCGCAATTCTCTGTTGCAATGCTCTTTTTTCATCTCGAAAAGTTTTGGTGACCCAGTTGTTGCATGGCCTGGCTTGGCCAGGTTTTGTCCACCTTTGTTTATTTTTGTTATACAAATTCAACAACCAGGTCCTAGTAATTTGGTCCGTTCTAAGAGGTAGTTGCGGCTATTAGGTGAGGGGCAAAATTATTTGTATTAGTCCCAGTACTGGAAGGTCTTTGTTGGTAAAAGAGACATCTGATTGATAATCTCACCTGCCCAGTTGAGACATTTCAAATTGGATGTTTCAGGGTGAATCTTTATGGTTGCTATGCTTTAAAACACTAATTGATTATACTCTAAAACAGTTATTTGATAAAAGTAGTCACTCTTCTATCTCAGCTCAATTTGAAAGTGATTGATATTGAAAAATAAGTTAAAACTTGCAAAAGTGTAATCTAAAACAGATTCTCTAGACTTGGAAACACATGTTCGCACTGTCGGGTGATCCTTACAGAACCATCCATTCAATGCCCTCATCCCCGCTGCATGCAAAGAAGTGCCCCGTTGTTCCATTTTATTCCACTTCTCTTCTCTTGAGTGGGAATACTCCATATGTGGTCCTGTAGGTAACTATGATCATCACTCCCGTCTCTAACATTCAACAAGTTAAAATGTTGGTATTCTCAGATCCAAATTGGTGACAATATATATAGCAAGTCCCCACTCTACAAGACCTTTTTTGCGTTCTTTCGAGGCTTGTGTTTGACATTCAATATACTCAATTAGTGGAAAAGATATGTCATACCATGTTTCTTGAAACAAGAGGATATTGAATGACTTCCAAAAATGCATTTATTTCTTGACCATCTGCAACTATACGAGTAAGACTACCCACGTTCCAAGAACACAGGGTCAAACGGTTGGAAATAATTGAAACATTATTTTAATTGTCCTGGTTTTGCATTAGTACTGTAGGACTCCATGGCCAATCTTTATCAACATTTCATTGTAAAATAAGGAAACCTATAACTATTGCACCAGGGTGCCAAGGTCATATATATACTTTGCCAATGCTTGTTTTCTTTTTTACATTGAAATGATTTATACAAGCAGTGTAACTCCAACCAAGAATATACTGAGCTAAATCAAGAGTTTCACCATTTCAGCCCTAGGATCCCCAACCATCCATGGATATAGATTCAAAGCTGTCACATAGCCATGGCCTGATAGCATCTACTATACAACCAGACTTGGTCCAGCAGGCCCGTCAGCCCTGCAGTGGTCGCAAAATTGCATGCTTATTTAAGAAAGTTTGTCTCTTTCTCTAGTAGAATGTCTGCTGATCCCTAACCTTGACACTTCTCTTTTTCTAAGGGGATCAAGTGGACTCCAGTGGATTATACAGACAACACCATCATCTGCAGCTTGATTGAAGATGTGAGTAGCCCGTTACCTTTGTGTGTTTTTTTTTAAGGTGTTGGTCAACATCAACCTAGCAAAGACCTGTCAATCACTCAAGTTGTCATCACATGGTATGCATCGCAAAGCAGCTTTCTGTCTACAGAAAGTTTGTGCTCTAAAACATCATATTTATGTAAAAGTTGTCAGTCAAATTGGTCACATTGTGACATTGCACTCCATAGATAATACATAGGGCCTCATTACGATGTCAGGCGGAAAGCCTCCGCCCGGCACCGACTCATAATCGGGACTGACCGACACGCGGTCAGAAGATCCGACCACCGGAATATTTTGCGACCGAACACTGTTTAGTTGGAGTCCCATTGTTCCCTATGGGAGCTTGTGTTCTGCCCGACAACTGGCCATAACATAGGCTCCTATGGGGAAATGGGGTATTTGCGTAAAAGCTTGCACTCTGTGAAAGGCACCCCACGGTGCCTGCCACACAGTGCAGGGTTTTACAGGGGGTCCCTTAGGTACCCCCTCGACCATCAACCGTAGGCCGCCGGGGCAAGGGGGCCCAGCCAGGGGCCCCCAAAGTCATTTTCCGACAGCATTTCCGTGTTGTCCAGGCCGACGTGGAAAGGCTGTTGGAAATCGACATCATAATCCTGAGGGCGTAAACACTGTCCATAGGGGTGTACAATGTGGTTCCGACCGACACGAATACTCCGCGAGTCGCTCAGAGCTGATTCTAAATGACCGCCAAGTTTACATTCTGACCACAAACATTGTAATCAGGTGGTCGGAATGGAAACTGACTGAGTCGGTCGGAAGAGCTCCGCGTGGTTGAGGAGATTCTGACTGTCGGGATTAGGCTTTCCGCCCAACATCATAATCGGCCCCATAATGTTTTTTAAGCTACCTGTGCTGGGACAAGTATTTTAGTGCCACCTGCAGATTTGATCCACTTTCCTTAATGGATAAACATTTGTGTGAAACAGCAGATTGTTTAATGTTCTGGGCTTTCCTCGCTTCTCTGTAGAGCACAAAGGGTATCCTGGCCCTCCTGGACGAAGAGTGTCTCCGCCCTGGAACTGTATCCGACACCACCTTCCTCTCCAAACTCAGTAAGGCGTTTAGTAGACACGAGCACTTCAAGAGCAGAGCGAGCCAAAATGAGAAGATGATTTCAGTGAAAGGCATGCGTGACAACTGCTTCGAAATCAAGCACTACGCTGGCCAGGTAAGGTAGCGGCAGGATGTGACGGCAACTTTCCCCCGCCAAGTCAGGAACTGTTCACCCACCAACAGAAACAGAATATCAAAATGACCACTACGTAGTCATGTAAAGGTTAACCAATGGAATTAGTTCTTTAACAATTTTTACATTTCATGCTGCCCTGAGATATCACCAGCAGTTGTCTCATTGTCCTTGAAAATATTTTTTTAACATTATCTCATCAGAGCAGTAACCAAAGTGAATATAAGTCTGAAATGGCATAGTGAATAAGGGGATAAAAAACTAGGTAAAGATTTTAAAAACTGTTGTGATAGATGACATTGAACCTACATTGCTTATGTTACTGGTTGAAATTTCGGTTGACTGGGTTTTAACTCTGTCAATACTGTTTTGTTCCTCTACCAGTAATACCAGATATTAGAATATACTGCTGTGTAGGCAAAGAAGCATTTGTGGAAACTGGTACCAGCATTCATGCATCCCACTCCTGGTACAAGAATATACTGCTGTGCTAAACAGCTCAGGCGACACCCGCCTCCTCCCCCCTCTTCTTCTGGGTTAATTAGCCAGTTAATGCCAGTCTTCTTTTTCTGATTCCAGGACTCTAAACTCAAGATCAAATACTGTGCTAAATTATATAATTGTCCAGGTTAAGATTTAATCCATTCACTTTTATGGCGTATGTTAAGCCAGTGCTTAATTTGTAAAATAATAAGTGTGAGAGCTTTTCTTAGGAGGCCACTGCAGCTTGCACCACCCATCGTCCCTGTCATTGCTGCCAAAACAACTACTAACCATCTCTCTCACCTGCAAGTGCAACAGTGTAGATTATTCCAGATCTTAAAAGCTAAAGGAATGGGTGGTGAGGCAGGTATTAGTAATTTTTAATTTCTATTGTATTTAAAAACACCCATTGTTATGCTCCTCTGTAAATTAGATGAGCAGCACCACCATGTGGCAGACTGTCATAAGTGCAGTGTTGACAATTTAGTGCCGTGTGGAGCACCGGAACCCAATTAAGTGGCGGTGTGGAACACCAGAAACCACCAGCCTAAATTAAGCCACGGTTAAGAGTAGTACAGATGAAATATTTCAGACCTTTCTTTATTTGTCAAAAAAGTGGCATGACTTCCGGCACCATTAAACTTCGAGACACTGTAAATGTCTGTTTTTCACTCTTACGGCCTGATTACAACTCGCCTCTGAAATTGTAATCCCGCTCGCAGTGATGAGTGGAGCCATGTTTATCGCACCCAGAAAACAACAGGTGCAATAAAGATTGCTCCCTGTGGTACATTTCAGCCCAAACCTGCTACAAGTTAACAAGGGGAAAAATGCAGTAAGCGCCTACATCTGCGTCTAATTTCCAAAAAAAGGCCAAATAGGCAATAACTATCTCCTCCTACACAGGCCGCTTGTAAGTTGGGCAAAATAGGGTGCCACTTCTCTTATCAAAAACCTGAGAGAAAAAAATCCTTCAGACCGGGAAGGAGATAGAGAAAACCAGTTTTCTGCAAATGGGGCTAGAAGAACACAGTCTCCCTAGTTCATTCCATCACACTAAAGGTTTCCTACTACATTACCATACTTTATGACAATAACTCAACAATCCTAGTTGTTGTTTTCTTATGACCCTCATCCACTTTAGTAGATGAATGCTTAATCATCAATTGCATTCTGGTCACAGGATGGGCTTGTGCGTATCCCAGGGAGCACTTTTGAGAATATTGTCTTGCCAGGGTCTAGAATAAAAATGTCTTAAACCACCTAGGTATCCCTTTTAATCAATGTTTTTTTTAAGTAAAGATAAAAAACAAATCTTGGATGAACTAGGCCCTGCACACTAAAACCAAGTCGACATGTTTCAACCCTTACAGGTAAGTGACCCAAAGGGTTCACAGGCTTTCATCAGAATTAGAATATGCCTCGGTCTGAATGGAGAAGGTTATTATTTGGAGGTTCTATTAGCCTCCTCAGCTATGCCAATCCAATTTTGGTGGGACAGAAAGATAAACACAAAATGTGAAGGGCTACTCGCCCCATAGTTAAGTCTATATTGTGACATAAGAAGGCGGAATGAACATGCCTATCTAGTTACACACTGTATAACGTAGAGGCCAGTATTTGGCGCAAATTGATATGTAGAGAGAAAAGATAAACATCTATGTTGCAGTTACTTTCAGGTAGGTTCAGAAGTTGAGCATGCTGTCAAAAATCTGTTGCGCACTTCCTCAAGGGTGCTATGCCGCTAGTGGACACCTATAGTAATCCTCATGAAAAAAAATACCTTGGATTGATAGGTTATTGGCATTAATTAGATGTGCTATGCACAAAACTCCATCTCTGACTTCTGGGTCCGAGAATGGTAGTGTAGTAGGATATTTTTTGTGTGTTAGATTTAGCTAGGGAGGCCGTGTCCTAATATGAGCAGTGTGCAGTTGTAGGGTGTTTTGTAAACAATACACATTCTAGTGAATCCTATCGAATCCCACAGAACTGATACACACTGCAAAATGGCGGAACAATTGGGATTACTTTATTCAAATGAAGTAGCATCATCAATTCTGTTGGCATCAACATTAATTAATGAAACGAACACACCTCAAGCACTCCCATAAGCAGAGGGATGGTACACATTAAGAGAACTGAAAAAGGAATCCGGTCAAGACATTGCTTCATGGAACAATCATGATGGAATATCTAAGAGCCAATGCACCCCCAGCCGATCTGATTGTTAACAACAGACCCAATATTTTCTTTGAGGACAAGCAGTAAAATAAAGACTGGTCTCTTGTAGCATGTCAATGTTACCACAACTGATTATTAAAACAGGTACGTGCTTGTGAGATGAAATCATTATTAAAATAAAACTCAGTAAAGACCATTGGAATATTTTGATTAAAATTAATGTCTTGAAAAAAATGTGAGGAAGTAAACAAGAAAATCGGTGAGTATAAGGATTTCTTCACTCAAATTAAAGTCACCAAATTACAGAAGGATAAAAAATTTCTCTCATGAACGAAGTATGGTTACATAGGGAAGTCCCATGACCAATAAAATACAGCCAGAAATAGGAGTTGGTCCTCTGACTCAGAAGACACTTCCAGTGACAGTTCAAGCGGCAGCGCATGCAGCCACCAGGCAAACCAGAGAGGGAGACGATCCAGAAACCAGTATTACCAACCATTACACCACCAACTAATACATTTCTGGTCCCCCTATTGCTCACCTCTATGCATGGACACAACCTTTCCATTTTTCAAGGAACTCTGCCTTTTTAGGAAGAGGTGGCTGGAGGGGAATGTGAGGATAAAAAGTATAAACTGACAGGAACAAGAGCAGGTAGGGGCACAAATCGGAAACAAAATAAAAGACCAGGTTGTATACCTAGTAGTAAACCCAGCACACCGTAGTTACTAACAAAAGGAGAGAAACTAGTCCTGACTAACGGGTTGAGCTTTGTTCCTACAAATGTTGCTGACAAACTCAAATTGAGATGCAAAATTGCCAAATTCTTCCAGGATATCCAAGTTACGGCTTTTTTTTCAAAATACTCCAGCCACTCACCAGACCCCAGGCACACTGATCTAAAAAAGAACTCCCCTTTCAACCCACCAATGACAGTAATACCTACTGAGGTATTATCCTTTGGAGATCTAGTTACAATTGAAATAGAAGCACTTGACACTGCGACAACACAGTATCACAATCTCACTAGACAAGAAAGAATGGGCTTGAAATCCTTGCAGGGGAGGGACAATGTATTCATCCAACAGGCTGACACAGGTGGGGCTATAGTACTCCACACCATGGAAGCTTGCCATGAAGCATATTTGACCCTATTAAGAGTTGAAGGAAACTAACAGGCTTTGCAAAGAGACTCAACCAAGGAAATCCAAGCAGGAATGACGGGTCTATAAGATGAAGCCAAAACGAACAATTGGATAACAAAAGCAGAAGCAGAGTTTCTGTTCACTGAAAAACTAAAAACTCCATACTTTTACACCTTGCCTAAAATTCACAAACGGAAAGATCCACGGCCTGGGCTTCCAATTGCTTCAGGGATTGGCTCAGTCCTAGAACCATTCTCTATCTTTGTGGACGGGTTCCTGCGACTCTTGGTTACTAAAGTGTAGTCATTTATAAAATACACCAAACAACTACTGAATATGATAACAGATTTACCTTCAGAGACAATATTGAGCTCATGGTTGGGGTAGACGTTGAGGCACTTTACACGAGTATCACCCAAGATGAGAGTCTTGGAGTCATCAAGAATCTACTCAAAGCAGAGGCGTGGACTTTCATTGCCCATATTGACTGAATAATGAAGCTAACGAGTATAGCCTTTTTTTGAATATGAAGTTACCATTTACCTACTAAGACATGTTACATCGATGGGGAGAGAAACTTTGCCCTGAGTATAGCGCGCCTTTATGTCCACTAATTTGAAAAAGATCACATTTGGCATAATAATCCCTTGCCCAGTAACCTGAGAATGTGGTGCCAATATATTGATGATATCTATATCATCTAGAGTGGCAACAACGCTAGTGCAAATTAATTTTTGGGGTGGCTACATAACCAAAACCTGTTCCTAAAGTTCACTATGACTATGAGTAATGCAGAGATTTCCTTCCTAGATCTGATTAGTAGAGCAGATAACAACTGACTAACAACACCATGTATACCAAGCCCACTGACAAAAACAGCTTACAGCACTTGGAGAGTGCATATCTGTGCTCTCTGAGGGAGAACCTGCCTGTAGGACAATTTCTCCGCATTAGGAGGAACCGTCCCAATATTCAGGACTGTAAAACTGAGGCAGGAAAGCTGACAAGTACACTGGTTGAGAAACAATACCACAAATATATGACAGAAAAGGCAAACAAAAGAGCCCGGAATGACAATAGACATGGCCTTCTTGAAGACAAAACAAGAGAGTAAAAAAAGCCATTTGATATGCATGAGCACTTATAGCAATAAATCCAACACCGTGAAAAAAAATCATAAATAAACACTGGTGCATTTTGAATTTGTTCTACTTTTTGAACTTTGAGAAACCACATTTCTTCTCTTGGAGAAACATAGTCGTGAGAGACTTGTTGATTCACACAAGACCAAAGTCCAGACTTCGGAATGACCAAAGAACGTTATGGGACCTCCCTGGCATCATAGGACATTATCCCTGAGAGCAATGCTCAGTACGCCCCTTAACAACGCACAGCAAGGAAGCAGACCTGGGATTGAAAGTGTCCTGGGGACAAAGAACCCACACAAACTGTAACTTCAGTAATGTGGTGTATTCGATTGAATGTCCCTGTAAATTAAAGTAAATAGGGATAACATTAAGGAAGATAAAAACAAGAATTATTGAACATCGGGGAAGATAAAAACAAGGATTATTGAACATCGGAACAAGGTCTGGCGCCAGAGGAGTACAATCCGGATGAAGGCCCATTATCTTGAAAAAAATTCATTCAGCGATAATAATCTGAAATGGTCAATTATAGAAACAGTAACATCCGGTATTAATATGAATAAAACGTTATTAGAACATGAGCAAAGAAGGGTGTACATGTTCCAGACCCATAAGGGTGGCTTCTATGAAGAAATTCCATGGAACCAACTCAACAGAATACATTGAAATTATATGGGGATATCTATTTCCCTCTCTCCCTTCTGTCCACTCCAGTGACATTATATCATAAGCAGAATCACACAAGAATGTAAGAAATCCTTCTCCCAGTGCGCTGGTCAATAAGAACAACTGACAAATAAGTATCTGCTCATAAAACACAGGATTTCCCAAATCATTTTATAATATCTATTTCCATCCTCCAAAGAACTGTGCAACAAGAGCTTGTTAGCAAGAATATTATCTTCCTTGATTCTTCTTTTACTTTTTACCCTCAATATGGCCTCTATAAAACATTTCCATACAACAGTGGCCTGCACAATGGTTCCTGTGTTTTTTTT
Organism: Lissotriton helveticus; assembly: GCF_964261635.1. Classification (NCBI taxonomy): domain Eukaryota; kingdom Metazoa; phylum Chordata; class Amphibia; order Caudata; family Salamandridae; genus Lissotriton; species Lissotriton helveticus. Next base: position 1,700,377,695 of record NC_136057.1, read on the forward strand.
GGAGGGGGGGGGGGCAATGCAGCTGAGCAGTATAGGGCCTCTGCAAACTATGCACTATAGCTGAGTGTCATATGGTTGGGAACTAAATTTCCCACCATTCTGCTTTGCTAATGCTGGTCTCAGGCGGAAAGAGGCCATTTTGTTTTCAAAACTTTTTAAAATTGAATTTTGTTAGCAAAGATGGTACATTCAAAATGCCTAACCAGTAAAAAATACAACAGCCAAATAACCAAAATGGCAAGGCCATCTTGCCTGGCGGGATGGTTGATGTCGGCCACCTTCTTAAAATCCCCCATAAAAGAAAACAAACAATAACAAAAAAAGAGTAACAACAATGCATCCACTGTTAGACCATTGCCCAACTGCAAGTCTAGGAACAAGGACAAGAAGTAAAGTGCACCACACATCGCAGCCTTCACACCCACTCCCATTCTAAACAGCATAGGAAACAACCATTACAACGCAGTCATTACAACGCACTACCTTTACAACGCAGCTGCCTTTACATCACATGCCATTATAATGCATGTCATTGCAATGCATGTCACTGCAACGCATGCCATTACAACGCAAACCATTACAACGCATTATAAGGTAAGTATTGGGGATTTTTTAGTTTTAGGGTGGGTATGGGTTTTGGGGTACATAGGGATAGTAATTTTACCCCTACACTATCCAACACTTACCCTACTGTTGCACTCGCTGGAGTGGGAATAATAATTTTAACCCTACACTATCCTACACTTACCCCTCTGTTGCCCTAAAAGTATTATGCGTTGTAATGTTAGTTTCTAAATAAAAATACGTTGTAATGGCATACGTTGTAAAATCATGCGTTGTAATGGTAGTTGCGATTAAAAACCGCGTTGTAAAGGCATGCGTTGTAATTGTTTACACTGTAACATCATATATTCAACAGCTTTTAGGATCGAAACATTCTGATTTCGGTCTCCAAAGATCCCCACAGCTGAGGACATGTTTTCAGCTGTATCCCACGGTAATCAGCCCAGAACTCCCAAATTCTGTAGTATTTCTTAGGATAGCCCGAGTGATGTAAACAGGGCGTTCTAGACCCAAGCCTGAAAGTAAGTGCAACTTAAATGCTTATCTTTTCCCTATATATACCCATTTGTGCCAAATACTGGCATCTACATCATACGGTGTGTGACTAAAGAGAAAGGTCCCCCCCCCCCCACCTTCCTATGTCACTGTAGAGAGTTCCAAATTTGGTAAGATAGCCTAGTCTTACATACCTTCATGATTTCACTTCACGTTCTGCAGTGTATAGCATGGAGTGAACTGCATAGAGTGATCTTATACATGTATCCTTACCAGCGCACAAAGGACCCCCCCCCCCAAGGATTTATTTGTTTAGATCATTGTTTATTTGTCCTGTACCATGCAATATGTCTGTATATACGAGTGGTACAGTTCAGTTTTAATATGGGGTGACGCAAACTCTCAAAAGGAAAGCTAGTATGGACAATAATCCAAAATATCTCCTCTCACTGACATATAGTCAATGGTTTGTTCTCATCCCAACAAAAACTGAAAGTGACCGACTAAACTTTAGGACGATCAGCCCCTTTGCATGTTGTGTGTATTTGATTGCCTGTTTGTCCCACCAAAATTGGATAGGGCGCCAGTCTTAGTAGGCCAAAAGAATCTCCATCGACTAACCTCCTTCATTCAGACTGAGGCATATTCTAGTTCTCATGAAAGCCCGCAGACCCCTGTGGGCCACTTGCCAGTAAGGGCAGAAACATTTCGATTTGTTTTAGGGTGCATGGTCCTAACCTCCCTGGTTCACCAGAGATTTGGTTTTTATCTATACCTAAAATACCATAGAGTAAAAGGGATACCTCTGTGTTTTAAGGTATTGTTATTGTAGGCCCCGGTACAACAATATTTTCAAAAGAGTTCCCTAGCATATGATTGAGCCCATCCTGATTTTTACAGGACCAGGATGCAACCCAATAATGAAGCATGTCACAACTAGAGTGTGTGAGGGTCAATCAAAAAACACAACTTGGATTGTTGCGTTATTGTCATCAAGAGGATGTACCACACACAAAACTCCAATTCCACTTTCTGGGTCAGAGTATGGTAATGTAGTAGGATTCCTTTAGTGTAATTGATGGAAATACCATTTCTCCATGGTGCGGTATTTACCAATTGTAATAAATACCTCCAATTCTGATTTTTCAACTTCAAGATGGGGCATAACTTGTAATATCGGTATTTGACACGCGTGGATCTACATGTATTGCCTTTCTATGGGCCTTTTCCCACCTATACATTTTAGCAAGATTCATCTACTGTCATTTAAGGGTAAGATAATTATGACATAACTCGTAATTCCGATCCATTTGTCCAGGAATCTAAATGTAACCCTACAACTTGTAATGATGGCCTATTATTGTTTAATACCCTTTCCCTCTTCATTTTAAATGCAAATGTAAAGCACCATGGAGTTTTAACATTATTAAAGGACTGAATTTACTGATCAGGGAAAGGGTGCTTTTGATTTTAGTGCACTGCAAGCTCAATAAAGGCACGCAGGGCCACAACAAACTGATATGGAAATATTTTGCAGCTATGCTGCAAAAACGTTCCTGTAATAAAAACGTCCCCCAGGGGCCCAAAACCGGCCCCAGCCGTGCGGCGCACTGGGGGATTGCCCGGTGCCCGCTATGGCCAGTCCGGCCCTGCATTTAACGCCGGACTGCTAATAAGCAGGTTTTAAAGATGATTAAGAGTGTCCTGTGTCTACGTGTGTCAGATGCTCCACCACCATGTCTGAGCGCAGAATCCCATAGGCTGAAACCCACAGATGCAATACACAATAAGGCAACCTGTGGTGTCACACTGGACAGCTAAAGGAATTGAAATCTACAGGCAAAGTAAAATATACTGCATGCAGAGCGAACCACCTTTCAATTTACAGTGCCACACAGAACACTAATACGAAGGCAGCAGGATGGGCGATACAATTCAAGGAAAAGTAGCAGCTCTGAAAGAAGTCCATTTTGCCAATAGCGGATGCATCCCAGCGAGTCATTCTCTTAAGGAGCTCTAACAATAGATGCCAAATTGAACAGATGAGAAAAGTGGAAAAAAGAGAATATGGAACTCAGTGTTCAGAATGAGACCTATTCCCTCTGCACATACTAAGTTTCTTCCTGAGAGCTAGACCTTGTTTGTTTCAGCTCAGCTGACATTTTTTGGAAATGATTTCACATTTTGCATCCTTTTTGGCTCTATTTCAGACCTGATGAAACATATTTATGATGCCCGTTGGGCATGTTGATCATTCTTGACTCCCCTACCTTTCGGATGGCTAGATAGCTCAGTTTGTTCAGCGCTCACTGCACCGATCTCTACATAAACCCTATAGACTGGGCCATTGGAATTATGCCATTCTGTGACTGCTATGTTTTAAGCATCGTTATGGGTTCTCCGCACTTGCCACATAATTCACCGTCTGCTGCATAATCTGCTGATTTCAACAGAAAGGATGTTTGCAGCTCAAATGGTCAAATGTCTATTACGTTGTTTGAAATGTGATGCGGCTCCTGACGCTGCAAAAGGTAACTTGTTTGGTTTGGCCCTGTTAGCTTTTTACTCATCAGATGTTAACCCCTTCCCTGCGGGGCATGTTCCCCCGCTGTGCAGCTCAGCTCAGCTCAGCTCGTCATGAGCCATGGTGGTTGGATGCTGATGACGAGCTGAGCTCGTCATGACCACACCCGTTTTTTTAGAACGCTTGCACAGCAGGGGAATTTGCCCAGCGTGCGAGCGTTCTAACGGTCATGACGAGCTCGTCATGAGCACACGAGCACCGTGGCTCATGACGAGCTGAGCTCGTCATGAGCATGGAAGGTGTTAATCAAATAAGTAACAATAACTTAGACAGAGGCGGCCGGCACGGGTAAACGCGGTGGAGCAGGGTGGGGGAAGTCGACAGATGACGGAATAGGTATAATTAAATAAATAAATAATACTTATTCTGTCGAACCCCTTCCTCTCCCACCATGCCACGCCCTGCCATGCATCACCCCACCACCCCACCGCGTTTACCTATGCCCACCAACACTGATATTAGGTAATGACAGATATAGGATTCATGAAATGACGAAAGACAATTTGTGTTGTGGGGTGCCCTGTACAAATAATGCACCCCCTCCCTTCTTTGTGCTGCAGGTTAACTACAACGTTCTGGGATTTGTGGACAAGAACAATGACCTGTTGTACCGAGACCTCTCCCAGGCCATGTGGAAGTCCAGGCACAAGCTGGTGAGCTCTTTGTTCCCGGAGGGTGACCCACACAAGTCGTCTCTGAAGCGACCCCCCACTGCAGGGTACCAGTTCAAGAGCTCCGTGATGACTCTGATGACGAACCTCTATTCCAAAACGCCAAGTTACATCAGGTAACCTGAAATGTCAGGGTCCATTTTGTGTCTCGGTTCGAGATTTTAAGGGGATGGGGGCAGGGAACTTCTGCAGCAATGGTACACGGATTTTGATAGCTCCGAGCAGAATTTCATTTTGCCTTTGGAGTACCTCCTAAACACAGACAAACAAGATTTTTTTTTTTATAATTTGCTGTTACTTAAAGCCAACAGTAACAGGCTCATGCATCAACCTTTTTTGCGAGCGCAAACCGCACGATTCGCAAAAATCTGCCGTTTGCGCCCACAAAAAGGGCTTCTGCGATGCATCTCACTGTAAAGCCCTCGCAATTTGAGAAATCGCAATTTATTGCGATTTCTTAAAATGCAATTGCATTTAAGGTATCTCAAATTGAGATTCCTTAAATGCAATGCATGATGAAATCCCAAATAGCGATTTCGCTAATAAAGGACGCAAATTACCATCAATTTGAACTTGATGGTAATTTGAAAAAACTTTGAAAAATGTACTAAAGTGCATTTTTCAAAGTTGTAGGTTGAACACACACACATGCCCTTGGGACATGCGTGTGCCAACATGTGTGCGCAGAGCAATTTCAGGGGTGCAACAGGGTGTCCTTTTGACACCCTTGCACCCTTGAAATTGCATGCGCAATTTGCGAGTATCTATTGGGTACTCGCAAATTGCGCATGCAATTTCTCATTCTTTCCTATGGGCCTGTAGGCCCATAGGAAAGAATGGGAAGGCATTTCTTAATTATGACCGAGCGTGGCCGAGAGGCTAAACTGCCAGATGTGAAACAAGGAACCCTGTGGAATAATCCCACGCCCCCACTTGTCCAACTTGCACTGTACAGCGCAAATCACTTTGGAGCCTATTCACAGAAGCACATTGGAGTACTTAAAGTATTACTCCTGTGGTACTCTTTTATGTACTCTTATATGCCTTTTTGTAATTAGAATGGGAATAAAATGACAGTATTCAGAAAATCTATATCTATATATATATATACCACTATTATAAAGAGAGAGCTGAAACCTTTGAGGCGGGTAAACTCAAGAAGTACAGCACCGATCACAACACCCAATACAGAATTGGAAAGGGGAGATGCAGCAGATGGACATAGGCTATACAGATGGGCATCATATACATTACAAAGCTCAAAGAACCTTAGGGGTAAAGTAGTCCCTTGTGGGCGTTGGTGTGGGTGTGTCAAAGTACACTTGGGCATTGGCGTGGGCGTGTCAAACTAACTGCACTGCATTATTCCTTTGTGGGAATGCAGCATTCAGAGAGGGGCGTGGCACAACAGCGATAAAAAAATGGCCTCGTACAGGGGGGTGCCACAACAGCAGTACAATATTACTTTTTGGGTGTTGTCAGAGGGGCGTTGTCAGAGGGGCGTGCCAACAGCGTTGTCAGAGGGGCGTGACACTAATCAACAGTAGCGCGCCTTTAATTTGCGCGCCCATTCACGATCCACCTTTGCGTCTGACACGTACGTGTAGAAACACAAAGCTTTCACATTCAGGGCACATTAATCACAGAAACTGCGGCGCTACCTTTGTGGCCGTAAAACTTTTCAGAGGGGGCGGCTCCAAAATTAACATTAAAAGAGGCGCGCCTTTCATCAGCAATGTGCGTTCTCAGTACGCGACGTCACCCTTCTCAAAGTAGGCAGCAGTACAATTAACCAAAAGAAACAGGTGCGCGGCTTTCCACACGAATGTGCGCGCACATTCACTTCTCACACGGGAGAATCAAAATAGCAATGTGCGCCGCACTGACGGACCTTGCCATACTGACTATAGACTTTAAATAATGTAACTTTTATCAGTGGCCACAGGGAGGAAAAAAACAAAACCGAAACACTCACCGCTACATTGGCGCTCCGACATAAATTTATTCTACGGCCACATTCAAATGAGACCAAAAATGTGGTATACAGTGAAATCTTACAATGATTTCACAATTAGTATTAAAAACATTACACACATAACAGTTCATACCCGGACAACATCGGGACGGGCTGCTAGTATTATTATACAAGTCGTACAAATAGAAAGGACTGTGGCCCTTTCACAGTTTTACCAATAGTGAGTTAGATGTTTTGGGGCAGATTCACAAAGGTATTTATGAGTAAGTAAAGAGTTTGTAAAAGAGTACTTCTGTAGGACTACTTCCCAAACACATTAACACCTCAGAAATGCTTTTCTGGATCTGCCAATTTATTTATATTTATATATTCTTTAATTGTTTTTGTATAGTGCCCATGCAGCCCAGAGCATGTTTGAGAACACTTTAAAATGAATGGGTACCTGGGAATTTTGGAAGGACAGCCAGCGGACGCCTTGCTTACAGTAAAGCCGGTGGACTCCTGTGTCTAGCTTAGGAGTAGACCAAATACCTGACAGGAGCGATACACTTGCACTGGCTTCCTTAATTTTAGAAAATTGTCCTTGGGAGGAGGGGTAAAAGAAGTGAGCTCCTTTAGCTGACAAAATGAGGAACTTCTAGAAACAAGATCACCCCCTTAAAGAGAGGGCTTTGTAAAAATAACACAGATGGGAATTTACTTCTTTATGGTCCAGCCTGCTGAACCAGGCGTACCCTACCCGAATAAGGCGGAACTCCACTTGTGTTCTCATCCTATAAAAGTCTTTGTTGCATACCTGATCTGATGCCAGATGCTAAGCCCTGTCACGTCAATTACTGTGTGCATATACAGGAGGGAGTTACTCTGGCCATGCCAGTTTATATGTTGATTCTATTTTATCTTCTCCTTCTCTTTCTTGACAAGGTGTTTGAAGCCGAACAGCGAGAAGCAGCCATCTATCTTCACGGAAGCCCTGGTGGAGACCCAGGTTCGATACCTGGGTCTTGTGGAGAACGTGAAGGTGCGGCGCGCTGGCTATGCCTACCGGCAGGCTTACGAGCCCTGTCTCAAGCGATACAAGATGCTTGGCACTGAAACATGGCCCAACTGGAGGGGCAATGCCAGGTATGGAGTGAGATACAGGAAAAGGGGTTAGAGTAGAGACAGAAGGAGTAAGGACTTAGAGAATGTTCAGGAATGATTCAAAGAGAGGCAGGGAAAGGAACGATACAGGCTTGGAAATAAATGGGGATTTCATAATAGCAATTTGGTACTCTTAAGGCGTTGGCTGTACTTAGAATGTGTCTTTTAAGCAAACACTTTGCCATAAAATTGATCCTATTCAGGACTTATGGGACAGCACCTGGAATCAGGGGTTGTCACTCCTAGTGGTGGGTGGGCCTAGGGGTTTGACACACAAAACGTTTCGCCGCTAGGGTTTGGTGAGCTCACGGAGTACACATTAACCTATCCTCCCATCTTGTAGGGATTAATGGGTTTAGGGAATTTGCACAGAGGTACTGAACTTTTAACAGTTGGACTGGCATTGAGACACATACAGTGTCACTTGATGGGCTTATAGGGTTGGCAAAATGACAAAGCACATTTCACCTTATATACCCAATTGTGCCGAATTGCAGTGCCTGTCTCTATCCAGGGATGCCTGCTTCAGAGAACTGGCACAAGGGCATTTTCACATATGGGACTGGACAGGCTCAGCCCACAGAGACAGAGATACAAATCTCACATGTAGGCTGGTATGTCTTGGGATTGGCCCACACAGATACAAAAGTGATACAATCTTTCCCCAAACATAAGATTCTTGCAGAGGTCTGCATTATAGAGTTCTGCAAGCTGCTTACCTTGTGCTGTTTGTGCCCTAGGGACGGTGTGGAGTCACTTCTGACGGAGCTGGGCATCCCGCCTGAGGAGTACGACTATGGCCGCACTAAGATTTTCATCAGAAACCCTCGGACGGTGAGTCTCAGAATGCAGCCACTGCTGTCTTGCAACCTCAGTCCAGTCCTTTTAAAGTGGTAGGAGTGGCAACAAATCTATATCCTGTACTCAGTACCCAGAGTCCAATCATATATTTTCCCCTTTGCCTGGAAGAGGACTCATCAGGGTTTCTTCTATGTCTTTAGACTTCGGAGAGTCCATGTTATAAACTCTTGAAGTAGAGCATCTTCTTAGTAAAAAGCTCAGTTGGGAGAACAAATCAAACTCCTGGTACCATCTTTTCAGTTTCAAGGCAGAGGATCTTTGGAAAAGTTACTCATTCTAAAAGCATGACCATTTTATGTTATTCAAAGTGTAGTTTCCCAGAAACCTTTTGTGAGTTATAGACCACCCACATTGTAATTTTAAGTTGGATATTCTTTTCATGTAAGAGGTCTACTGTTTTTTTTCTTTTTTGCAGTTTTATATAGTGCAAACTTGACCCGAATGTATTGGAGACCTTTACATTAGCACCAGTTACATTACACAAGCACGCATTTGTTTCTGGTAGGCATGGGGAGATTAAGTGATTTGCCCAGAAAAACAGGATGTTGAGCCAATGCCAAGACTTTAACCTGGTTCTTCAGCCCCAAAGGCGGCAGCTTTGGCTATTGTACCACATCCTCTATAAAATAAAATAAACAGACAATAAAAAGAGAAGAACAAATATAGTGATTGTGCAAGGGACTGTAGCCAAGCTCCCTGGATATGATTATTTGAGAGAGAATGCAAGAGTGACTGCGTTTTTGTTTATTTGTGTGAATCCGTATTCTTTTCAGGACTGGCACCTTTGCTCGTTTTCCTAGAAAATTGAAGACACGCGTCTTCTGCTCGGCCTGCGACTAGTACTAATGAGTCCTATCTGCCTAGTTACTACCATCTCACTTGGTACTTGGATTGTAATCCTGGTGTATTTATGCTTTAATTCACCTTGACATTTGCGAGCGGTAGGCCCTGAAACATTCTCAGTGGACCCACTACTCTCAATACCAAATCTTTATCAGCTCCTTAACCTGCAGGACACATGTCTTGAACACTGCTTATGGCCATTGCTATTTCTGTGAAATTGCACATCCTTCGACCCACTCATTGTGCCTTTGTTCTGGTTTATCAGCTGTGTGGAGCTTCACAAAAGAATAAATCCATACAGAAATTATTAGTGAAGAAATAAATAAGTATGGACCTTCTGTAGGTAACAATTCTACTAGAATCTAGGCCACAACTAGTTTAGATAGTTTATCTTGTTACAGTGCATCAGGACATAATGCTTTCCTGCGCTGGCACGACAATGCCAGGTGTCAGCCTGCCTACTATTAGCATTTGTCCATCGCAAGGACCAGCCTCTGATGACTCTATTGATGGACACCATTATGAGGGCTACTGAGTTCCTTGATATGGTGAGTTTGCTGTGAATGGTTCCACGAGCTATAGCACCAGAAGTCATACATTTCGACTAATATCACTATACTTTCCATGGTTTGCTGCATAATTTCTGGGTTTTTACCTGGACGTTTAGCAGTGAGGTCCATGAAGCACTGAATGTGATCAGTGGCCAGATAAATAAAGTTGTTATGAAGTTGAAAACCCTGTGATTCACAAAATTGCGAGATTTGTGACCCTAAAATGGCTTTTTGATATGTGCTAAACCTATTTTGCTAGTTGGAAAACCAATTCAGACTAGTAAAACGGGTTTACGACCTGTTCCAAATCACACTTTGAAGGAGCATTTCCACCTAGTAGTGATTGAATGGCATGTATTAATGATTGATGACAGTGATTGTGTTTGCAAACCATTGGAAAGTTACCAAGCCCAATCCACAAAAGGCCCCTGCACTCGTGGCGGAGGCCCTGCAGTCATGCAAGGGGCCTGCGTGTGGCGGGGGCATCGCACTCGTGTCGGGACCTCTGTACTGCAGTTACCCATTGCGGAGGTCCTGCCATGACTGCAGGGCCCCCAGCCATGTCTGTGGGCCCCCCGCTAGGACTCCGACTAAGAGGCCTCTGCCACAAGTGTGGAGGTCTTCTGTGAATCTGGTCAAACTCCTCAAATTAGGTGGGGAAGCATGGCCGGAGACTGGGCACGGAAACCGGCCTGGAAAACTGCCCGCTGGGCCCCCTGGAGGTGGAGGGGGGTGCAGACGAGCTGTTTGTCGATTTCGCCGATTTTGTTACAGGGGGCCGATATTGCAGGCCCCCTGTAACAAAAACGGCCCCCCAGAGGGCCTAAACCGGCCCCCACCCTAACGGCCCACCGGGGAAACGCCCAGTTCCCGCTGTGGCCAGTCCAGCCCTGTGGGGAAGATGGGAAGGTGACCTCAGAGGGAACAGGCGGTGGTACGGGGACTCTTAAGCCCCTCGATGTTTTCCAGAACTGGCTTTTTTATAGCGCACTGCTTCCTGTAGGTAACACAACTATATTAAAAAAAAAAAGGTATACTGTTTGGGAAAACAAACACGGATGTTGATCTCCTATTCATTACAGGCCACCATCCCTTTGTTTGGAGCCAATCACAGGGGTCACGCATTAGAGATCTCCTTAATTAATATTCATTAGGCAGGCCATTCTGCAACCCTCTACGACTGGATGGTTTGCAATGTGACCTTCGCTAGTGAGGTCCAATCACAAAATGAAAGTCTGGCCGCGCAACGGCTGTAATCAGTATTTGTTCATCGGGCCCATAGCTGTCTGACAACCTTCCCTTGAGCCCTTTGAAAGTCCTGCAAACCTGCATGTCTGCATGGCCACTTCCTGCCTATATGGCCACTTCCTGCCTGCCAACCCTTAACTAGCATGCGTTTGCCAAGTATTTAGGGGCCATATTTGTGTCCTTGGCTTTCTTGTCTGAGGGTACTGGACAGATCCAGAATACCAATAGCCACATTATAGAAACCATCTTTACATTTTGGTGGCACAAAAATTACCCTACATAATTTAAGTGGGTTCTGGTTCAATTTCTTGCACTTGTCGACAGTTTCAGAGGATTCACTTCTCTGTATGTAATATTCCTATCTAACCGCATGAGGGCAGTCTTGTACTATTTTCTGTCTTCTACCTAAAATCACGCACACCTGTCCTTCTGCCAATGCGTTTATCTTCCTTTTCTTCGCTATTCCTAACCCCCTCCTGTCTGCCACACGTCACTCTGCTCATCACTGCGTGCAGGATTACAATTCCACCGGCCAGCTGTAACCAGGCCGTAAGAGTGAGAAACAGACATCTGCAAGGTCCAGATTACACAATAGTGTAATAGCGCCAGAACTCATGCCACTTTTTGTCATATAAAGAAAGGCCTCAAATATTTAATCTATACTACTCTTAACATGTGCCATGAAAGCGCATGGATTATATCTTGGTCCGAACAATTACATAATTTAGCACAGTATTTGATCTTGATTTTAGGGTCCTGGAATCAGGGCCTGTTCTAGGATTTTTGGGGCCCCTGGCTAAAAGCCCCTCTAATTTACATTAGTTACACATTCAGGGCCCCGAAAGTTGCTTTGTACAGACTCCTCCTGGACCGCAGCTCCTCATCTCAGCCTCCTTCAAGCACCTCTTTTACAGCTCGTATCTAGCTGAAGGTGTGAGAATTGCTTGTGGGCTGAAAGTTAAAACTGGTGGGGGAGGGGGGGGCTAAAATCCTGGACAATTGGCTCCTGAAGTGTGTCTAAAAGGGCAGCCAGGCAGGAGGCCTAATTGCAGAACAAAATGCTGGACAGTGGGCGCCCTGCAGTGTGCCTAAAAGGGCAGCCAGGCAGGAGGCCTAATTGCAGAACAAACCTGCAAAATGTGTCTCCTTGCAATTGGGATAAGAGGAAATGTCTATCCCTCTCCCAGGCCTCCCCAAACTATCCCTTAAAGGCACAGGGAGTGGGCCCCCTTCCATTCGACCCAATGGCAAGGAGACATCTTTCTCTCTGTTGGATCGGTATGGATACATGAGGACCAGTGGTATGTTGCACTGGTGCGGAGCCCCATGCTGGTGGGCTGAGTGCAAGGCCCTGGGCAGCTGCCCACTTTGCCCATGCCTAGTGCCGGCCCACCCTGGAATGACGTTCCACTCTACTCTACACCACTCCACTCTGCTCTGCACCACTCAACTCTGGCACTCTACTCCACTCTATGCCGCTTCACTCTACGACACTCCACACTATGAAACTGCATGACACTCCACTCTACACCACTACATGACACTCCACACTACGCCACTCCATGACATTCTACTCCACCACACTCTATACTACTCCACTTCATGACACTTGACTCTATGACAATGTATGCCACTCCACAACGGTCTACGCCGCTCCAATCTATGGCACTCCATGACACTCCACTCCATGCCACTCTACACCACTCTATGACACTCTTCTCCACTCCACTCCACCCTTCGACATTCCACTCTATGGAACTTCACGCCATACTGTGGCACTCCAAGCCACTTTATGCCACTCCACGGCACTTAACTCACTTCTACATCACTCCACTCCACAGCACTGTACGCCATTCCACTTTATTACACTACCCTACTTTAGCTACTCCACTCTATGCTACTCCACTCTACGATACTCCACGACCATGTACGACACTCCACTCTACTCTATCCGCTCTATGCAACTCTACGTCACTCCACTCCACTCTACGAAACTCTACTTCAATCTGCACTGCTCCATTCTGCGTCACTTCACTTTTTGCCACTACTGTATGCCACGCAACTCTATGCCACTCCACTCCACTCCACTTCATGATACTCTACTCCGCTCTATGATATTCTGTACCACTTCACTCTGTGACACTACTCCACAACATTGCGCAACTTTAGTCTACAATACGCTATAGCACTCTACTTCACTCTATGCCACTCCACTCTAATCCACTCTATGACACTTCTCAACACTTCATCCAAACAACTCCACTTTATGACACTCCACTGTTCAACATTCCACTGTTCAACATTCCACTGTACGCCACTCCATTGTACACCACTCGACTCTACGACACTCTACTGTACAACAATGTACTCCACGCCACTCTACTGTACGACACTCCACTCTTCTCTACACCACTCCACTCTGCTCCACGCCACTCAACTCCACTCTACGCGACTCCACTCTATGCCACGCCATGATACTGCACTCTGTCACTCCACTCTACAACACTCTACTCCACAACACTTTACACTACTCTGTGACACGCCACTGTACGACAGTGTATGCCACTCCACAACACTCTACATCAATTTTAATTCACGCAATGCCACTCCATGAATTTTCACGAAACTCCACTCCACACCATTCTACACCACTCCACGAGACTTCTCATCACTCCACTCTCCGTCACTACACTCCACTCCACTCTATGACACTCTATGACACTCCTTATGGCTCACCTATGACACTTGCCGCCACTTCACTTGGCTCCTCTCTACGACACTCCACAGCACTATGCACCACTTTCTTCCACTCTATGCCACTCCACTTTATGAGACTTTCCTCCACTCTATGCTACTCCACTCTACTCTTCACCACTCTCCTAAATACCATGCCACTCTACGCTTCTCCACTTTACAATACTCTACTCCACTCTACTCCACTCCACTCTACACCACTTCACTCTACAGTGGTGGCTCCTCCGGTAAGGCAGAGGAGCGTTGTCGCAGTGTTCACCAAGTGAGCAATTGAAAATGGAAAAATAAAATTGTAATAACTTAACGATATTATAATTTTATTTAAATGTACTGGCTCAGTTGTTTGGGGGTGGGGCTGTTTAGAGGCTGGAGGAGCAGTGGTGGCACCCCCCTAAGTGCGCATGACTATATGGCCAAACATTCATGCTCACTTTGCATATTCTACACCTAGGCTGCATTCCAACCTGGGTGGAGAACATGCCCAAGGTCCCATTCCCTGTCTGAGCGCCGAACCACAGCACTTAGACCAATCACAACACTGCATTGCAGCATTGTGATTGCTCAGGAGAGCCTCGGTGCTCACCAATCACAACGCTGCATTGCAGTGTTGTGATTGGCTCAGGTGGCCCTGGGTGCTTCCTGCTTCCACAGAAGCCAGGAAGAGAATGAGAAGACAGAGGAAAGGCGGCAACCGGCGGCATCCAGGTAAGTGGATTTTTTTTAATGTATTTTTAATTCCCTCCCCCTCCCTCTGCTTCCTCCGCTCCCCACGCCCGTTTAGTAGCAGCCGCTACTGTCACTCTACCACACTCTACTCCTCGCCACTCTACTTCACTCATCAGCAATGCCCGGACAGATGGGGCCCCTAACATGCTCCTACCTGCACTGTTTAGAGCCGACCCCACACTCTGGTCCGAACATCTGGCCCCACAATTTTTACATTTCCTAAACACTCAGGACATACCAGAATCGTGGAAAGGAGCAATAATTCATCCAATCTTTAAAGGAGGCAGAAGAGCCGATCCTAAAAACTACAGGATGATAGCACTCCTAGATGTAGACTCCAAATACTTCACAAGCCTCCTGTTGGAAGACCTGTCGTCCTGGGCATTAAAAACTCAGGGGCTGCCATTTAATCAGACAGGCGTTGTGGCTAAATCAGGTACCACTAGTAACCTATTGGCCCTATCCGTACTTATGGAGAAAGCAGCATCCTCAAAAATGTCATTACACTGCTGCTTCGTGGACTTTAAAGCGGCCTTTGACCGGGTGCCTAGGTACCTGTTATGGCACAAATTACAAAAATGGGGAATCCCGAGTGACCTGTTAAAATCAATAATCTAACTTCATTCAAACACCTGGATTCGTATCAAGCTGGGTGACGGGTCACACGTGTCTAGAAAAATACTGACTTTCTGTGGGGTCAAACAAGGGTGCGTGTTGGCCCCCCTCTTATTCAGTCTCTTCATTTCTGATTTATCCCATCAATTGGACAAGGTCAACTCTCATCCCCCTCTACATGGTGGATCCCGAATTATTAATTTGCTCTACGCCGACGATCTTGTTTTATTCAGCCACACGAGGGTCGGTTTACAGAGACTTCTTGACCAGCTGCTTTGTTTTACATTAAGCAACGCTCTGGAACTAAATCTCTCAAAAACAAAAGCTTTCACCTTTGGAAATGGGAAGCACCAAACTGGTGGGTGGTTCTTTGATGGCAAAAAAATTGAAACAGTGACATCGTACAAATATTTGGGCATCTACATGGATTCCAAGGGCACCTTTGTAAAACAGAAAGAAGCGGTCAAAGCAAAAGCATTGTCCCTCGAAGTAGCATCAATAAAACTTTCAAAACAGTCACTTGGCCCTAGCGTATCCCCCCTCCTGACAGTCATGAAGGAAAAGGTTACAAACTGTTTAACCTATGGTCAAGAAATAATGTTGGGGACCAATTTGTTAATGCTGAATAAAACAACAACTCAAATATTTAAATGAGCCTGGCACCTTCCGAAATCAGCATCACCAGCTCAGATCAGGCTCGAGTTTGGCCTTCTGAACTACGAAGGTGTCGGAGCAGGTGCATTCATCAAGTTGTGTCATAGACTGCATAACTCAAGGGAAGGAAGCCTGGAGGCCAAGTTGTGGCAAGAAATATCAGCAGGGCAATCAAGTCAAAAACACCGACGTTACCTTGAACACTCATTGAAACTGCTCGATGTTGTGGATTATTGGGGTACCAATCTGCCCCAGCAGGCACTAAAACTGTCCATTAAAAGAAGTGTTTGATTCTGGTCTTTCCATCGGGACAAGGCACAATTGTCTAAAAGAAAACACGGCTGGTCTATAATTGCAGAGCTCAAACCCAGACCAGAGGCCCCATATCTTTCTAGCACTTACGCAGCCGTCTGGAAGAAAAGATTTATGGCACTAAGGATGAGCGAATGGCCCTTTTTAAAACATTTCCCAGCATGGCGTCGCTTAAACGAGGACATTAATTGTAGGGGCTGCGGTCATCACTTAGAAACAATCGAGCACGTGGTGTGTGTTTGCCCTGCATTTCGTAACGATAGAAGTCGGTTGGTGCAGGGCGAATGGATCAAACACGGCGTTCGATCATGCCGGCAAGCCATTATATCAGCAATGAATCCTAACAACACAATGCTCAATGTTCGGTTTACAAAATGTGTCTTTAAAACTGCAAAAAATCTTAACTCTGTAGGTTTACAGCAACCATCGTCATAATCTGTGATTCTATGACCTAACTGGGACCTCTGTGTTCTCTATCAAACTTCAAGACTCTTATTGTTGGTGCCTTTTGCTTGTATTACTGAAAGTTAAGGGTGGGTTTCACACCCATCAACAAGGTCATCATGCTTTTAACTTATTTTAGCCGTTTTTTGCTCATTTAAAAAAAAAAAATTATATATATATATATATATATATATATATATATATGTCACTACTGTATTTTTTTTAACACTTTTAACTTCTTCCTGTTGCACTTAAGATGAAATGTGTTCTCTTGTTTGTTTTATCCTAAATTGTCATGGTTTTAAGTAATCGAACAATAAACAAAAATTCTTCCTAAAATTCTTCTACTTCACTCTATGCCACTCTACGCTACGTCACTCAACGCTGCTTTACTCCACTCCACGACACTCCTCTCTGCTCTACATCACTCCCCTCCACTCTACGACACTCCATACTACAATACTCCATCCACAACACTCCACCCTATGACACTTCACTCTACAACACTCCACTCTACAACACTCTACGCCACTTCACGTCTCTCCACAACACTCCACTCTACAACACTCCACTCCATGCCACTACGCTACTGCACTCTACACCATTCACTCTACTCCACTCCATGCCACCCCACAACACTCCACTCCACACTATGACAGTCTACTCCACGACACTCTACCCCACAACACTGCACTCCACACTACACTACTCTATTCCACTCAACTCTACAACACTCTATTCCATGACATGACTTTCTACGCCACTCCACTCTACCCCACTCTACTCCACTGTATGCCTCAGTACTCTACTCTACAACACTCCACTGCACTCTATTCCACTCCAATCCACACTACTCTTCTCTACACCACTAACTTTAGGCATGCTGAACAACAGCCACGCTGGTGTACAACATGGCTACAACACATTGACAAAGCCAATAGTTCCCACAAAAGCAGACCTATTGTCTTTGTAATGCTTGTTATCTTTTCTCTCTCATTTTAACATCACCTGTCTTCCAGTGACAACTCTGTCATTCTAATGATTGTTTTTAGGATTTCAGTGCAAACATTATTGCTAATGTGGAAAGTTATTTGGCTGTGAACACACCTATGACCTATTGAGTGAACGAATATTAACTTACAACCTAGTTCATTTTATCTAGCAGCAACGAGTTCCTCACACATACCTTATTCTATGTAATAGTAAGAAACAAACAAGCTCAGCAAAAATTAATCTTTAACACCATAGCGCATGATTCACGGACTGTGTAAAACAGTGCATCATTGATTTATTTCTGCGACTTGTCATGATTTTCACTTTTTCAGGGATTCACAATTTCCTAATGTATATGGCATGGGAAAATAAGGAAATCTGTAATGAATACTCCAGTGAAATGGGCAGAAGGTGGACAGTACGCTAAAGGGCGCACACTGTAGTAGGAGGCAAGACAATGTATAGCCAGATATATGTGCCCTAGTGTACCCTACCTGCTGTCCCGTAACAGCAGCTGCGTGCCTTCTATAATGTACTGGTAAAAACTACCACAGCATTTTGTGTTTGGTGATTTCTTACCTGACTGTGATCATTGTTGAGTATTCAGTTAAAAGCATGTCACAGTCAGCTCTTATTTATGAAATGGACAATTGCGTTGTTTAGAATGATCTAGAAAAAAACGCGATATAAGGAGACTAGCCTTTCTTTTTCCCAAGTGTTCACCGTTAAATGCATCATGTGCGAAGAGTAACCTATTCATGATTAAGGCTCAGAAAGAGGAGCCGAAATGCATCAAATTCATTTGGCGCCTTGCTGTCTTTTGAAAATAAAATACTTGCTGTCCAATCGCCAAGAATCGGCTTAAGCAACTTCCTTTGATGGGTAGAGAGTGTTGGATGTATTGCGGTACGTGATGCCAGCGGCGTCACTAGGGGGGTGCGGGGGGTGCGGACTGCACTGGGTGACACCTTCACATGGGGTGACACCAATTTGGTTACGCTCTGCAGCCTCGCCTCCGCTCTTTTTAATCAAGAGGATTAGTGTCTACAAACTGCAAGGAGCAATCAAGGTGGACGGCGGACGGCCTTACGTGCAGGTCGAGCACGCCGACCAGGCATTTGCCAACTCATTCCTACTGGGGCAGCTGTTGCCCACATGCTGGGGCCACCTGAGGAGGTCGGTAGCTTTCTACAATGGTATATATATCCAAACTCCAAGCCCCCAAATGAGGAAAGTAAGGAAGCTCCACACCAGGAGACTTTACAATTTCTTTATTGTGCACAAATACTACGTTTCGGCGTGCCGCCTTTATCGAGTGATTTGTGCCATCAATTTCCTTGCAAAATAAAATAAGGGGAAAGGTTCATGAACATGGAAGAAATGCTAAACATGCTAAAAACTTATCGTTTTTACAAAAACAAACAATTGATTAATTTTCTTAATACAGAATAGAATTTATTTTCTTAGGATTTAAAACATGATTGTTTGACAGCGTCTAAAAATGTATCTGTAAGATCGATTGTTATATTCACAGACATTGTCCGAGTATCAATGAAGTTCATTCAAAGTCACAATCCAACAGAACTCAATGGTTTAGGTAAAAAAGATGCTGGATCATCATGTCACATGTTAGGATTCCACAATTAATCATTATTTAAGAATGACGTCAATATTGCAGAATTTTACATGTTTGTTTTGCAAAAAATTGTAATAATAATAATATTTTGCGCTAGGCATCATAATAAATTTACAATTCACAGTGTGATTATTCAACAGACGGTATATGCACCCATGATTAACTAACTAATGTATACTCATTGAAAGTATTCTTGATTATAATCAAATGAAGAACCAAATAAAAATATATATAATCGGATAAAATTTCACCAGCCATAAGTCATGTACTTATATATTGCGAATTATAAATGCATTTTTCAATCATGCCAGCTGGTGTAATATCACCCAATCCTGAGTAATGTACTCATTGAGCTTTTATATACATTCCTGAGTTATGTACTCATAATACAGATATATTACTTGGGTAAATAAGGTAAATATTCAACACAATTTGACCAAGGATTTCAACAGTCAAAAAAGATATGTACCAATCCTGCCTCCTATATTTATGATGTAGTAGCCTGTACTGATTGTTAATTCCCCTGATAGAGCGCGCGGGTCACCTGACCAATAATTTTGCCACTTCTGGCTTCGGGCCCATATATTTCAAATCACCATATACATTGATCAGATGACCTCACGCTCTGCTATCAGATATTTGTGAGTTCCTTTCGTTATTCTTCAGCGTACCCGACTTACCATCCACCGACACGGGTACCTATGACCACAATGGATCAGGAAGCTAGCTGTAAAAGGAAAGGCAGCAAAATACAAACCCAACAAAATAATATTCAATACCTTTTGTAAAATGACCACGGACAACTGGAAGTTTTAAAGTCTTTATCTAATTTAGTAAAATTCAGAAATCATCAAATTCACAGTAATTAAACAATCGATAATCAGAATAACAGAAAGTACATAGCTGAATAGCAAATAAGTCAGTGCAACCATTTATAAACTAATGGAACCAGGACACACTTAAATGAAGGATCAGGAATTAAAACGTTTAAAACGAATCACTAAAGATGGGATAGGCTTTGATTAGGACTAGTATTCTAGAATTATTTCAAGAAAAATGAGACAGGAGTTCGGGACATTTATCTCTATAGGAGAGTCTAAGAAGAGAGACACGCTATGCTTTAAGGCAAAAGTTC
The DNA here is from genome assembly GCF_964261635.1 of Lissotriton helveticus. Lineage (NCBI taxonomy): Eukaryota > Metazoa > Chordata > Amphibia > Caudata > Salamandridae > Lissotriton > Lissotriton helveticus. Next base: position 1,700,397,899 of record NC_136057.1, read on the forward strand.
TTTAGACAGTTTAAGTAAGGAGGTTCTAGACCATATGAGGAAATGACAAACTGCAATGCAAAATATAATTTCTAACAGGTAGGATAACATAGGAACACGTTACGAAACAAATGTAAATGACTTTATGATTCAATAGTTGCGGAAAGCATGGAAAATTAACATATGCAAAGGTATGTCTTTATTAAAGCAAAAGACAGAAATTCAGAAAGGTGCAAGGTTTCAGAGCTTTCAGAGTGATATTTACCTAGACTGGTGTGGAAACCAAACCCTGGCCACGGGTCAGTTAAGGACAGGAAACCCTCAAGGAAGGATACCCCTCAATGGACAGCAGGTGCAGTAGGGACACCCAGGACAGGACAGGAAACCCTCAGATTAGGGATCAGGACAGGACCTCTCGGACAGGACCCTCAGGACAGGACCAGCACCCGCAGTTCGGAAGCAACGCCTGCGCTCCACCCTCTCTGCAGCTATCGATCAAGACCCCGATTGGGTCAGCGAACTCCCAGCAAAGTGCTCCGCCAGCACTTTAAGGTTTAGTAAAACCCTAGTCTATGGTCAAATTTCGGACAGAGTGCTCCGCAGCTCTCTGTATCTTCAGTCACCTATTGAGTGCGTTGGGTCAGTGACAGGTCAGCTAAACCAGACAAGTCGGACAATTTCCCTAGGTGAACCCAGGGTAGTTATACTGTTTTGGGACGGTGTACCACCCCCCAATGTTGCAAAGTGTCAGAATCCCTCAATTTGGATTGGTCCTAAGGTAGGCTTTGGGTAACACACCAATCAGAATAGACTATTTGGAGGCCTAATTTACATCTCTGGGTACCGCCTAGTGAGATTGGGGTTCCCATGAGAAAGACCAGTGGAATACAATGAATTGTTAACAATTGTTTCAATATGGGCACACATGACTCCGTCCTGCTGGGTCCCAGGTCGTTTTCTCAGGAGCATCTTGCCCATCTCTGCCAGCTGGCTGAGTTCCACTGTCCAATGTTGCCACCTTTCAGCGCACCACGAGTCTGCACAGAAGAGACCTTCAATATGGCTCCCAACCGGTTCGGACCCCCATTTCCCGCAGTACATGAAAAGTAAGCGAGAACAAATTAATACATAGAAATAAACGTATGTAAACACATCATTGGGTTTGTACTTTAAACTTATCATTATAAAAATATACTATGCAATTGAAATGTTAGCAACATATACACGCTCACAAGAGCATTACCACGTTATTCACGAAAGCTGTGTATTACGCATGCGCACCCTTTCCCACCAAAACTTATAACTCCGCCAGGTCACGTGAGTGTGACTGACGCATGCGCAGAAGAACTTTTCAAGCGGCGGCCATGTTTTAGAGACATGGATTAGTTGTATTAGAAAACACATACGCAAGCTTCCTCTACCTCGTTCGAATATAAAAATAAAAGATTAGTAAGACGTACAATTTATTAATTGATTACACACGGGCGAGGTTCATGACTCGAGCAAGTCGCGATGCGATGCTTGCTCTATCAATCCCCTCTTTGATGATATTTACTATCATCACAAAATAATGGAACCAGATGCCAACTTCTCACACCTTATACAACTCAATCTCTTCCAACAAGCGATTCAGCTTCTCTTTCTCATCTTTGGTAGGGTGAGAATTTTTCACCTTTTTGTATATCTGATTATTCATTTCCTCTAATTCAAGCTCATCCACACTTCGTTTCACTCCTCCTGCATTCACTTGATGCTTTCTGGTGTGCTTACGACATTTGCAACAGACAAATATGAAAAATAGGATAAGACCTATAATTCCAATTGGCATCAGTACCTTGAACAATAAGCTTTTACCTAAGCTAGCAAACCAATGACCTACATTTGAGAGACCATCTACCAGTCTCTTCCAGGCACTGTCAACCTCGAGTGGTTTGAGTTCCCTTTCCAAATTAGTAATGTTTTTCACATATCTTTTGAGCTGCACACTTTTGTCCGGAATATAAGTGCAACAATGTTGCGCCTTCAACATCCGGCAGACTCCGCCCTCTTTTGCTAATAAGGTATCAAGAGCAAGTCTGTTCTGCAAAACCATTGATCTGATCGCAACCAGTTCGGTATTGACCAGCAGAAACCCATGAGCTGTGTCAGTAGACAACACATCCACTATGGTGGACAATTTGCAAATTCTGTGAGTGTTCAGAACCACTCCCACTCCAGGTATCAGTGCACTGAAAATACTACCCATTATTTCACCTACGCTTTCTCTTTTACTACGCACTAAGCCATTAGTATTTTCACTGCTTCCAGCAACTTTGTTCACATGGTATATTTTCGGGAAGACAATGCCAAAGTAGCAGCTTCCATACCAGTGATCCGGCAATTTGAAATAAGCCTTGTCTCCACATATATAATATATTCCAGGAAACACAGGCTCTGACCCATTTTTGAAACCCCATCCTCCAATTACCTTGTAATTATGTTCACATTCACTGGAACCAATGAAAATGTTATTATAATAGCTAGTCTTCTCACGGTGAAGACATAGCTTTCCTTTCTTTTCAAAATCCAGCAACAGAGCAGGACCCGCCCCACCATTTGAGGTGCCTTCCATGTTCTCAGCCCATTTTGGCGTTTTCTGTCTTTCGTCATCTGCCTTTCTTTTTATTTTTATTCTCCTCTTCTCTGCCATGTTCAGGAATATCTTTTCCTGTTCACGCAAAGAACAGGTCAAGTTATCTCTGTGTGCGTCACCTATGTCGATATTACCTATAGTCAGAAAGTATTCGCCCTTGTAGCGAGTAACGTCACTTTTGGTATGTACAGGATTCAAGTTCCCACGTATAGGAAGTTCAGAAAAGATCACGTCATTGTTAGAGTAATAGTACTGTAACGGTCCTCTTTTGTAAAATAAGCTTGCTAAAATGCTACAGGAAATTCCATAGGTCAAGGGCAGGTGATGGTATGTCACGCCTTCAGCCACAGAAGTAGGTAGCTTCATGCAGACATAGCAATCTTCAATTTCCATAGTCTCTACATAGTGTATTAACAAGTTTGCGAAAACATTTAAATGCGTTTTATTCTTTACTCCATGATAATGTAGTCCTCCCTCATCTGGTGCTTCTAGGTCTCGTTTTATTTGTCTTAGTGCTCTCTCATGTCTTGCTACACTTTGTGTTGTTAGTTCTTCAGTCTCAGTATTTACAATCTCAGTAGGGTCAATATTAGTATTTTTGCTCACCGCAAAAGGAATGAAAACTGTTAGTCCTATCCAAACTATTATCACTATAACTATACTACATACACATACCTTGCAGCATGTTTTGCAACGACTGCAACTAGGTCTACCATTCACGTTTGAATCAGACATTTTGGCTCAGAAGAAGTTTCTCTTTTTTTTTTTTTATAATTTTTTTTATTGAACATAGCAATGGTTAATCAGTGGTACAATGCATCTTTACAGTTTTAAATAAATAAATAAAGAAGAAAGACATCTATATACAGATATATATCAGACATGAGAATTAGGAAAAGGGGAAGAGATTCATCGAGCACAGCAAAAAGGGAATACAGATAACGATTTAATCTAGAAGGGACTGTGCAAAATCCGCAATTTATAAAGTGACGTTGTAAAAAAGTGCAAAAGCCTACAATAAAGTGCTACTGCATGTGCAAAAAACTATGATACAGCGATATCCCAAAAAAGTGCGAGTGCTTTTAATTGTACTAACCCTTTCTTTATCTTTATTCTACCTTTGCTGCTCATCCCTCCTTCAGTTGAACCAAATCCCCAAAATATTTCCAATTCCTTTCAAATCTCTTAATAGAACCTACTCTGCCCGCATATGCTTTTTCAAAAAGACAGGTTCTCCTCATCTTATTGAACCATTTTATAAGTGATGGAATTTCCCTTGATTTCCAGTTTTGTAATATTAAAGAGCGGGCAATCGCACATGATATAAATATAAATACCTCCTCCGATTTGTTGATATTGCTTCTATCCTTGCTTATTCCAAACAAGGCTACTTCTACCGTTGGCGAAAATGGTCTTCCAATGGCCAATTCAATTTGCGCGAATATCTCTTTCCAGAATGGCTCCAACATCGGGCAGGCAAAAAAAATATGATACCAGAAGAAGTTTCTCGACCCCTCTTTGTGTCTTTACACCAGTAGCTTACTTTGTGCAAATTCACGGTGGCTCGTCTTCTTCTTCGGCAGAGCACTCAGCGACTGGTTCTCCGTCGCTCTCGTCAGTTATATCAAGATCTTCAAATTCTTCCAAAACGAGCGTCCATTCAGGAGACTTGTACTTTTTGTTTTGTCTTTTTATTCGATCGCTCCTTCTTTTGGAAGTGTCTTCTGGTTGTTCGGCTATGCGAGCACTTCTCCTTTCTTCTGCACGTTTTTCTTCTACCGTTTTTATTCTCAGCCTCAATTTCTTTATGAATCCAGGCTCAATGTGCTTTCTTTTCTTAAGTCTTTTAGTGGGCACTGGGATTTCGTTTTCTTTTATTGCCCTTTTATTTTCATTCGTTTGTTGCAATTCTGCTTCTTCTTCCCTTCCTATCTCACTAGTTCCAGGACTTTCATCTATTTCTTCTGCCTGGTTACTAATCTGGCCTTGTTCAGGAGAGTTTTGTGTTTGCTTTTCAAATGTCTCTGTTTCTGTGTCCTGAACACGTTCTTCTAATCCTACCTGATCCTGTTCGAGCACTTCGATCTCTTGATTTTCTTCTGCTCGAATTATTACACTATGTCTAGTCTGTCCCTTTTCGACATCAGGAGTCCGTGGAGGTGTATCAATTATTTGCTCAGTCCCTGTCTGACCTTCTCCTTCCTCAGTTTTGACGTGAATCTCAATAGTCTGAGGTTCTTCGCCTGTGACTTGCTTTTCCTCTCTATTCCACTCTCTACCTTCCCAAATTCGCTCTCTTGTTCTGATTGGGTCTTCGGTGAGGTCAATCAAGGGTATCCACTCATCTGGCCATATGCTTGGCAGCTCGTCATCAGCTACTTCTGGACCAACTTCTGGGAACCCTTCAGCAGGCTGGACTCTTGGTAGCTCGTCATCAACTACTCCTGGACCAACTTCTGCGGACCCCTCAGCTCGACTGGTACTGGGCTGTACGTCGTCAGCTACTTCTGGTCTTGCTTCTGCAGGCCCCTCTACTGGACGGCCTCCTTCTCCAGGCTCTTCGTCTGGTAATACCTTCTGGGTGTGGCTGGCGTGGATCCAATTGGGAACACCTGCACACTTCACTGCTGTGGTTGTTACCAGGATTATTTGGCGCTTCGGTCCCCACCTTGGTGCCAGACAGCTCGACCGAGTATGCTTCTTGATTTTGACCCAGTCCCCGGGAACCAGTTTGTGGAGAGGAGTCGTTGGATTGGCGACGGCGTCTTCTCCGATCTGGCGAGAGATATAACGCACTTGGTCACCTAATCTCTTGCAGTATTCAAGCACCAAATCATCAGTAATACTCAACAATTTGCTTCCTGGTACCCATGCTTGTCTCATCACTCTTCCCATCAGGATTTCATGAGGGCTCAGGCCTGTCTTCCGGTCTGGAATACTTCGGAGTCCCATCAGAACCAGAGGCAGGGCCTTTACCCAGGTCATGCCAGATGCATCACACAATTTCGCTAGTCTTGTTTTGATAGTCCCGTTTATTTGTTCCACTACTCCAGATGCCTCTGGATGATATGCACAGTGGAGTTTTTGCGAGATCCCAAATGCCTTACAGAGTTGGTCGATCACATCATTCTGAAAATGTCGGCATCTATCTGATTCAATAGTGACTGGAACCCCGAATCTAGGTATCAGTTCTTTCAGTAAACACTTTGCTACTGTCAGTGCGTCACTTTGGGGAGTAGGGTAAGCTTCCACCCACTCTGAAAATAGGCAGACAATGACAAGGACATAACGCTTCCCTTCACAACGTGGCATGGTGATGAAATCAACCTGTATTTTCACAAAGGGACCCCCTGACCTCCCAATTTTCCCTAGTTCCACCATTGTTCTCTTGCCTGGGTTCATCTTTTGACATGACAGGCACCTCTGGCAGAGGGACTCTGCTACTTTCCTGAACTTTCTGCTGTACCAAGTCTGTTGGAATACCAGAATCATGGCGTCCCTACCAATGTGTAATCCCTCATGTATCAATCTCGCCATTGTGCCAAGCAAGTGTCTGGGTAACACAGGCATACCATTTGGGCCCAAGATGACACCATCCTCACGTCTTGGTCTACACCCTTCTTCCTTCCACTTCTCTCTCTCTTGCCAGGGTGCCGCCTGCTGCCATTCTCTCACTTCATCCCATGTAGGCACTTCTTCAAACACTCGAAGTTGGCAGCTGTTTCCTGGCCCCCCCCCGTTTTGGATTTATGATCAATCGATCCCTGGCGCATAATTGTGCCACTCGATCGGCAAAATCATTTCCCAAAGATACAGGGTCAAAGTCCTTCTTATGGGCAACACACTTGACCACTGCCAGTTCCTTTGGTAACTGGATTGCCTCTAAAAGGTCTTGAACAACTTTTCCATTTCGAATAGGGGTACCTGATGGAGTCAGGAACTCCCTCTGTAGCCATAATTGGCCAAAATCATGCACAACCCCAAAACAGTACTGACTGTCAGTATATACTGTTAGGCATACGTTTTTCCCCAATTTGCAAGCTTTTATCATTGCGATCAATTCGGCTACTTGTGCAGACTTTACTTCAAATAAATAACCTGCCTCTACAATTTTGGTTAAGGAGACTACCGCATAGGCAGCACTCAGGCCTCCTTGTTCATGTCTTAGGCATGAACCATCCACAAACAATTCCATGTCATGTTTAGGCAAAGGTGTTTCTTTAATGTCTGGGCGTGGCTTTGTGCTAAATTCTGTTAAATCAATGCAGTTATGCTCATCTTCCTCCCCATCTTCCATATCCATTGAGTTGGGAAGCAGAGTGGCGGGGTTCAGAATGTTGCACCTGACAATTGTTAGATTTGCAGCACCCACGAGAATCCTCTCGTATTTAGTCAGCCGACTAGGGGTGAGATACTGAGTTTTCGTTCTTGTTAGCAAAATTACCACTCCATGGGGAACATACACAGTTACAGGATGTCCCATGACAATGGATTAACTCTGCTCTAAACTTGTGCAAGTAGCTGCTACTGCTTTCAGACATCCTGGTAATCCAGCAGCCACTGGATCCAGGGTGGCAGAGAAATATGCCACAGGCCTTCTGGTTGTGCCATGTTCTTGAGTTAGGACTGATAACGCGCAATTATCGCGAGTGTCACAGAACAGGGCAAATTCCTTTGAATAGTCTGGCATTCCCAACGCAGGGGTTGTACACAGACAATCTCGCAATTTTGTGAAGGCTGTTAAGCTTTCATCATCCCATTCTACAATATCCCGTGTTTCTCTCTTGGTCAATTTTATCAAAGGCCTAGCTAGGACTGCAAATCCCACAATCCATTGCCTGCAGTATCCTATCACTCCAAGGAACATTCTGATTTCTTTCTGAGTACGGGGTAACTGCATCTTTTGAATTATTCTTACTCTTTCTGACGTTACTTTCCTGATGCCTTTCTCTATCTGGTGCCCCAGATATTTCACTGATTTTGCACAGAACTGTAATTTTTCAGGGGCCACTTTATGTCCCTTCTCACTCAGGTGATTCAGTAGGGCAATGGTGTCAATCACACAGTCCTTATGACTTTTGGACGCCACCAAGAGGTCGTCAATGTATTGCACCAAGACAGAATTTCCAGGTAAGACCAAAGTTTCCAAGCATTTTTTCAAATCTGATTAAAGATAGAGGGGCTCTCTGTGTACCCCTGGGGGACCCTGTTCCAGACATATACGTGACTGTTGAAGGCAAATGAGAAAATAAATTTGCTGTCTGGATGCAAGGGAATGGAAACGAATGCATGACATAGGTCTATCACAGTGAACCACTCAGCATCCCAGGGAATCTGGTACAGAATCACTGCTGGGTTCGGGACAATAGGGCAGCAAGGAACCACTATCTTGTTTACCTTTCTTAGGTCCTGCACTACTCTGTACTTGCCACTAGGCTTCTTGATGCCCATAATGGGTGAGTTGCATGGGCTACTCATTACTTCCTGTATGATGTTTCCTTCTAGCAATTTCTGTATTTCCAGGGCAACCCCTGCTCTCACTTCTGCATTCATTCTGTAGGGTTTAGTATTAGGGTATACTGCATTGTCCTTGATGGCTATCTGTATGGGGTCTACGTTTTTCATTAATCCTACATCTTTTCCGGTAAAGTCCCATACCTCTGGCTTCACTGTTTCTTGGAGTTCTTTGGGCAAATCCTGCAAAGTCATTCGTTTAATTTCTGAGTCAGGTCTGATTAACATTAATTTATAAATACCATCTTCATCTGGGGTCTGAATTTCAACACCCTTTGGTGTGCAAAAGATGGTACAGTTCATTTTGCACAGCAAATCACGTCCCAGTAAGTTCACTGGACTGGTGTCACAAACGACAAATCTATGCATTTCTTTAAAGTTTCCAATTGAGATCTCCATGGGCTCGGTAACAGGTGTACTAATCAATTGATTAGATACACCCACTACTTGGATGGCTTCTCCCGAGAGGGGTAGGTTTGGAAAGTCCACTGTTCTCGCAGTAGAACGGGTAGCGCCAGTGTCCAACAGAAAAGTGACATCATTTCCGTCAACCTTTCCTTCAATGTATGGTCCGGACTGGTCTACCGGCAAGGAGGCGCCAAGTACGCACTCCTCGTCCTCCCCTCTCAGGCCCCGTCAGTACTGGTCATCACACAGGAAGGTATCATTCAGTAAATACTGCGAAGTTGCTGTATTTCTGTTCTCATTGCTTCCCCAGACTTCTACGTCATCACCCTGCGTGGATTTTCCCTTAAATACTTGCTTTGGTGCTCGGGGCAACTGAATCGTTTTTACCTGTTGTTGGGTCTTTCTTGGTCTTTCATTCTGCGTCTGTGGAGTTAAATCAGGTGTTTGGGAGTTATCATCCTGCAAATAGGGACACTCGTCTCGCCAGTGTCCAATTTCTCCGCACTGGTGGCAGGGAAATTTCTTCTTAGCCTCCTCCCTGCTCATTTTGGGCCGGGGCTTGCCTCCTCCCCCTCCCCCAGGACCTTTGTTCTCATTAGATTTAGCCATTTTACTCAATTGTTTTTCCTGCTGTTCTGCGAGCTTCACTTGAGCCCACATAACCTTCTCCTTGAGAGCCTTTTTCTTTTCTGCCATCTCGTCCTCACAGTACTTTGCGTACCGTAGGACCTCATCCATCTTTTTAGTATGCCAACATATTTTGTTATCTTTTATCCACTGACAAATTTCTGGTCTTAAACCATTTACAAACCTGTAAATAAAATGTGTCATATCCTTCATCTCGATGTTGTCTATACCGCTGTATGTTTTGAACACCTGCAACAGCCTTTCATAAAAGGAGTGCACTGTCTCGTCTCTTTCCTGTGTTGTTCTATCTATCTTGGTCCAATCAGTTTCCTTTGCTGGCACTTTTAGTTTCAGATGCTGTATTACTTGTTCATATTTTTTCATCACTTCTTTCGATGGCTCCCCTGTGTTGCCATCTCTCGGGTATTCCTCACTAGGCCAAGCTATGGCTATTTTACACTCGGTCCACAGATCTACCGGGACCACAATGTCGAAAAAACCATCCAGGTCTTTCCACAGGCATTTTTGTACCTTTACGAACCTTTCCACCTGCCTGTACCAGTCTACTGGCTTTTCGCGCAATTTGGGGAAATCGTTAGTAAAGGACACAATATCCTGTCTGGACCATGGAATGTGCACATACTTTCCACCTGGTACTTCGCGCATAGGGCATAACTGTTCTGGTTTTTCAGCTTCTTTTAGCAAGAATTCGGGAGTTGCCTGCCTAGTCCTGGCCTCATCCTTTTTCTTGGCCCATCTGGCTTTCCACCTTTCCACATCTCCCCATTTCTCCAGTACTGTCAATAGTTCTTTGACCTGCGCTTTCTTCCCCGACATATTCAAGTTTTCCAAATCTTTGTCTGAGAAATCTGCCCTGTATGGTTTTCGCAGCGGTTTCGATCTTGAAATATCTATTCCCATGCTAGCAGCCGTGTCTGTCAGTTTTTCATGAAGTACTCTGGTACTTCGGGTGAGACTTTTGCAGATAAACAGCATTTCGTCTTCAGAGTAGGTATTTAATCTGTCTAACCCTACGTTTCCTGCCATCAATTCCTCTATTTCTATTCTCAGCTTGTAGAGATCTAAAGGTTTCGTTGGGGATGCTTGTTTTTCAAATTCTTGACTCCATCTTTCGATTTCTTCAGGAGTCACCAATGTGACACTTTTAGTACCTGAGGTCGATTCCATCTGAATTTCCCTCGCGTTAAAAGGATTATGTCTTTTCTGGATCCTTTTTCCTGTATTTCTAACGGGCAGATCTAGCAGCGAGACCTCCGACTCGCACTCACTGGTCTGGTCATCTACAATTAAGGGTTCTGGTCTGGTCGGTGCAATGACAGGAGTAATTACGGGAGGTTTCGGACTCCCTTGACGGTCCCCGTACAGCGGAACCACCGGTCCGATTGTTACTGGGATCGTTAAGGCTTCAGGACTTGCATTTAGCTGTGACATTTTCCGTATTATTTCAGCTCTCTGATTTCCCAGCGCTTCTCGCTCTTTCTCTTCTAATAACCTGTCCAAGGAGTTTCCATGTAACACCTGCGGGGTCAGATTGGGAGCATAACTCGGGGCAGTGGGATGAGTCTCACTCGGCCCTCCGCCATAGTTAGGCTTCTGAAACAAACTTCCTGTGCCTAGAATTCTCGGATCTTCCTCACTCTGGGGCTGTAATAACGGCATTCCTGAACCTACGGACCTCACCTCTCCTCCATAAGGGGGACGAGGGAAAAAATCTCCTTCACGTGAATATCTTGTCTCCCCACCCACGGGTCTCCTGGGGTAAATACTTCTGGTTTCTATGGGTCCCAGATTCTCAGTATAAGGAGGAATTAGATCATCCCCTCCTACACTTGCGGACCTGACCTCTTCCCTTTGTAGGGGTCTCCGGGGAATATCTCCTGCACTCGAAGGTCGGTGTCCCTCATTATAAGGAGGCGGACTTCTCATGCACATGTCATCTAACAATTCGTCATCCGACTCTCCCAGGGGCCCCCATTGTTTTGTCTTTTCCGTTCTTTTCCCCCCCCCAGGAGGATCTTCTGCTGGCATCATGGGAAACAGTCCCTCAACAATCATGCTCTGTCTCCATTGTTTCATTTTTTTATCTCGGGATTCTTGTCTCAGTTTTGGGTAATACTTTGTCAGCCCTTTGTCCATTCGGGGCTTCTCTCTTTGGAAAGCCTCGATCTCCCATTCCTCTAATGCCTCATACTGCGTTAGTCTCGGTCTGGGATGTAATTCATTCATTCGGGTTCTTAAGTTAAATAAGATCCTACCATTATAGGTACCTTCCAACGGAAAGGCCATTATTCCGTCGTCTTTTGTGTATTTTACCCAATTTTCTAACCACACACACGTATTGTACCCTCTGTCAAACATCATGAAAGAGGCGAGAGTATTTGGTGGTGGAATAACAATGCCCTCTCTAGTTTGAATCGGCTTGTCCTTTTTGAAGTAATTCTTTACCTTATTTACAAGGGACAATTTTCGCTTATTTCCGTACATAATGCCGTATCTATTAGCCTTCCACTGATCCCTTTCAAAACCTAGGTTTCTTGGATCGGGTCTAGTCTCTGGCGTATACGAGTGCCACATACGATTTCTACGCTTAACTTTGTTTACAAAATTACCTCCAATCAGAATGCGTCTTGCAATTCCGTGCGACCAATGGGGTGCACGAGTTCAAATATTTTCGGCCAATGGGTGCGCGGCCTTTTCGCGAGACAGTTCTCACGCTTCGGCGCTCACCCCTCCTTCACAATTCCAGCCCCGCTACCCGCCCGCTGTTTCTACCAATCCCAGCGCGGCACAGAGTGACGTCAGAGGCGCTTCGCGACTGACTCCCTCCCTTCACAAGGTAACGGAAACTTTCTTTCTTTTCAAAGTGCTAGTGCTTGGTTATTTTACAACGAATACACATTCGCCACAGTGCTCAAGTGTCTAGACAGGAAAGAGTTATTTTACTGCAAGTAAACTACTTCCATTTACTTTTCACACGCTGCGGGTAGATCTCTTCCGCCTACCCTTCACTCTAGCATCAGTGAACCTGTTACTTCCCTAGACCCACCCACTCTTTCTGGGATATATCCGAGTCTAAGGTTTCCCAGCGGACCCCTTTGCTTTCACTCAAGCTCCGATGAACCTGCTACTCTTCCGATGTGACCCTTGCTAGGTTACGCCACTATGGGAATTTTGCCAATGAACCTCGTTACTAACATTTATTCACACACGTATTCAGGAAAAACCCTAGTTAGTGCTTCTGGTTTTCTACCTAACCTGCACCTAACTTTCCTTGAGCCTGCGACCTCAAGGCAATGAATTCTATTCACCACTTGCCTATTCAATTCCCCGGGGAGTTCTGACAACACTTAACGATACGTTTTACATACGCTTGGATTAATACATATAACAATATAAGAACAAGAATAACAATTTTAAAACAATTCATAAATTTCAAAAGCAGCGCATTCTCAAGAGAGTGATCAGGTACCTCGGAATGGCCGCTCTTATAGCAGCAATACTGTTTAGCAGCTACCGGCTTGGCTAGTTTAACTAGTCCTACCTAACCTTTAACTATTCCCTAACCATAGCTCTGCTACCAGAAAATACTGATAGAGCGCGCGGGTCACCTGACCAATAATTTTGCCACTTCTGGCTTCGGGCCCATATATTTCAAATCACCATATACATTGATCAGATGACCTCACGCTCTGCTATCAGATATTTGTGAGTTCCTTTCGTTATTCTTCAGCGTACCCGACTTACCATCCACCGACACGGGTACCTATGACCACAATGGATCAGGAAGCTAGCTGTAAAAGGAAAGGCAGCAAAATACAAACCCAACAAAATAATATTCAATACCTTTTGTAAAATGACCACGGACAACTGGAAGTTTTAAAGTCTTTATCTAATTTAGTAAAATTCACAAATCATCAAATTCACAGTAATTAAGCAATCGATAATCAGAATAACAGAAAGTACATAGCTGAATAGCAAATAAGTCAGTGCAACCATTTATAAACTAATGGAACCAGGACACACTTAAATGAAGGATCAGGAATTAAAACGTTTAAAACGAATCACTAAAGATGGGATAGGCTTTGATTAGGACTAGTATTCTAGAATTATTTCAAGAAAAATGAGACAGGAGTTCGGGACATTTATATCTATAGGAGAGTCTAAGAAGAGAGACACGCTATGCTTTAAGGCAAAAGTTCTTTAGACAGTTTAAGTAAGGAGGTTCTAGACCATATGAGGAAATGACAAACTGCAATGCAAAATATAATTTCTAACAGGTAGGATAACATAGGAACACGTTACGAAACAAATGTAAATGACTTTATGATTCAATAGTTGCGGAAAGCATGGAAAATTAACATATGCAAAGGTATGTCTTTATTAAAGCAAAAGACAGAAATTCAGAAAGGTGCAAGGTTTCAGAGCTTTCAGAGTGATATTTACCTAGACTGGTGTGGAAACCAAACCCTGGCCACGGGTCAGTTAAGGACAGGAAACCCTCAAGGAAGGATACCCCTCAATGAACAGCAGGTGCAGTAGGGACACCCAGGACAGGACAGGAAACCCTCAGATTAGGAATCAGGACAGGACCTCTCGGACAGGACCCTCAGGACAGGACCAGCACCCGCAGTTCGGAAGCAACGCCTGCGCTCCACCCTCTCTGCAGCTATCGATCAAGACCCCGATTGGGTCAGCGAACTCCCAGCAAAGTGCTCCGCCAGCACTTTAAGGTTTAGTAAAACCTTAGTCTATGGTCAAATTTCGGACAGAGTGCTCCGCAGCTCTCTGTATCTTCAGTCACCTATTGAGTGCGTTGGGTCAGTGACAGGTCAGCTAAACCAGACAAGTCGGACAATTTCCCTAGGTGAACCCAGGGTAGTTATACTGTTTTGGGACGGTGTACCACCCCCCAATGTTGCAAAGTGTCAGAATCCCTCAATTTGGATTGGTCCTAAGGTAGGCTTTGGGTAACACACCAATCAGAATAGACTATTTGGAGGCCTAATTTACATCTCTGGGTACCGCCTAGTGAGATTGGGGTTCCCATGAGAAAGACCAGTGGAATACAATGAATTGTTAACAATTGTTTCAATATGGGCACACATGACTCCGTCCTGCTGGGTCGCAGGTCGTTTTCTCAGGAGCATCTTGCCCATCTCTGCCAGCTGGCTGAGTTCCACTGTCCAATGTTGCCACCTTTCAGCGCACCACGAGTCTGCGCAGAAGAGACCTTCAATATGGCTCCCAACCGGTTCGGACCCCCATTTCCCGCAGTACATGAAAAGTAAGCGAGAACAAATTAATACATAGAAATAAACGTATGTAAACACATCATTGGGTTTGTACTTTAAACTTATCATTATAAAAATATACTATGCAATTGAAATGTTAGCAACATATACACGCTCACAAGAGCATTACCACGTTATTCACGAAAGCTGTGTATTACGCATGCGCACCCTTTCCCACCAAAACTTATAACTCCGCCAGGTCACGTGAGTGTGACTGACGCATGCGCAGAAGAACTTTTCAAGCGGCGGCCATGTTTTAGAGACATGGATTAGTTGTATTAGAAAACACATACGCAAGCTTCCTCTACCTCGTTCGAATATAAAAATAAAAGATTAGTAAGACGTACAATTTATTAATTGATTACACACGGGCGAGGTTCATGACTCGAGCAAGTCGCGATGCGATGCTTGCTCTATCACCCCTATAGAGCCACGGAAATAGGTGTGTGAAGGTGAGTGGAAAACCAATATCTATGATATTCATAATGAAAAAATACATATTGTGAACTATCTATAATGAACAAATGGGGATAACCAGGATCATCCCTAACTGTATAAACCTATAAACCCTATTGATAATTGGGATGAGGTTCCTACGCAGCGGGACTTCACATGTCCCCTTAGAAATGATGTGACAGGAACAACTATATCAGTGAACCCCAGTATGGAAGGGGAACCCGGACTTAGCCCTTTATGCTACTAAAAACATGTGGCAATAAGAAAGAAAAATAGATGTTAAAACCATATTGGTAATATGAGATTTCCTGTTGATGGAAGAGAATCATAATTCAGTTTCCTATGTGGGTTGCTAATTCCTCTCCACTATTGAGCCCATTGGGAGTTTTATTATGGAGGTCGATTATGTATCATGACTCTAATATACAGATTTGCTTCTCTCTGTCACCTCCTTGTATATGGGGTAAGACCATATCTATGCCATAGAATTGCAATAAGTTGCTGTTGCTTTGATGTTTATCAGCACAATGTCTAGATACTGGGTAGCTAAAATCACAATTGGTTACTGCTCGAAAAGGCTGTAGTATCCCTACTTTCAATTATAATTAGGTGCTGCCGACATACTGGAGGCCACATGAGCACTCCAGTACGTAGACTACAAAGTCACTGGTGCAATTGATGGGTTTGTTGATGGTTTGGTGTTAGTCCTGAGCCTGTTGTGTAGGTACCGCAGCTCTTATTTTTCTTACAGGCCTTGCAAGAATTGCAAATTTTAAAACCCTTTGACGGTGTTAGCGATTGGGTTTTACTGGATTCAGATGGATAGCTATGGACCAGCCGGTCCTTTAAATGATCTGGGGCGCCTTAGGTGAATTTAGATGCCTTTCCTACTTCTTTTCTTATTATAGGGTCTGCCAATAGCGGGCTCCAGTGGGCTTTCATTATTTTTCTTAGATTGTTGGCAGGGTACCGTGGCAAAATCCTGCAGACAGCCAAAACTAAAGTTAAAAACAAAACACAGAGGGATCTATTATTTAATCAACTGTCGAGATTAGACCCCAGTTCCATCAACAATGCAAATGATGCACCAAAAAGGATTACCACCTACAGTAAGGGTGCCAACAATCTAAGGAAAATCATGAAAGCCCACCGGAGCCTGTCAATGGCAGACCCTATTATAGGAAAAGAAGTAGGGAAGGCACCTAAATTCACCTACAGGCGCCCCAGATCATTGAAGGACCGGCTGGTCCATAGCTCTCCATCTGAATCCAGTAAAACCCAATGGCTAACATCGTCAAAGGGTTTTACAATTTACAATTCTTGCAAGGCCTGTACGAAAAGTAACAGCCGCTGTACCTACAAAACAGGCTCAGGACTGACACAAACCATCAACAAACCATCAATTGCACCAGTGACTTTGTAATCTACGTACTGGAGTGCCCATGTGGCCTCCAGTACGTCAGCAGCACTAAATTACAATTGAAAGTAAGGATACTATAGCATATTCAAGCAGTAACCAATTGTGATTTTAACTACCCAGTAGCTAGACATTGTGCTGGTAAACATCAAAGCAACAGCAACTTATTGCAATTCTATGGCGTAGATAGGGTCTTACCCCATATACAAGGAGGCAACAGAGAGACGCATCTCTGTATATTAGAGTCGCGATATATAATCGACCTCCATACTAAAACTCCCAATGAGCTCAATAGTGGAGATGAATTAGCAACCCACATAGGAAACTGAATAATGATTCTCTTCCATCAACTGGAAATCTCATATTACCAATATGGTTTTAACTTTTATTTTTCTTTCTTATTATCACATGTTTTTAGTAGAACAAAGGGCTAAGTTCGGGTTCCCCTTCCGTACCGGGGGTCACTGATATAGTTGTTCCTGCCACATCGTTTCTAAGGGGATCTTTGTAGTCCTGCTGGGTAGAAACCTCATCCCAATTATCAATAGGGTTTGTACAGCTAGGGATGATCCTGGTTATCCCCATTTGTTCACTATATATATTTTTTCATTATGAAAATCATAGGTATTGGTTTCCCACTCACCTTCACACACTTATTTCCGTTGCTCTACAGAGGAAGTAAAAATCAGTTCAGGCTACTACCTCATAAATACAGGAGGCAGGATTGGTACATATCTCTTTTTTTGACTGTTGGAATCCTTGGTCAAATTGTGTTGAATATTTACCTTATTTATTCAAGTAATATATCTGTATTATGAGTACAAACTCAGGATTGTATATAAAAGCTCAATGAGTACATTACTCAGGATTGGGTGATATTACACCAGCTGGCATGATTGAAATATGCATTTATAATTTACAATATATAAGTACATGACTTATGGCTGGTGAAATTTTATCTGATTATATATATTTTTATTTGATTCATTATTTGATTATAATCAAGATTACTTTCAATGAGTATACATTGATTAGTTAATCATGGGTGCATATACCGTCTGCTGAATAATCACCCTGTGAATTGTAAATTTATTATGATGCCTAGCGCAATGTATCATTATTATAAAAAGAATTGTGAAACAAACATGTAAATATCTGCAATATTGCCGTCATTCTTAAATAATGATTCATTGTGGATTTGTAACATGTGACCTGATAATCCAGCATATTTTTTACCTGAACCATTGAGTTCTCGGGGATTGTGTCTTTGAATGAACTTTATTGAGACGTGGACAATGTCTGTGATTATAACAATCAATCTTACAGATATATTTTTTAGACGCTGTCAAACAATCATGTTTCAGATCCTGAAAAAAGAAGTTCTATTCTGAATTTAAAAAATGAATTACTCTTATTTTCAATTGTTTGTTTTTGTAAATACGATAAGTTTTGCGCATGTTTAGTATTTCTTCCATTTTAATGAACCTTTCCCCTTATTTTGCGAGGAAATTAATGGCACAAATCACTCGATAAAGGCTACACGCCAAAACGCATTGTATTTGGGGACAATAAAGGAATTGTGCAGTCTCCTGGTGTGCCGCTTCCTTACTTTCCTCATTTGGGGGATTAGAGTTTGGATATTGTTCGGATAAATTCAACGGCGGCTGCTGCCGTGAGCAGGCACCGACACCTTTGGAGGGGAGCTGCGCGGAGTACAGCGTTCTTTGGAATATATATATATATATATATATATATATATATATATATATATATATATATATATATATATATATATATATATATATATATATATATATATATATATATATATATATATATATATATATATATATATATATATATATATATATATATATATATCCAACACACCATCACCTTCCTCACGCTCTGGACCAACTCCAGCCAGGAAAAAAAGTCGACGGACACGGACCATTGAAGTGCTCCAATTTTAATTAAGGTGCAGAAAAAAGCCTCATGACGTTTCGGCTCGCAAGAGCCTTGTTCACATGACAATGTTCATTTAAATGAAACACCATTTTATAATGCCAGTGATTGGATAACAATCGTCACATGGGAGGGTCGTGTTATGTCACAGTCAACATAGAAGAGATACTATACGTTTTCCATGATGTATACTTTTAGAAAACAGTTAAAAGCCACAGTTTTAATTGCGGATCACGGTAAAATACCAAAATCCTAATAATTAATACACACTATTTAAAGTGCATATACAAACCATCTTAGAGCAAATATATCAATTTCATCATATTTTCAAATGATTTAAATAATTTGGGAATAACAGTTAATGGTAAAATACCAATATATACATATATCATACAGTATTGTACGCTCAAATGTAATAAAGTGCAAATGCATTTCGATCTTAAATGTGCAAAATTGGCAATAGTGCAAATCCTAATGTGCAACACATAGCAAATGTGCAAAAATTAGCAATGTGCAAAATGTAGCATAATAGTGCAAATATTATTAATTAACACATGATAAGTCACCTATTCAACTCTAGGATCCTATCATTGCAATACTGTATCCCGTATATCCAATTCATATATTCCAGTAACCACAAATATGGTTAAAAATATTTACAAAATTATTTAGAGCCACAGTCATAAGTAAATACTTATGATGAAAAAATTCTTATGAGTTATATTTTGCTCCCAGGATATTTACGCTTTAACACTATCTCCACTTCATGTTACTGTGATTGAAAAGAATATAAAATCACCATCAATAAAGTGCATCCTAAGGCTGAGTAAGAATGACTATTAGGGACCAAAGACCCAACTAGTATATCATGCTCAGTCATACCCATCATAACCAAATGAAATTAGAATTCTTTAAACAATTGGCAGTAACTACAGGTTAACGTCAGATTCAAAAAATCAAGAGCTTGAATGTATAAAACATTTTAGATATTAAACGCTACATTGTAATATTCCCAGCCGGGTTAAAATTCCACCAGTATTAAAGGTTACAGTCAATACTGTGTAAGAGCAGAATCAACTAAGGTAAACACGTGTACAGATCCTCCGTAACATTAAGCCCCCCCGGGCTCTTGGTGTTGAGTGAAAGGATGTATTTGGTCTCTAGTCTCCTCAGTTTACTTTCCCTGTCTCCACCCCTCCTACTGGCTAAGACGGAGTCAATTACCCAGTATTTGAGCAAGTTGTTATTGCTCTGATGGATCTCCCTAAAGTGTCGGGCCACTGGGTAAGTATTGTCACCATTTGCAATAGCACGTAGATGTTGCAAAATACGCTTGTGCACCGCAAGCTTCGTGCTACCCACATACATTAGTAGGCAGGGGCATTGGAGAACATAAACCGCAAATTCGGTTTTACAGGTTAGAACCTGTGTTATGGGGTGAGGATGACCAGTGAAACCGTCCATGTATGTCTTAGTATTTACTCCATGGACACACGCTTTGCAAGTTTTGCAGCGGTAAAATCCTTTATTCTGTTGCCACCATGCTGTTTTATTAAATGGCTCTGGACTAGTATCAACAATCCTGTCTTTAAGGGAAGGTGCTTTACTGAAAGTAAGTGAAATCTTTTTGGGAAGGGTAGCTCCAATGACAGGATCTCGGATAACTAGAGGCCAATGTTTATTGATGATCTTATATAATTCTTTATGTTGCCTGCTATACCCTGTTATCATACGGACCTTTTTGTCCTCAGAACCCACTTTGTTATCAAATTTCACAGTGTCAAGTAAAGTCTGCTTTTCACTCCCAGTTAGAAGCTCCTCCCTAGTTGATAACATGGATTTTTCTATAGCTTTCTGAATTGTAAGTTCAGAATATCCACGTTCCAAAAATCGTTTTTTACTGTCTACCTGAGCCACTTTTAGGTCTGCGGGATTGCTACATACTCGGCGTAACCAAAGCATTTCCCCATAGGGGATGCTCGAGATTAAATGCGCCGGGTGAGCACTGGTTCCATGAAGTATACTGTTTCCAGCAGTTGTTTTCCGGAAAATTCTACTCTCAAGGTGTCCATCATGAATATACAGTTCAGTGTCCAAGAACGTAATAGATTCTTGGCTAAGGGTGGCAGTAAAATTGAGGTTAAGGTCATTGTTATTTAAACTCTCAATAAAACTTACAGCTTCCTCCTTACTTCCTCTCCATATGATCAACAGGTCGTCTATAAAACGATACCATCTAATCAAGTTGTTATTAACAATGTTCTGGTAATTGGGTTTGAGGACCAGCTCCTCCCAAGCTCCCATGTGCAAACATGCAAAGCTTGGGGAGAAGCTGGCCCCCATTGCCACTCCCTGAAGTTGGCGGTACAGCTGTTGATTGAACAAAAACAAATTATTTGTCAAACAAAATTGAAGCATGCTCAATAACATTTTGTTATGATCCTCAAACTCAGAGCCCCTTCTCGAGAGATAGTGTTTGGCTGCTGCAATACCATCTAGATGTGAAATGCTGGTATACAGCGATGTAACATCCAGCGAGATAAGCCAATCCTCCATTACCCATTCAATGTCCATGATTTTGGTCAACAAGTCCTCAGTGTCCTTGATGTATGAGTCTAGATTCCGCACATACCCCTGTAAAAAATAATCAAAATAGACAGAGGTGTGCTCCAGAAGACTACCTCTAGCAGAGATTATAGGTCTGCCTGGTGGATATTGGGGGTTTTTGTGCACTTTGGGTAAAAAGTACAAGATGGGTGTAATAGGGTGGTCAACTTTCAAATACTTGTTTGTTTTGATTGTTGTTAATATTTGCATCTGAGTTCGTTTGTAACATGTACGATTGTTAAGTTGAGCATATGCTTCTTGGTCGTAGTCGGTTTTAGACATGAGGACTACATTGCCCCCTTTATCACTTCCCCTCACTATGATTTCTTTATCTTGTGAAAGTCTCTTAGTTAACGCCTCATATTGTTGTGTGCGAACATCATGTTGCCATTTCATTTTCTTATTACCTGATGTCTCACTTTGTAGTTGTTTAAGGTCCCCCACCACATTTTCATGGAAGACATCTATATTGTCTCTGGGCAAAATTGGTACTGATAGAGCGCGCGGGTCACCCGACCAATAATTTCGCCACTTCCGGCTTCGGGCCCATATATTTCAAATCACCATATACATTGATCGGATGACCTCACGGTCTGCTATCAGATATTTGTGAGTTCCTTTCGTTATTCTTCAGCGTACCCGACTTACCATCCACCGACGCGGGTACCTATGACCACAATGGATCAGGGAGCTAGCTGTAAAAGGAAAGGCAGCAAAATACAAACCCAACAAATAACATTCGATAATCTTTGTAAAATGACCACGGACAACTGGAAGTTTTAAAGTCTTTATCTAATTTAGTAAAATTCAGAGAGTATCAAATTCACAGTAATTAAGCAATCGATAATCAGAATAACAGAAAGTACATAGCTGAATAGCAAATAAGTCAGTGCAACCATTTATAAACTAATGGAACCAGGACACACTTAAAATGGAGGATCAGGAATTAGAACGTTTAAGATGAATCACTAAAGATGGGATAGGCTTCGATTAGGACTAGTATTCTAGAATTATCTCAGAGAAAAATGAGACAGGAGTTCGGGACATTTATATCTATAGGAGAGTCTATGAAGAGAGACACGCTATGCTTTAAGGCAAAAGTTCTTTAGACAGTTTAAGTAAGGAGGTTCTAGACCATATCAGGAAATGACAAACTGCAATGCAAAATATAATTTCTAACAGGTAGGATAACATAGGAACACGTTACGAAACCAATGCAAATGACTTTATGATTCAATGGTTGCGAAAAAGCATGGAAAATTAACATATGCAAAGGTATGTCTTTATTGAAGCAAAAGACAGACATTCAGAAAGGTGCAAGGTTCAGAGTGTTCAGAGTGATATTTACCTAGACTGGTGTGGAAACCAAACCCTGGCCACGGGTCAGTTAAGGACAGGAAACCCTCAAGGAAGGATACCCCTCAATGGACAGCAGGTGCAGAATGGACACCCAGGACAGGACAGGAAACCCTCAGATTAGGAATCAGGACAGGACCTCTCGGACAGGACCCTCAGGACAGGACCAGCACCCGCAGTTCGGAAGCAACGCCTGCGCTCCACCCTCTCTGCAGCTATCGATCAAGACCCCGATTGGGTCAGCGAATTCCCCAGCAAAGTGCTTCGCCAGCACTTAAGGTTCAGTAAAACCTTCAGAGTCTATGGTCAAATTTCGGACAGAGTGCTCCGCAGCTCTCTGTATCTTCAGTCACCTATTGAGTGCGTTGGGTCAGTGACAGGTCAGCTAAACCAGACAAGTCGGACAATTTCCCTAGGTGAACCCAGGGTAGATATACTGTTTTGGGACGGTGTACCACCCCCCAATGTTGCAAAGTGTCAGAATCCCTCAATTTGGATTGGTCCTAAGGTAGGGTTTGGGTAACACACCAATCAGAATAGACTATTTGGAGGCCTACTTTGCATCTCTGGGTACCGCCTAGCGAGATTGGGGTTCCCATGGGAAGCTGTACAGCAAACAATAGCGCAACACACAATGTATCATATAAGGAGCAACTTTCTCCATTCTCGTAGGGCAGAGGTGGCTTTCCCATGAGCATCTTGACTGTGGCTGCCAGCTGGCTGAGTTCCACTGTCCAATGTTGCCACCTTTCAGTGCACCACGAGTATGCGCAGAAGGGACCTTCAATATGGCTCCCAACCGGTTCGGGCCCCCATTCCCCGCAGTACATGAAAAGTAAGCGAGAACAAATTAATACATAGAAATAAATGAATGCATTACATGTCATAATTTTGTACTTTATTCTTATCACTATAAAAATATACTATGCAATTAGTAATTAGCAAAATATACACTGTCACAAGAGCAACTGCACGAGCAGTACCACGTTATTGCCAAAGCTGCGTATTACGCATGCGCACCCTTTCCCACCAAACTTATAACTACGTCAGGTCACGTGAGTGTGACTGACGCATGCGCAGAAGCAATTTTCCAATCGGCGGCCATGTTTAGGAACACGGATTAGTTGTATTAGAAATACACGTACGCAAGCTTCCTCTACCTCGTTCGAATATAAAAAATAAAAGATTAGTAAGACATACAAATTTTATTAATTGATTACACACGGGCGAGGTTCATGACTCGAGCAAGTCGCGATGCGAAGCTTGCTCTATCAGTACGAACACAGATGGTGGCCTGAAATGGGTTTCCTTCAAAATCCTGTTACCCATTTCATCAAATATTGTATTCTCATTCCCATGAATATTTTCATAGCCAACTCCCTCTGTTTCCCAAAGTTCCGTGATAATTTTTGTACCTTGTGTGGCAATCATGATGTCGCTATCAGAGTTCGTAATTTGGGCTGTGTTTTTATTTCTGTCCTTCAAAGTGTAGAATTTTCGTAGTTTTAATTTGCGAACTGCTTTATACACATCACAACGTGTCATCGCATAGTTGAAATTGCAAGGAGATGCATAGGTCAAACCTAATTTGAGGATTTCCTCTTCATTTGCTGTTAGTTTTAAAGATGTTAAGTTGACGATAGTACGGTTAGTGTCCCCCGTTAGTTCTGTGCGGAGGCAGCTCCCTGCCCCCGACCTCGTCCCTTTCCTTGTTTCCTCTTTTGGAATCCTCCTTTTTGCCGCCCTATTTCTTTGGCGCCTTCGGTAGTTTGCCCATTTGCGGCTTGACCTCTCTGATTTCGCGGTCCTAGTGATTTTAGTCTCTCCTGACACAAAAAAGCAATTTCCTGGCCCGGAGAAGGTTTGGGTTCAATATTCGCCTGTGTTTGTTTGCGGCGGTCTGTTTCAGATTCCGTTTCTATGTCAGAGCTATAGATAGAGTTGGAAGAGGCTGTGGAGTCTGATGCTGTTTGCTTTTGACGAACATTCTTAGGTTTAGGTGGAGCTGGCTTCGCTGACCCCTTACGGATTGAGTCATATTTACGTGAAAACGTAAAAATCTGGCCCAACTCGTAGTCATTGCGATCTCTTGCAAACTTATAGGCTTTTCTTTCAGTGATTTTATTCTCTTCCTTTCTAAGGCGTTCATTCATTGCTTTTAACAGACGTGCCCGCTCTTCCTCTTCCCCCATGGCCTCCAACTCCTTCCTGAATACCGGCTATTTCAACCAATAGTTTAGCTCTGTCAATATCGGCATATTTTATTAAAATCTGGACCTGACATCGTGATGCGTCTAAGTTGCACTCTGCCCACTCCCTCATGAGCTCAGGATTGGGGTCCTCATATGTTGGGGCAGTTAGTATACGGAGGCCTCGAGGTATCCGGTTTACCTCAATGTAGCTTTGCAAAGATTTTGCTTCCCACCATTTAGATTGTTCTAGGCGGGATTTCTTTTCAAGCACCTTAATTAGATCTTTCATCGCGCTGTTGTTACTGCCACTGGCGTCATCATTAATCCTTCCTCTGATGTCAATGGGAAGGGGGGTGCTATCAGAAAACATCGTGGCTGCCAATGTTTCCCGGTCCCGAACATTGCCATTAGACATTTCCGCAATACCCTTAGAAAATGAATAAGTACGGCGTTTTCACGTATGCAGATAAATATCCACCAGTGTACTCAGCCGTGCACTAAATCTTCTCACCCACTAAAACGGTTCACGTGCTTACTTGTTCAAAGGTAGATAGACTCAGGAACTTCAATCTTCCAAGCCGCAAAATTGCGGACTACCTTGATAACGGTTTCTCTAAGCAGCGTTAATCCGTAATTCCTTCGGTCGGTGGGGGTCAGGCGCCTTACTCCTTCCGGGGTAACCACATCCAGGACGAAGTTCTGGAGAATGCTTCCGGTTTAGGCGCCGTCCGTTTTAGAGAAGGGTCTCGTGTCAAGCCGGTCCGAAAACAACACGGCTAATATATCCAACACACCGTCACCTTCCTCACGCTCTGGACCAACTCCACATATATATATATATATATATATAGAGAGAGAGAGAGAGAGATTTTTATCTGGCAAAATATTTTTCAGGAAAATATTTCTTTCCTGTTGAAATGAGGTTTTCTTTCACTGAGGACAGTAAAAAACTTTCAAAACATTAATTAAATAGTTAACTATTTTAATGTTTTAAATATTTCATCATTGTTCCATTTATAACATAGACCTTTAAAATAATATTTGAAATTTTCTTTTGATAGATAATGTTAATTTTTAAAAGTTTTAAATAACTGTTTTACCTTTTTAGTTTACATTTCCAACCTACTAAAATTCCCAAATGTCGTTTATATTTTTCTGTTATCATTTCTAACTTTCTTCAAAGTTTTAAATAACTTTTACGACTTAGCAATCCTAAAATGACTTTTAAACAATTTTAAAAATGGGATTTTTTACTTCACAACATTTGTTATTGGTCTTTTGCCAAAGAAATGCCCATTGTTTACAAGTCAAAGGAAGATGTTGATTTAAATTTCATTTCAATTTGAAAATTGTTTACCAACAAAAAGGAGCAGCTTCACAAAATCGCAGGGTTTTCATATTTGTAAACTTTAATCAGTAGAAAAATATAAAGCTGTATATTTCTATTTAATTTCTCATTTACTGATAAAGTTGTGACCTTATAAAGTTAGAATTCCTAAAACTGCTGAAAAGGAATTCTAAAGGAATTTGTGATTGACAGAAAAGAGCAGAACTATTGGCCAGTTTAGCCATAGTGTTGTTCATTCAGACCTCCAGAGCCTTTGACTTCACCTGGTGCTGTTCCCTCTGTTTGCATATGATGTCCCCCACTCTGTCTTTCAATGTCGCTTTATGTGAAGCCTCATTCTCCATTGTCTTTCTTCACAGCTCTTTGACTTGGAGGAACGCCGGCGTCAGAGCATGCACAAATTGGCCACATTAATACAGAAGGTTTATCTGGGATGGAAATGCCGGCAAGAATATCAACGCATGCGGAAAAGTCAGATTGTCCTGTCTGCCTGGTTCAGGGGAAATCATGTAAGCCTCAATCTCACATTTCATAACTTTTCCCCAGCTTTGGGTAACCCCAAGATCCCAAAAGTGTTTGTAATTCGAATGAGATTAATTTTGAGGTTTTGAAAGACAGTAGGGCTTAGGTGGGAATCCTTGTGTGCCAAAATTTGACATGTGACAGACTCCTCACTCCCCGCAACCTTTCAGTGGTGCTCACCTAACAGGATATTACTCTGTGCTATACTTGTAGGACATGGGAGGAGAGCTGGGACATTAGATGACCCGCCCTCTAACACGAATAATAAAAATTCTAAATAAATATATAATTGATTTCTATTTTCTCAGCAAAGACAACGCTACACGAAGATCAAGTCATCCACACTCTTAGTGCAGGCCTACGTCCGTGGATGGAAGGTAAGAGAAAAAGGACTTTGACTTATCTTCAACTACTTGCTGGTTAGTTTTGGGAAGCCTGCTGTCTTTTGACAGAGATCTGCAAAGGATATGTTTTGAGGTATGCTGAATCTTAGATTGAGGCAGGAACATGCCTTTTCTTCCTTTGAATATCCCTGCAGAAAAGTATATTTTTATACGGTAGTGGGCATTCCCTCTGGAACTAAAAGGTGAATGTCCAAGTATGATATTTACTTCCTAATCATAAAACAAGTTTAGATGAAAATATACATTTCCGTCTTCATTTTGTTTGTTTTGGAAATACAATTATATTTCATCCACTATAATTTAATTTGCATTTTTAATTGAAGTGCCTTTGCAATGTAAACAATATTTCGTTTATTTTTTTAAATAAATAATTTTTTGTTCTCCTAACCAATTAGAATATGCTTAAGTTACCAATGCAACTTTAACCTTGAAATAACTTTTAAGTGGAATTAAAAGTCCAGTTTTTTGTACCATATTGCTGTAGTTTCCATTTAGGATACAAATCCTAATTTTATTTTCTAGGCCAGTTTTCAGGGACAACAACACTGCACCCTTCAGCTCATGCTTTTAGTGTCCCCCTGAAAAGTCAGCTTATGAAACGAAGTAGATAATTCAGGTAAACCTGGGGTTTCCGAGTTTGATGCACGAAAAGGGCCCCAAATGTGCCAAAAGATGATGCTGTTCGGTCATGGCCTGTGCAGGTAAGCAAGGTGGGGCTGGTGTGGGGAAATGACAAACGACGGAATAGTAAATATAAAATAAATAAACAAATAAAACCACTTACCTTGCGCTCGCCGCATCACCGAGTCAGCGGTGCAGCGAGTGCAAGGTAAGTGGTTTTATTTATTTATTTTATTTTCTCTATTCTGCCATTTGTCACTTACCCGCTGCACCGCCCTGCCCCACCGCACTTAACTGCACTGGGCCGCCACTGCTGATGTGGTCCAAAAAGAAGTTGAAATGAGTAGAAATCCAAACCCACAATCCTCAATGCATTGGGGTTTGCTACCGCTGCACGGGTGTATATATTTGCAGCAGTGTGTACTTGCAACAGTACACTGCATGTGGTGCACAAAGACTTTTGCCAGAGAGATGAGTAGAGGTGTAATAAAGTAAAAAGCATAATGAAATGGTATCCCTGCGGTTTGTAGTACGGCGCACATACAAAAGTATTCTAATGGCCTGGTTGACCGAGGGTTTCCCTGGCTTATGTAAATCCTGAACCTAGTTTAATCAACAAATGCATTCTTATAAATATCTTAAGCCAAAAAGTGCAGTGTTGACACTGGCTTAAGCCAGGCCACAACTCTTCTTTATACATATGGGCCATATTTACCGACTTTAAACATTCTCAAGACTATCTTAAGTCAGGCAAAAACCTTTTTATATCAGACCCTCGGTGCATAGTTAATTAGTTACATTAAAATTGTTACTTTTTATATATGTATTGATTTACTGCGTTTCTTAATGTACACGCAATACCTCAACATATCCTATTTTTTTAAAAACTTGAAATGTAAGAGGGGGGCTCATATTAATGAGGTGCATGATGAAAATCCAAGTTGGTGGGTTTAACTAAAGATGAAACTGTGATACGGGCGTCAGGGTGCAAAGGAATGTGATGGAAAATATAATCAAAGGAGTGTGACAGAGAACTCCAAATCCACGCACCACTTTATAGAGAAGTTGTCTACAACGCTGGTCCAGGGCTTCACCTGCATACAGGGGCGTAAGGAAAATTGTGGTGGAAGACCCTGCGCTGCTGTGGATGCAGGATCCTGTGCTAGTTCCCCCCCCCCCCCCACACCCCGCTGGAACCAGCTTTTCAGGGTAACAACTGATTGTATATATTATTCCCATATACATTGGCTGCGTGCACATCTGTACTATATCTGTATACTAAAATTCTGGGATCAATTTAGCTCTCAGGGAGACACAACATTAGAGAATATAGCACCCATTCTTGCAAATTGTTCTAAGAAATAATCTCCAGGCACCTGTCTGGCTGGCTTTTTTGGTGAGTCGCTCTGTCCTGGTGACGTTTTATTCTTTCATGACTATTTCCACAGGCGCGAAGACTCCTGCGACAGATGAAGCAAGTTAAAATCGACGACCGAGCCTCCGTCACCATTGCGGCCTACTGGAAGGGCTTCAAGGTAAGCCCTCTTTACGAAAGGCCAATGTGAGGGGTGGTGCGGAAGGACGCCACGAGAAACATAGAGAGGCCAGAAAACGGATGGGCAGATGAAGAGAGGAGGAAGAAGAGGAGGTTGAGAACGGGAAAGGACAGAGAGACTGAGGACAAAGCGTACTTGGTCCCCAGAGAAAAGCAGAGAAAGATTATAGGGACATGACAGGTTTGATGGGGTGTGGTGAAACATTCAGTGTTGTGGAAACCAGGAGCAGACAGTGAAAAGAGACACCGCACAGAGGCAAAACACACAGAGTAAGAGGGTGCAGTGTCAGATAGTGTGGAAAAAAGACTGGGTGATAGAGGAAGCCAGAAAGAGCAGGGGAAAGTGGGGGCGTGGCTGACATAGGCGTAGACACAAAGAAAACCTGTTAAGAATTTCATCTGCAATTGTTAGTACTCCTCATTTTGCCATATTACTTTTATGTACCTGTATTTCCTGCCTTCTGCAGTAATCATATTTTAAAACCGGCTTCCACATAATAACCCCCCACCTCACAAATCTTTTCACCCTCCACATTATGTTTGCTTTGCACATGTATTGCCACGCCTTTGTCAATATATATATATATATATATTACCTACTGGCGGTCGCCAGTAGGTATATATAGTTAGGATTTTTTCTCTATGGGATTTTTGAAAATTCTATGTCTAATAACTTTGGCGTTTGTGGACGGAATTGGCTGAAATTTTCAGGAAAATGGCACATTTTGTTTCTGAGCAGCCCTTGAAAATTTGGGGGGGGTTCGTCAAGGGGGGGCCGAGAAAAAAGGGGGGTCCCAAAACGTGTTTTTAACATTGAGTTTTCCATAGGGCGGTTGGCCTCACTTTTAGCCCGAACGGCTGAATGGATTTGCATGAAACTTGGCAAAATTGTAGGGACTGGTAGCCCGATGTGCCTTTTGTAGGTCTCAATATATGTGCTACAGTGGATTTTGAGAAATTAACGTTTAAAAAAAGATATATATCTGTAACAGCGGACCGGGCAGCGCTCCAGGACGCGTACTTTTCGCGCAACGGAGCTTTGTGAAGCGAAGCTGATTGGTTCTCCGGCGTCTGTCAACATTCCAAACAGTCCGTAGCGGCCGCCATCTTGTCTCTCGGTAGGATCGAGAGACAAGAGGAGGCGAAAGCGAAGGGGCAAATGACCATAAGGGGGAATAGTAGATCCTCGCTGACCCCCTAGGTTTGATGTGGAGGTTTTAAAAGGGCCCCGCGGGGCAAAAAAACCAAAAATAAATAATAATCGAACGGCTGAATGGATTTGCACGAAACTTGGTAAAATATTAGGGACTGGTAGCCCGATGTGCCTTTGCTAGGTCTCAATATATGTGCTCCAGTGGATTTTGAGAAATTAACGTTCAAAAAAAGATATATATCTGTAACAGCGCTCCGCTTCGCGTAACGGAGGTTTGCGACGCTGATTGGTCATTCTGTCACTGGGCTATAGTTGGGCTACATCTGGCTGATATTTGGGCTACATTTGTTTTTTTTCGTCTCTGGCGGCCATCTTTGGGCTACATTGGGCTACATTGGGCTTCATTGGGCTTCATTGGGCTACATTGGGCTACATTTGGGTTCCAACATATATATAGGCCAATGTAGCCCAATATATATTTTTCAAAGTTAATTTTCGTAAAAACCACTGGAGCATATATCTTGAGACATAGCAAAGGCACATCGGGCTACCAGTCCCTACAATTTTGCCAAGTTTCGTGCAAATCCATTCAGCCGTTCGAGCTAAAAGTGAGTCCAACCGTCCTATGGAAATGAAGGAAATGAATGGGTAATTTGTAATTAGCAAATAGCTCATCGCAAACTAGGAATGGTAAAGAATCGCTATTTATTCCTTAAAGTTCGCTATTTAGGAAATGCAAAAAACTTTGATGATACATATGGCGGTTCATCTCTAACAAGATAAGAAGCATAGGGATAGATTTATGATGACTGGCGCAT
Organism: Lissotriton helveticus; assembly: GCF_964261635.1. Taxonomy (NCBI): domain Eukaryota; kingdom Metazoa; phylum Chordata; class Amphibia; order Caudata; family Salamandridae; genus Lissotriton; species Lissotriton helveticus. The sequence goes on from NC_136057.1 coordinate 1,700,428,785, forward strand.
CACCAGGGATGTGTTAGTCATTCTGTGCCGCTGTTCCGTCACCTATGGTGTGCTGCATTTACAATGCGGCGCATCATGGGGCAAAAACAGCACAGATGCGTGATGTATCTGTGCCGTAAAGGTGGCGCATTGCTGGAGTTGTATCGCAAGTGTGATGAAGCTCCAGCAAGGGTCGGGGGTGCCCCTGTCGCAGGGTTTCTGTTCTCACACAGAACTGTGGACAGAGGATTGGAACCTCGGCGAATTAGGGTGTCCCAAAACTCACCTTAGTAATCAAAAACCCCTTCGCAAGCTAGGTACAGTGTCACATTGGATATAACAAACTCTCAATGTTTAGACAATCCAGAATATGAACTTATAGTACCTCAGGATACGTGGAACTCATGAACAGTCGGTCGTTATATATTTCTTAGAAACCAGAACATGGAGTTAAGAAGAACACATGTGTATTTGAAATGTTTATTTACTAATGCCGTCTTCTCAGGCGTAGTATCTTAGATAATACAAGTACACATATTATGAGTAGCAAAATTACCAGCATAGTTACTAGTACATAAAAAGCGAATGGTGACAGTATGTTAACATGCTGTAAATGAATAAGAGTTAGCAACACTTATAAGCAGCCGCGGGCCGTGGAGGGAGTTACGGTGGGGCAGGGAGGCGGGGAGGGGGAGGGGCAGGGTGGAGAGGGCTCCACCCTGCTTCTCCCCCTCCCCGCCTCCCTGCCTCACCGTAACTCCCTCCACGGCCCGCGGCTGCTTATATCTCACCCTCCCTAATACACATATTATATTATTTGCTAAGAAGGTCTCTTTGTGTTGGTTTAGGGCGTGCCCATACTTTAGTGTCTTAGATTTGAAGGAATCTCATCAGCATACACCAGCTCTCTCTTCATGTGAACCGCATCAAGTGTTGTGTATGTGTGTTCGGCAAAGCAATATAAAACCCGCCTCATGCCCAGAATTGGCAGAAGTTGCACTTATGTTATGAGTATGAAGTCGTGGAGATCAGACCTCATAACAATTCTGTATCGTGTTGTTCTTGAAACTTTAGCACTCGCTGTACAGATATAGTTTAACAAGCAAAGCAGATAGTAGAGCAATAACATATTATTCTCATGTAAACCACGATGAACTACTAGGTTGAAAGCTAAAGCAACAACTAAGTGTCGTGTGCAGAAGTTGCAAAAAAGGAAAAATGGCGTTTAAACCGGTAATGAGCCCATGCTAACTTAACACGGTGTAAAGATATCCAGGACGTAGATGACACCTCCCCATGATCCGGAAACAAACTGAATAAGATAATAGAAGTGCCATCTCATGAGAGCAGATTGCAAGTTTATATGTGGACGGTCCGCAAGGTAAAGCATTAAAAACTAGGAAAATTTAATGCTAAAGAAAAATAAAACAGCCAAGTACTTTATCGAGTCTTAAGCCAATAGGCAAGGTAAATAATAAAAACTTGACAAATAAGTCAATGAATTGTCAATGAAATGCTAGTACTCAGCATATCAAACATGAAAAAGGTCTATGACATAACTGTGTATGCAAAATAAGCTGCAACAGCCTCCAATAGGAAGTCACCGTCTTCATCCGAAAACAGTTCAGCCATCCAATTTAAAAGCGGAAAAGAACATACGTGCTCTCCCAGCACCGGATCCTCTATCACCATCAGAGGACAGCTCGGTGGGTTTTCAAGAAAGCTCTGTTCCAAGAAAGACTGTGTTGCCGCCAGTAAATTCCAGGGACCAATTAGTCCATGCATCAATGCCACAGCCATAATCCTTTCGCCAGGACAAACCAACTCGTGAGTAATGATAGGAGTCATCAGCTGATTAAAGTCGATGTCAGGAGAAACCGGTCCGCAGAGACACAAATCAATGGCCCAATCGAAATCACAGGTCAGGCAGTGAAATACAGGCTGGACACAGGTGAAGTAGGAGAATCGAAAAGATAATCCATATGCCGTGCTTAATATCGCCAACGGCATTGTGCCATAATATTCTAGCATGCGATTGCGGAACAGTGTCAGCAGCTGCAGGGCGGGAGGTTGCATAGGAGGGACATCCATATTTAAAAATGTAAAAAAGCACAAGAGCGTCCGCTGGTAATGCAAGTAAAAATGGCAATCCACGAAGCAGAGTGGAAAAAATACAATGAAAGAAAGTAGGGATGACTCGAAAGATTTTCTCAAATGAAGTCACGAGACCACTGGTAACAACTTTAAAAAAGTGCGCCAGGGCCTTTGTGGAGGATGCGTTAGAGATAGTCCGAACCATCTTGCTGAAATGGAAAGGCAAATCTGAATTGAAAAGGGTCTGCACCTCTGTACGGGTGTTCGCTATGTGAAGCACGAAAGTTTCACGGGCCGAACTCAAGGCCACCTCTCTCTGAGACAAAAGAGCTATTATTCTTGCCATGCCGTTGAAATCTGCTCCCAAGGTTGGTATTTGTGGCGAGATTGAAAACTCCCTATGTTCATGTGTGGGAGGAAATAGAACATTTCTGCAGCAAATAACCCGTTCACTTACTGTTACGATAAAAGGAATACTTTTAATTAACCCAGATCAATCTTCATTATTGAGCATCAAATAACTACCATTTTCCAACAACTTGAACGTGGGGATGATAGCAGGAACTGGCGTGCCTTGCAACACGCAAGCCATATTTGGTCGGTGTTTGTTGCATGAACCGTGTAACTGTATGTGCCTACACATTAGTGAATGATCTGGCGTCTCAGTGCATTCCTCTCCATTCAGATAAACTTCTTGATCATCTTTGAAACATCTGTATGTGTATGGAAGCGACCAGACCTCATGAAGAAAAGCACTACCTAAAGGTTCATAACGACCTATTGGTATATATTTCATACAATTTGAAAACTTATATAAAGCAAAAGGCAGCGTTATTAAACCGTGGATAAGGCACGTTGCCAAAAAACCCCCAATCCTCTGCTGATGATGTCACTGAGCATGTCATGAATGATGTAATATGTGACATCATCAGCAGTGGATTACGGGTAATAGTATCTCTAGTTTACTCCCCTATAGCTGTCTTTCTTTTAACATAAGTGTCTGTTTCCTTCCCTTATACTTACTGTTTTTGGTTCGCTTCCGGTTCGCGTACCGGCGAGCGAACTGGGAAGCGAACTAAGAGAAATAGAGGTTGGCACAGTTCCAAATATTGTACCAATTTTTTAATAACGGGGAGGTAGTTCTGAAAAGAACTTTTTTTTTATTGTTTTTGTTGTTTTACATTTTTTTTATTATTTTTCGGAACATTTTTTTACTTTTTTTGAATTTTTCTGAACAGTTTTATATTTTTTTGGGTTTTTCTTGGAGGGGGCAATGAAAACGATTCATTGTAAAGGGCTCAACAGGAGCAACAAAACAAAAAAAAAGTATTTATTATTTTGGGCGTTTCGTACAAACTTGCATATGATAGTCAATAGCTCTGTTGATCAGAGTGATGCTTCTTTCTCCGTAGCAAATGAATCCATCGCAAAATACGCAGGTGTGTTTTACTTCACCAAATCTCATTTGTATATTTGACACCATCTCCCTGCCCTCTGGTCCCGTTACTTCCGGTACAACAGATCTTCTGGCCATAATAGGGAGATTATCTAGGTCGTTCCGAAACTGTGCAGCACTGTAGTTGTTAGGATGCCACCTAGTCATATGGCGATGCATTGTGTAGTTTCCGAAACTGTATTTTTTCTCGGTTCCTCTGGACAGTCCATCTTGACATATAAGGCAAGTTACGTATCTTGCATTTACTTTTTTCTCACCTTTGGGAATTTTAAAAAATTGCCAAATGAAGTTTTCTTTCCGGTGAGACGTCCTGGGCTCCTCAGCCAAAAACTGCCTCTCTTCGTGCTCGTCGTCCTGTTCCTCTTCTTCCTCTTCTTGTTGAATTATAACTTGAGCAGGTGGTCCACTCTTCCTTGGATGTGGTGGAGGTGGTGGGGAAGCACCAGCTGAAGCTACTAAAGAAGCCATTGCTCAGTGATCACAAAGGGTCTTTCTCTCACAATGATGAAAGTCAGAGTGAGGAAAGAAGGAGGGATTTTCATCATTTGGGAAAAACAAGAGTTCTCAACCAATGAAAAGTGTTCATTTTAGATTATATGACCTAGTCTTACATCATTAGGAAACCAAAAGTGAAATGAACCAATGAAAAGTGTTATTACCAAGTCACATGACCTGCTGTGTTTACGTTAAGCACTTTGCAGGGCCTCCCAGTTTGCTTCCAGAAACCTGCGCTTTGCGACTCGGTTCGCGTACCAGTTCGCTAACGTAGCACGTCATATGACGTATCACGCGACAACGTGAAACGTCATGCGGACGGGAGGCGTCACGATGTTGTTTTGTAACGCGGCAGTTGCGGTAAAGAAACGTTTACCGGCTCGCGGTCTATTTCGCGGCATCAAGGTCAGCTAACGGGAAGCTTCCCGATTCGCAAAGCGGGAACGAAGAAAAAAAAATATTTTAAAAAAAAATTATTCATAAACATATAAAATATATTTTTGGATTTAAAGAAGAATACATTTTACAGCTACAGATATTAGCTGTTAAAAAACCAATGAAATTCACTGAAAAAACCATAGGTTATAGACCATATATAGTTAGGAATTAGCATTTACAAAACCTTGAAAATTCACTGAAAAAACCATAGGTTATAGACCATATATAGTTAGGAATTAGCATTTACAAAACCTTATTTTACTCACACAAAACCATTGAAATTCCATATATAGTTAGTTGCACTAACTATATATCGCGCACCCGCAATCCACTGCTGATGATGTCACATATTACATCATTCATGACATGGTCAGTGACATCACTGATGACATCACTGATGACAACATCCAGTGATTATGTGTTTCTGTAAAGTTTAAATATGTTTTACATATTGAAGAATGAGTGGATGTATAAGTGTCTGAATGAAGGTTTTAGTAGGTGCGTGATTGACTGTATGAGTGAGTGATTAAATGCGTCTTACTGAATGCACGGGTTAGTGACTAAACTGTCTGAAAGTGTGCATCAGTATGTCTGTTGTTGTGCAAGCTGCTGCATGTGTTGATCAGTAGCTATATAAGTAGCTATATGGGTTATTGATTGGTTGCACAAGTATTTGTATGGGAGACTGAGTGTGTGTATGGCTGGCTGGGAGGTGTGTGACTGTGCAGATCAATGTGTACTTGCATCAGTGATTCTATAAGAGAGTAAGTATGTGTTAGTATATGTTTCAAAAATGTAAGGTGTTCTGTGTTTAACTGTATAGATGAGAAAATGGAAGTGTGATTGATTCTTTTCAGGACTGACTAGGTGTGTGAGTAACTCCATGGATGAGTGGCAGAGTGTGAGTGTCTGTATAGGTGTATGAGTGCATATGATAGTGTTGTAAAGATGAGTGATTGTATGTATGAATGATTGTATGAGTGAATGTGTGTGTAGACATAGGAATCAGTGAGTGCGTATGTAGTAACTAGTATTGGTGTGTCAATGGTTTCAAAAATTATACTCTCTATTTAACAGTGGGTGTAATAGAGGTTATATTAGAGTGTGAGGAGATGCATTGTATTATCACATGAATGATATCATCAGTGATGTGATCATTGATGTCAAGTGAGATGTCATCAGTGATGTCATTTGAGATGTCATCAGTGATGTCATCAGTGATGTCACTGACCATGTCATGAATGATGTAATATGTGACATCATCAGCAGTGGATTGCGGGTGCGCGATATATAGTTAGTGCAACTAACTATATATGGAATTTCAATGGTTTTGTGTGAGTAAAATAAGGTTTTGTAAATGCTAATTCCTAACTATATATGGTCTATAACCTATGGTTTTTTCAGTGAATTTTCAAGGTTTTGTAAATGCTAATTCCTAACTATATATGGTCTATAACCTATGGTTTTTTCAGTGAATATATATATATATATATATTACCTACTGGCGGTCGCCAGTAGGTATATATAGTTAGGATTTTTTCTCTATGGGTTTTTTGAAAATTCTATGTCTAATAACTTTGGCGTTTGTGGACGGAATTGGCTGAAATTTTCAGGAAAATGGCACATTTTGTTTCTGAGCAGCCCTTGAAAATTTGGGGGGGGGTTCGTCAAGGGGGGGCCGAGAAAAAAGGGGGGTCCCAAAACGCGTTTTTCCCATGTTAATTTCCATAGGGCGGTTGGCCTCACTTTTAGCCCGAACGGCTGAATGGATTTGCACGAAACTTGGCAAAATTGTAGGGACTGGTAGCCCGATGTGCCTTTTGTAGGTCTCAATATATGTGCTCCAGTGGATTTTGAGAAATTAACGTTTAAAAAAAGATATATATCTGTAACAGCGGACCGGGCAGCGCTCTGGTTCGCGGACTTTTCGCGCAACGGAGCTTTGTGAAGCGAAGCTGATTGGTTCTCCGGCGTCTGTCAACATTCCAAACAGTCCGTAGCGGCCGCCATCTTGTCTCTCGGTAGGATCGAGAGACAAGAGGAGGCCAAAGCGAAGGGGCAAATGACCATAAGGGGGCATAGTACATTGTCGCTCACCCCCTAGGTTTGATGTGGAGGTATTAAAAGGGCCCCGCGGGGCAAAAAAAAATAAAAATAATAATAATCGAACAGCTGAATGGATTTGCACGAAACTTGGCAAAATTGTAGGGACTGGTAGCCCGATGTGCCTTTGCTAGATCTCAATATATGTGCTCCAGTGGATTTTGAGAAATTAACGTTCAAAAAAAGGTATATATCTGTAACAGCGCACCGCTTCGCGTACTTTTCGCGTTACGGAGCTTTGCGAAGCGAAGCTGATTGGCTCTCCGGTGTCTGTAAACATTCCAAACAGTCCGTAGCGGCCGCCATCTTGTCTCTCGGTAGGATCGAACAGCTGAATGGATTTGCACGAAACTTGGCAAAATTGTAGGGACTGGTAGCCCGATGTGCCTTTGCTAGGTCTCAATATATGTGCTTCAGTGCATTTTGAGAAATTAACGTTCAGAAACAAGATATATATCTGTAACAGCGCTCCGCTTCGCGGAGATAAAATTATATGTGTATTACCTAGCTGTTGCTAACACTAGTTAGCGACGGCTAGTAGAAGATAGCGACCATCTTGGGCCCCACTTTGCATGTGAGTGATATTTATCACTAATGACATGCAAAGTGGGCATGCCAAGATGTTAGCGACTGGAAACAGTCGCTAACATCGCTATCTCCTATTATCAACTTTTGGAAATATTCGAGATAAGGGCGAATATCTCTAAAAGCTACCACCTGCCCTGAGCAGTTCTTAGCCATGTTATCCAATGGGAGGTGGATAACATGGCTAAGAGCATTAGCTCGGTAATGCATGAATATCGCTGAGTTTTCAGCGATATTAATGCATTGCGGTCGTTTTTTATCGTATTTCCGATAAACCTTGATAATAGCAAGGTTTATCTGCGATAATTTCTGACGGTAAAAAAATCGTTGCTAAGCATCGTTAGGGATAAATATCGCTTAACTTTGGTAATATGCCCCAACGTCTGTTAACGTTCGATTCGAAGGAAATCAGGAAGTGTTGAAAAACATTGTCTGCGCCATCTTGTCTTTTTTCAAATGCCACACTTTTGTCGTGCACGGCAGCCATTTTAGATGCCTTGACCAGACCCACTCTGTGCACGCTGTCGATCGTTAGCATGGCTCCCCACCCTCGCAAGCATCTCCCCCAGGCAGTGGTCACCCCCGCTCTCTGTCTTATGCATGGGTAATAAACCTCCCCCATCTGCGCTGCTGTTCCCTGAGAATCACACCCTGTGCCCGCCCGACACCTCCCTTTCGCCCTATTCACTACCGCACCCTCTGACACTCCTTTTCCTCTGTGTCCGATTGTCCAGGCTGGTCCTAGGGTATCAGCTAGCCCTGCAGATGTAGTTTATGGCCACAGCTGTAAAGAATCACCCCTCTTCAAAGGAGTTATAGTAGATCAAGGCCCACACTCGATGAGATCCGTCACAGCAGAAGCGTTGCTATTATCTGAAAACCATCCTGTATTGTGATTGGGGAGGGGACCGAGCCTGAAGCGGAAGATTCCAGGGATGACTGTTTGTACATCAAAGTTTTTACAATTATGTGTCACATTAAAAATATATAGCACTCCGACAAAGTAGTAAGATTATAAAACTTTAATAATTTATAAATATATACAAGAAAACAAAAATAGTAATAACATATAAACATTTTTAGGGAAAAACAACGAAGTAGCGGTCGGCTGTGCGAATAGTCCCAACGCAGCACAACGTCCAGATTTCCGGCGTGGGGCGTCGCGGGGGGTGGGTCATCAGTAGCAAACTGTTGTGCGAATAGTTCCAAGGCAGCAGAACGCGCCGAAATCTAGATGACACGAAAGTGATGTCTAGTAAGTTGCCACCCAGCAAATAACGGCATGGGGCGTCGCGGGGGGTGGGTCATCAGTAGCAAACTGTTGCGCGAATAGTTCCAAGGCAGCAGAACGATGGCACCAAGGTGATGTCCAGTAAGTTGCCGCACTGGTTTTGGTATCCTACAATGCTGCTCCGAATAACGGCGTGGAGCGCCCCGGGGGAGGCGGCGTGAACGGGCCTCTCCAGGTGGAGTCTCGTCTGTTGTAGTGGGGCGCCCCTTTACCGTTTCAGTTGCCATTCCGTCCGTTTTTGGTCCACTGTGTCAAAAGCCGCAATTCAGCTGAGTTGCGCCCACTCTTGCGGTGCAGCGATAGGCGGCTGTCACAGGACTCTCAAAATGGCGGCAGGCTGTTTCCTTTTTGGGCCTGGTCCACTGAAATGGCCCTGGGACACCTTGGAAATCGGACGCTTGTCTGCTAGGTCTTGGACCCCATTCTCGAAAGCGTCCCCTCCGCCTTGAGAATTCATCAAAAGTTTTGGGGGCTCCGACTCCTGCAGGCTTCTGGTGGGGAGCGGCTGCCATGATTGCTCGCGGAATGACCACGACTGAGCTACGAGATGGTGGTGCTTTCATGCTGACGCCAGCTTCAGTCTGAAACATCCAGAAACAAGGTGGGGCTTTCATCGTTTGGGAAAAAAAAAAAGTTTTCATCCTATGAAAAGTGTTGTTTTTAGGTCACATGATCAAGCCTTCCATCATTAGGAAACCAAAAGTAAAATGAACCAATGAAAAGTTTTATAAACAAGTCACATGACCTGTTATGCGGCATAGGGTGTAAAATTAGGAGAAAATACGTTGGCACGTGAGGCGGCGTCAGTAGCGGACCGATGTGCGAATAGGCCGAAGGCAACACAACGCGCCAAGATCCGGATGGCACCGAGGTGGTGTCCAGCAAGTTGCAGCACTGGTGTGGCCATCCTACAATGCTGAAACTCGGCGTGGGTCACCCCATTAGCCTGTGAGATGGCGTCAGTAGCGGACCGATGTGCGAATAGGCCGAAGGCAGCACAACGCGCCAAGATCCGGATGTCACCGTGGTGGTTTCATAGTTGAGAGGCACTTCATCTGCAGTGGGGCGCCGAGATCCGGATGGCACCGAGGTGATGTCTAGCAAGTTGCTGTACTGGTGTGGTCATCCTACAATGCTGAAATGTAGTGGGGCGCCCCTTTACCGTTTCAGTTGCCATTCAGCTGAGTTTCGGCCGCTCTTGATGCTACAGCGACAGGCGGCTGCAAGAGAACTCTCAAAATGGCGGCCTGTTCTTTGGATTTGGGCCTGGTCCACTAAAATGGCCCTGGGACACCTTAGAACTCGGACGCTCGATTTTTTTTTCCTTTCCTGTACATGCAAAAAAAGGTAAATGCCCGGTATGTTACACGCTTCATCTGCCACGATGAACTCTCCAGAGGAACCGAAAAAAAATATAGTTGTGGTAACTATACCATGCATCGTCATATGGAGAGGTGGCACCAATTAATTATAGTGCTGCATAAAAGAGAGATTTGGAGGAGAACCCCTGACCTGCTAGTACATTCATCAAAGAAGTGGCACTGAGAGCTTCAGAGGCAAGGGAAACGGTCCCAAATATTTAGAAGAACTTTGGAAAGATTAAAATGACATGTTTAGATTGTGGTAAATTAATTTCATGTGGGCAGATGAGTGTTACTCTAATAAATACAGCATATGAACATCATCATAGTCGATGGTTGGTAGAGACATTTTGACTATATCCTGGACCTGCCCGTCCTCGCCCAAAATGGCGCCGGAATAAATGGGACTCGTAACTCCTTGTTGTGTACTGGTTGCAGAACCTTGAAATCACGAGATACGTATGCAGTTTTGAAGCACATGGCGGGCGGGGACGAGAATTGATTGAATATTTCGACATCCCTATTGATATTAAGTTCTGATGTGTTATTGATTACTGTACTGTTGAAAATTCGAATTAACGTCACCCATGGTACTTGCCCGCAAATGTATATCTAGATAATTTTATTGTAACTGGCCCTGTCGTATTTTAATTATAAAATGTACGTCCACCGATTCCGTAACTGTTAGACACCTTAGTTTTTGCAACCTAATGGCCCGCCCGTTACGTTCCTCTACAGTGTAAATATCTATTCATCATATACGATTACAGTTTGCTCCGTGGCAGGCCCACGTGGTTATAGGCTCGTATTTGTATAATGAAATTTTCACAATAAAGGTTTTTAAAAGAAAACATGGTAGTAGTGTATACATTGGTAAAGTTTTTAATAATAGTCACTGTTTTAGAATCATTAAAAGGCAAGTGCAATAAAGCAGACCAATTACATGAAGGGTAAAAGGTATAATACGAAGGAACGCAGTAAAGATAAATGGTCAAGGGCTGTTGTGTTTTCTATTCCTGCAACATAAAGTGATCGATATGAATCTCATATTGAGGCGTATCGGCGACTAAGACAGCAGGTCGACCCTCTTTTGCTCAACGGCTCCGTCATGGGACGAAGAAACGCTCTTTTTCTCGAAAAAAGAATATATTTTACTTGCAGGACAGTTGTAAAATTTCCGGGAAAGTACATTAGCCTGGAACATTATAACATATATTTAAGAGAAAATAATGTTCGGAAGTAATTAAAAGCGTAATTTTTAGGTGATATGACCAAGGCTTTCATCATTAGAATAAGAAAAGTAAAATGAACCAATGAAAAGTTTTATTAACAAGTCACATGACTTGTTATGCTTACGTTACGCGCTGCGCGCCCCGGATGACTTCCGGATGCGCTAACGCGGCGCGTCATATGACGCATTACGCGACAACGCAGGTCCAGAATATAGTCAAAATGTCTCCACCAACCAGCGGTCGAAACACAACCCCTTTCAGCAGGCTAAATAGTTCTGTTAAATGACAACAGAAGGGACAGGCAACAAGAACCATCAGTCAAAGAGGGGAGGGCTAGTTCTTCTCTACCGGGTTACATTGGGGCGCTACCGGAACTGATCGAATTGGTAGTCTACAGTGTTTCTGGATGTTTCAGACCGAAGCTGGGGTTAGCATGAGAGCAGCACCATTTCGTAGCTCCGTTGTGGCCATTCCGCAACCAATCATGGCAGCCGCTCTTTATCGTTATTTTGGGCGGGGTGGGTGGCGGAGCCGAGCTGTTTTGCAGCCATCATTGTGTGGAGTTCAGTTCATCTCACTAGTTTTGTATTTGTCATGAGGGGTTGTTCCTAATGTTTCTATTTTAGCGAGGTCAAAAAGAGATCCCATTAGTGGCCTACTGATTTTGCTCGATTCCTTTTCTTTTTTTTTACACGATTTTTCGTTATCTGCAAAGACTAAACAGAGTATTGCGACTCTGTGTTTGTTTGTAAATAGAGAATGAACCAAAGAGAACTAATTCTAAAACAGTAAATACTTGGATAACAATCAATCAAATGGAGAGAGAAGCAGGCACAACGGATTACAACGGGGGCAAAGGCCTGCGTTAACTACCTTTCACTATCTGCAAAGAGAGAGTACTCCTAATAGAAATGAGGGGGGGGGGCACCATTCAAAGCAGATCAGTGTGCATAAACACGAAAATGTTTTCACTTACCACGTACTTGACATTCGACAGCTTATGATATTTGCTATTAAAAAACCATTGAAATTCACTGAAAAAACCATAGGTTATAGACCATATATAGTTAGGAATTAGCATTTACAAAACCTTGAAAATTCACTGAAAAAACCATAGGTTATAGACCATATATAGTTAGGAATTAGCATTTAAAAAACCTTATTTTACTCACACAAAACCATTGAAATTCCATATATAGTTAGTTGCACTAACTATATATCGCGCACCCGCAATCCACTGCTGATCATGTCACATATTACATCATTCATGACATGGTCAGTGACATCACTGATGACATCACTGATGACATCTCAAATGACATCACTGATGACATCACTGATGACAACATCCAGTGACTGTATGTTTCTGTAAAGTTAAAATATGTCTTAGATATTGAAGAATGAGTGGATGTATAAGTGTCTGGATGAAGGATTTAGTAGGTGCGTGACTGACTGTATGAGTGAGTGATTAAATGTGTCTCACTGAATGCATGGGTTAGTGACTAAACTGTCTTAATTTGTGCATCATTATGTCTGTTGTGATGTAAACTGCTGCATGTGTTGATCATTAGCTATACGAGAGGCTATATGTGTTATTAATTGGTTGCCCAAGTATTTCTATGGGAGATTGAGTTTGTGTGGGGGTGGCTGGAAGGTGTGTGACTCTGTGCATAGATGTGTGAGCAGTTTATTCACTAGGTGTATGAGTTCAAGAGTGCATGTGGAAACAGCTACATGGGCAGTTGACTGTGTGCATGAGTGTATTGATGAGTGAATGGATATCTCAATGCTACATGTCATAGTAAGTACATATGTAAAACACAGTACATGTGAGAGTTGGCATATATAAATAACTGTGCATGAGAGCCACTGAATGAGTGAGTGGTTGTATCGATCATTGTGAACTTGTATCAGGGATTGTATAAGAGAGTAAATATGTGTTAGTATATGTTTCAATAAGTAAGGTGTGTATAACTGTATAGTTGAAGCAATGGAGGTGAGATTGTTTCTTTGCATGACTGACTGGGTGTGTGAGTAACTCCATGGATGAGTGGCAGTGTGTGAGTGTCTGTATACACTGAGTGTATCTAAGGTTATATTAGAGTCTGAAGAGGTTTATCGTATTAGCACAAGAATGATGTCAAATGAGACGTCATCAGTGATGTCATCAGTGATGTCATTTGAGATGTCATCAGTGATGTCATCAGTGATGTCACTGACCATGTCATGAATGATGTAATATGTGACATGATCAGCAGTGGATTGCGGGTGCGCGATATATAGTTAGTGCAACTAACTATATATGGAATTTCAATGGTTTTGTGTGAGTAAAATAAGGTTTTTTAAATGCTAATTCCTAACTATATATGGTCTATAACCTATGGTTTTTTCAGTGAATTTTCAAGGTTTTGTAAATGCTAATTCCTAACTATATATGGTCTATAACCTATGGTTTTTTCAGTGAATATATATATATATTCACTGAAAAAACCATAGGTTTCACACCAGTTATAGTTAGCTGGAAATTTTACTCGCATAAAACCATTGAAATTCCCACGTTATAGTTAGTTGGACTCACTATAACTTGCACATCTGCATTGCACTGCTGATGACGTCACATATTACATCACTCATGACAGTGTTTTTTTTTTAAATTGATTGGTTAACTGGCTTATTAAGTGTATCTTAGTGAATACATATATTAGCGAGTAATGTTTAAATATTTAAATATATGCATGAGTGATGTAATATGTGACGTCATCAGCAGTGTATTGCAGACGTGCAAGTTATAGTGAGACCAACTAACTGTAACGTGGGAATTTCAATGGTTTTATGCTAGCAAAATTTCCAGCTAACTATAACTGGTGTGAAACCTATGGTTTTTTCAGTGAATTTCAAAGGTTTTTTAAATGCTAATTCCTAACTATAACTGGTGTGTAACCTATGGTTTTTTCAGTGAATATATATATATATATATATATATATATATATATAAAATTTCTATGGCAAAATGAAACCCCTCATTTTGTTCCTTTTCAAATTAAATGTATTAAGTGTTACCACTTTATTCCAATCAAGATGACTTCAGGTGTGCCATACTTTTGTCATAAGTAAGACTGTTAGCGTTCTAGTTGTTCTTTAGAACACTCTGGGACATTCTGTCATTGGGCTATGGTTGGGCTACATCTGGCTGATATTCGGGCTACATTTGAGCTCTTTTGTCTTTGGTGGCCATCTTGGGAGACTGCATATCAGAATGTTTTTAATGAAATATAAGAGAATTTGAGAAGTCACTCAAAATGTGCCCTAATTTTTCTTTCTTCAGCACTAATCATAATTTCTATGGCAAAATGAACCCCCTCATTTTGTTCCTTTGCAAATTAAATGTTTTAAGTGTTAACACTTTATTCCAATCAAGATGACTTCAGGTGTGCCATACTTTTGTCATAAGTAAGACTGTTAGTGCTCTAGTTGTTCTTTAGAACACTCTGGGACATTCTGTCATTGGGCTATAGTTGAGCTACATCTGGCTGATATTTGGGCTACATTTGTTTTTTTTTGTCTCTGGTGGCCATCTTTGGGCTACATTGGGCTACATTTGGGCTCTAACATATATATAGCCCAATGTAGCCCAATATATATTTTTTCAAAGTTAATTTTCGTAAAAACCACTGGAGCATATATCTTGAGACATAGCAAAGGCACATCGGGGTACCAGTCCCTACAATTTTGCCAAGTTTGGTGGAAATCCATTCAGCCGTTCGGGCTAAAAGTGAGTCCAACCGCCCTATGGAAATTAACATGGGGAAAACACGTTTTGGGACCCCCCTTTTATCTCGGCCCCCGCTTGACGGATCCCCCCGAAACTTTCAGGGAAGGAGCGGAGCGCAGCGAGGCAAAGTTAAGGAAAATTACAATTACAGGCAGATCCCTCATTCGGCGCCAAAGTTATTCCCAATAGAATGTTGCGGATTTCCTATGGAAAACGATCCTAACTATAACTATCTACTGGCGACCGCCAGTAGGTAATATATATTGAAATATCCCATTTGTGTACTATTCTACCTTTATCGAAACCTCTTTACAAAATATCATCGTTTTATCTGCATGCACACATGGTTTTCCTTGTTTCTAAATTTGAGGTTATACTGTGTATAGATGTATTATTCTTTCTTTACAGTGTAGTCAATGATAAATTGGCCATTTTGCATGTTAAAGACGTGCAGACTTTGTTTATTACTGAATTAATTTTATGCCAAAGACTCCTGTGCTTGCAGCCTGGAGAGAGCTGGGTGAACACAGCTTTTCACTTGGGCAGTGAGCTGGGGCAGTAGGAGGGGTAGAATGTGGATCGAAAAAGTAAGCACAGACCTGGCGACATGTAAAGAGAAAGGGGCCCCATCTACAAGAAAATGGCGCAGCACCGCAAGCCAGTTAGCCGCGCCATTCTGCGTCATTTTCTAAACACAAGGATGCATCATATTAACAACAAAACAATACATCCCTGTGCTCAGGGTTGCATTGGGATCAGAAATCGGCCCTGGTACGCTAAAAAAAGTGGCACGCTAAAAAAAAGTGGCCCACATTTGCGGATTGCCTTTCCGCAAGACACTGCTGCGGCATAGTTTTATGAAAAGAAGTGGGGTGAGGGTCTCTGACAGAGGAATGTTTTCTTAACTTCACTTAGATAAAAAAAATGCATGGATTAGTTCACACTGGAGAGCCACACATGAATACAACTGAGACCACTTCTGCTCAGGCCCCCTGCCCCCACTCAATTGGCATATATATCAACGGGCCGGCCCAGCGAGAGAAAGGGAGTAATAGAGGCCCATCTGCCTTCAGAAAGGCCACTCAGGCTCCCACTGGGCGGCTGGCGGTATCCGAACCGCACAGACACCGCCCAAATCACCCCCCAGGCTGCCCAAAAAAGCAACCCACAGCTGCAACTCAGATACTGGCCCCTCGGCCATTGCCAAAGTACCCGCCTTACCAATCCGACCCTGCCGGTGCTTTCTCCAGCGCTTGCGCACAATTGGCTGCTATACGCCAGTGTGGCACCCTTGCGTTATTTTGCAAGGGTGCCTTGTTTTTGTGCAGGAAAAACAATAATTAATGGCATTTTCCTCTTTTTATGCGTGGTGCAGAATGCAGCACTCATAGAAAGAGATAAAAACGAGGAGAAATAAAAAAATATTCCTCTTTTTTTGCACCATTCCTTCACCACCCCTTGGGAGTCGTAGGATTCTGATGCATTTCTAGTTTTACAAAATGTGAATCTGGGAATGCGTCAAGTTCCATCGATGTTGCTTGGGAACACTCATAGCAACACCCATGGAACGCCCCTTTCACGTAGAGAAATGTGTAAAAGTGGGCCATATTTACAAGGCCATGAAAAACCACGTAAGATGACTTTACGTGCTTTGTAAATATGGGCAAGCCCATTGCACTGCCAGTGCGTCAGTAAAAGTGACGCACTGGTGGTGCAATGGGTTTGTAAATAAGCCCCAGAGAGTACAACGAGATAAGAAAGAGGGAAGAGAGTACGCAATACAGATATATAAAAATAGGTGACACAGCAGGGTAGAGACAAAAGGGTAGAGAAGCAGACAACGAGTGACGAGGAGGGGAGCTGTGTAGAGAGTGACAGAGAGGAAGACGGGAATATATAGGCAGAGAGGAGGAGATCAACATGCTCGGAGAGGAGATCAACATGCTCGGAGGCTGGTGGGTAGAGAGTCAAACTTTGGGAGATGGGCAGAAATGCACTGGGGCACACAAGGCGGCAGGTTGTTAGTCTCTGCTTTCATAGAAAACCAAGTTAAGTGAGAGAGGTAGATGATCAGGCCACGACTGGACAAGGGGGTGGGGGATAATAGCAAGTAGATGGGACGTGAGGCATATAACAAACAAGCATTGATACTTGCCCATTAACTCTATTAGCTTTGTGAATACTCCTCTCCCCTCCATGCTGCATATGCAAAAAATCGGCTGTCATTTTGTAAGGATTTTTCTTAAAGCAAAAGAAAGATCATTCAAAGATGGCCGCCGTGTATGAATGCGCACAAACAGCAGCATAAATAGAGGATCTTTCAATGATTTTCTTTTGATGTATGAAAATGTATTCAAAGAATACAGCATGCCTGCATACATAGCAGCCCTCTTTATGTTTTATTTGGAATGGTCATGCAGGAACAGTACATGAAAACAAAAATACTGTGCGGGCCGGATGGAGCTGCTCTTGGGATCTCACAAAAATAATTTTAAAAAATGAAAAAGTATGACTAATGAGGACTGGTGGGTGACAGGGTGCCCAGGGAGCACATCAGCAAACCCAATCTGCTGGGGAGTAGTGGGCGGCTACCGGGCCCTCGGGTAAAGGGAAAGAAATAAAGAACAAAGTAAGCTGAGTAGAGGGAGGTGGAAGAACGGGTGCTCCTATGGAATACTGAAAGCAAAATAAAAAAAATAGTACCCTCACGTCAGCAGTGGAGGGCTATAACTCATCCAGTCAAAACATGGTGAGACCAAAATGCTCCATGGGTTGGGCAAACACAAGAATAGAGAGGAAATCCATCGAATCTTGGGCAGGGGACTGTGATAGCCCAGGAAGGCCTCAAATTATGAGCGTGGGTTGAATTTGTATTGATTTATTTAATGCAATTTTATATAGCGCGAACATTACCAGAAGGTGTCAGAGCGCTTTACATAAGAACCAATTGCAATATATAAGGATTTAGGATTACATGAATTACATAAAAGATAAAAACAGAAAAAATTGCAAATGTACAAGTTGTAAAGTCACACAAGGAAGAGATAGAAGCAGAAACAAATTACAAATGTACAGGTTGTAGAGTCACACAAGGAAGAGATACAAACAGAAAAAAAATTGCAAATGTACAAGTTGTAAAGTCACTCAAGGAAGAAATACAAATGTATTGGGTCCCTAAATTTGAGGTTCAAGAGGATATTGTTGTGAGCACCCGTAACTGGTCTTGGCCTTGTGACTTGTCCCAGTGAGCCTCACCACAATCCCAGCCAACCGCACCCTATCAACGAGACACTTAGATTTCGAGGGAATGGGCCTTCAGCACCTGATTTACTTTTGGACTTTGGTTGGACCCATCTTCCAGTTGTAAGCTTTAGGGTTTACAGGCTTTTGGACTTTCTAGCTGCAAACTCATCCACATGGGATCAAACCTACTGTGTTTGCCTGCTATACAGCTGTTTGTCAGAACACTGTGGGGCATATTAGCAATGGCCATAAGTAATCTCTGTAATTTCCCAGCCCCGGAATTACCTTTACAGTGGGTCCCAATAATTCCATGGGTGGAAACATAACCTGAATTACAAACTTTTGGGGAATCACATGAAGTAATCTTACTTATTGTGTTGGTATTCCACCTGGAGACTTTGTCTGCTTGCAGAAACTAAAATCTCCAGATGGATTACGATTCACCAGTGGTGTTCCTGAGAAATGTATAATTTTAAACTACAGTGAAAAAGGTTCTTCTGGAATGAATGGGCCACTTCTAATGAGGGACTTAGTCTACTAAGTATAAAAAGGTCTCTTTGCCAACAGACATCGACTGCATTCTGTTGGCGAGACCTAAAACAAGTAATAACCAGAGAGGCACAAAATGGTGTACAGCAGGAAGATGAGGTGAAAAGCCAGGGTGTAAAACTGCACATTTGGAAATTGGGTGATTCACACACAGGCCTGGAAATAGAGGGTACAGTATGTCACA
The DNA here is from genome assembly GCF_964261635.1 of Lissotriton helveticus. Taxonomy (NCBI): domain Eukaryota; kingdom Metazoa; phylum Chordata; class Amphibia; order Caudata; family Salamandridae; genus Lissotriton; species Lissotriton helveticus. The sequence continues at coordinate 1,700,447,567 of NC_136057.1, forward strand.
GGTCATCTGAGGGACAGTGGCCCGGCTCAGCTGTTCTCGAATAGTCACCAACCTCTTTTGAAATCACCTGATTTATGAATGGCCTGCCACTTTTGCATTAGTAGCAACATCCCTGCATTGTTGCCATTAATCACAAACTGTAAGGTAGTGCAGTAAATTCTGCTGGGATATTCACCCTTTCACCGTTCTCTTCACAGGTGCGTAAGCAGTACAGGAAGTGCTTCCGCTCCAACGCCTCCGCCACACTGGCCAACTTCATCTACAGGAGAATTGTGAGTCCACAGGGCCCTTTTTTCTGATTTTCAGCAAAACAGGTTTGTGCAATTTAGGTCCAGGGTTCCTGACTCAAGGCCGGCTTTTAATGAGACATAAGATATTTACAAACAAAGATTCTATAGAAACCTCATTACAATAGGCAGTGAGTATCCTTAAAATCTGACACTAACATGGCCAGACTATACCTTTGTTAGACACCTTTTTCAGAAAATCAGATTGGAGAATGAAATCGTTGTCACTTAGGCGGTGCTCATAGAAGCCTAACATTTTGTTATCCAGTGATGAAACGCTGAAAACATCATCATCTTCGGGTATGGGATGACATGTGTTTTTTACACCCAGGAACTCAGCAGTTCCTAAAGAACATCTATTCTTTCGACTGAAATTGAGTTAGACTAAAAAATAAGGCCAACATGCAAGTTGTGTTTGCTGTTGTAAAATGAGGACATGAAACAACACAGTTATAGATTTAGTAATTGTTTGATGGTGCTTGCTTATTGACACAATAACTCTAATAGTGCATAATAACTGGCATTATAAATCTCAGGTGGCACAGCAGCTGTCTGTTGGGCACACCTCCAGCAGAGAGAAGACATCTGCTCTGTGACATGCACCACTTACTCTTCTGTCACAAAAGAAATATTTAAAGGCGGACCTATGGAAGCATTCCTGGTACCCAGATCAGCCCCCATTTCACATATGATATCATCACCCACAGAGCCTTGTCATTTAAAACACTGATGGTGTCAGACTAGTAATCTAGCAATGACTTGATAATGGAACATTGGGGAAGAGGGATCTCCGAAAGAGCAGACAGGAACCCGCAGAAACATCAATGTTTGTGTTTGCTCTCATGTTGATTCTTTCTTTTCTGCCTTCTTCTTTAGATGCAAATGTACTTCATGGGGATGAAGAGCAAGCTTCCTCCATTATCACCTATAGACAGCACCTGGTCGCCTCCCCGGTACCAGTTCCTAGGAGCAGCCAACGGGGAACTGGAGAAGATTTTCAAGCTTTGGAAAGTAAGAGCCCATTTCGCACCTTGGCATTGATATCATCAGTGTCAGGTTGCAAAGAAAAGCTGATGTCATGGTCCAGGTTAGTACATGGACCTCCTATGGATGTGTGTGGCTTCACCACCATGGAAAAGCAAGCATGAGTCTAAGGATATAGTTTTCCAATCACCACAAGCAGCTCACGAATTGTCACATACATCTTTAGGCTTCATCTCACAATTGTCCCCTTTGGCGTTAACTACAGAACCCTCGTTCTCCTCCTCTAGGCCTCCGTCTTCCCTAATAACACTAAAGCGTCTCCCTAACAAGCCATCTGTGATGCTCCCCTAAATTCAGACCTTTTCATTGGGTCTCATAAATCCATCTCCTCCACTGGCCGATCAGAGACCCCTGTTCCGCATGCAAGGTTTTCTTCCATCTCAGTGATAATGCTTCTTTATTTTTTTCTTCTTTCTTCTTCACATGACATTAGATCAGTCAGTCAGTCAAAAAGATTGTTTATTTAGACCATAGGTCCTTAAACATATATAAACATACAAACAAATCAGTCTTCCATTAAAAACCCATCTCAAGATGTAGTCTATATAACAACCGTGTAAAACTTCAGTTCCATTAAAAATCCTCTAAAAAAGCTTCAGCTCTACACATTTTGAAAAAATGTTTTAACTTCAAGCATAAACTTCTATTGCACATGCAACATCTAATGAGTGCATTTCAGTTAACAAATCTGCTGCCTGTACAGGATTTCTAAACTCATATTCTAAAAAGATTGGCCTGAAACGCAGTTTTGGTGCATCAAGAACATTTAGACAGGCTAATAAATTGTGCAAAATATCACATTTTGTGCCTAGGTTACAGGTACACTTCCCTTCGTGGTCTATCATAACCCTTTTAATCCTCTAATTTTAATAAAAACGGTCAATTCCAATGCGTACCTTTAATAGTTCTTTCCTAAGCCAGAGATTGGGAAGTATATCCATATATGGGAACTATTGATCATTTTGCCATGACTTAATCATAAATAATACAGATATTTTCCCTACCAAGTATTGTCGATCCTGGTCTCATGATATTTCTTTCATTAGTATCCTAAATTCCTTCTTGCTTATGGTAGAATGAAAGTTCTGCTGGCCTACGTCAACCCTCAATTCCCTACATGGCATAGGAAGTGTTTCCCTAACCCCCTTTGCCCACTTCCTTTCACTCTGTAGGATCTCACATTTGCACCAATAGGATACTTTTTGATCCTCTTCACAGCCCAAGCATTGCCAGTAACTTATTAGTGCCATACTTGCCATTTTCTCCCATGATACCATTCTGGTTTCTATTCTTACTGCCTGGATCATGGAGGATGTGGCTAGGGACAATCATTTTTTTACACATTTCCCTTCTTCAGCATCCCACTTCCTTTTGCCACTTATATATAACAATTCAGCGCCATATAAGAACTGAGGTACCATAGTTGTGTAAGCTTTCAGAACTGGTCTGTCATTTCTCCACAGCTGCTATTACATTTTCTCAGGCCACTAACCGAGGTTAGGGCCTGGATTCTCAATGTCCAGGTGTATTTTCCACTTTAAAAATCTCTCAAACCAGATTCCTAAATATTTATACTCCTTCACAATCTCCAGTTTTAACGAGCCCAGGACCCAGCTGAAATCCTTCCTCTTTTTACCAAAACACAGAATCTTCGTTTTTTTTCCAAGTTTACTGTTAATTTCTTACGGTTACAGTATTCACAAAAGGCTTTTAGCTTTCTTTGCAGACCTATCTCTGTTTGGTCCAAAATCACCAAATCGTCTGCATAAAGTAAGCATGCAATATGTTTCCCATCTATTTTTAGGCTGGCACCCTGCACCGTTCTCAAAATGGCTATGAACAAGGAGAAAAGCAGCGGGCCAAGACACACCCCTGTGTTAATCCATTTCCAATCAATATCTTCTGTGACAGTGTTCCTTCTTTGTCCAGAATGACCTGGGCCCAATTCTGGTAGTGTAGGGAAATCCAGGTCACTTAGCATCTCCCACAGCCGTTCTTGGTCTACCTGGTCAAAGGTGGCCCAGAAGTCTACAAAACAGCAAAACAAACTACCCCCCTGTTCCATCCATCGACTTCCATGCCATAGCTCATAACGCAAAGCAATGATCAATTGTGGAGTGCCCCCCCTAAAGCTATCCTGTTCTGGAGGCACAATTTAATTGTCCTCAGCCCACTCCTAAATTTTTTCCAAAATTATTTTCGCAAACACCTTTTCACTGATATCCATAAGATTGATTAACCTGTAATTTTTAGTTATCATTATATTTCCACGTTTATGGATAGGTCTAATAATTGTTCCTCTCCAATTTTCTGGCATTCTCCCAGACTAAAGGATGCTATTAAACATTTTGGTGAAAAATCTGCCCACCAACCGCTTTAGTTCTTATAATTACTTCCGGAAGATTATCCGGTCAGCTGCCCAGGTTAATGTTAACTTTGACATCATTTGTCTTGCATTACATACTGTGAAAAGAGACCTGATATCTTGTCCCACCTCTATCCATGATGTATCTTTCTGACTTTCTTGATAAACCCCTTCCCTATATAGTTCTCACAGGTAACTCCCACAGGCATCTTCTGTCACCACACAGTTCATATTCCCCTGTTTCTTACCAGGATTTATCTTATCTTGGACTAGCTTCCAGAACATTTTTACATTTCTTGTTTCTATAGTTCTAGTAGTCTTCCCCCACACTTCTCTTTATATATTCTTTTGTGTTTCCTAATAACGTTTTTATACAATTTCCTTAGTTTGTGTAGGCTATTAAGTGTATATATATCGTACTTTATTCTCAAATGTCTTACCCTTTTTCTTATATTTATTTTTAGTTTCCTGCATTCCTCATTGAACCAGTTCTTGTTTTACTCTGGGTTCTCCCCTTTCTATGACCCCTATAGCTATTTCTTTTAGGTCCACCATTAAACATTGAACTACTTCAGAAATAACATTTTCGAACTACCCTCGATTATCAGCATTAGGAATAATCTTTAGTGTCTGGGCCTGCTGGAACTCCGCTAATTTTCCCATACACTCCTCTGTCAGGTGAGTGGTGGGACACCTGGGATCGTCCAATTGCAGAGGGATAATTGTGTCTCGTTAATTATTTTTGCCTCGTGGAAACCTAAGTGTTAGAGACCTATGGTTACTTCCCTCCTCTTTCCTTACCTCAAAGGCTCTAATCAATTTAAAGTCCCATGCATGGATAAACATATAACCCATAAGGAATAATTGATTGCCTATCCTAAACGTACAACTTGCTAGCTGATCTGTCTCCAGCCTTCCATTTTAGACCCAGTGAGCCCAGGAAGTTTGCTAGGGCTATATCACGCGATAAGCATCCCCCAAGGAAAACAAGCTTTATCTTGTAAGTTGCCAATAACTCTTTATAGCCATCGATAGACTCCGCGAGGATCTAATTAATTTGTGATTAAAGTCTCCCATCAGTATGAGAAGATCTCTACAGTGTACCTCAATTATATCTTGCACATCTTCTTTGAACTTTTCCAGCTTTAATTTATACTTCTTATCTCCAAACCCCTGCATATACACATTAACTATGACAATACCTTCACACTCTGGGGTGGGATCCAAAAGAGTCACTCTACCGGCCACTAGCACTTTAAATTCAGAGGGACCACCTTCTTGGCTATTTTAGTCGATATCAGGGTTATTTGTCCCCCGGATGCACGTCCAAATTTTCCCTTTCTAGCCAATGTATTTAGTTGGACATACCCTTCAATCAGAGAGGTTTTGTCGCATAGCCAAGTTTCCTGTGGGCATACAATTTCATGACAGTTGATTTGTTAAATTAAAGTTTTCTGATTTTGATATTCTACTAAATCCATTTATATTCTAAGTAAGTATGCCCAGGCTATGCAATGACCCTTCCCGCTAATCAATTTCACTTAGCCAGCTATTTTCCTCATTTTCTGACTGTGCTAACCCATTATCTATTCGCTAAGCTTAAACCGTCTCCAGATTCATCCAGAGCATAGGGTCTTATAATGATTTTGAGATCCTTGAAACAAAAGCAAAGGTGCACCACAATACAAGGAAAAATATTCAATCCGTGTCCAAGTGTGAATTCTTCAGAAGTTCTTCTTTTATTTAGATATGGTTAAAACAACGATCTTGATAAGTTAAACAGCCGACGCGTTTTGTTCATACACCTGGACTTCTTCAGGGTTGTCAATTTAACAGATATATACATATAAATATACAGAAAAAAGGATTTTGAGAACCTCCGTATCTTCGCATCCCTGATTGATCAGCCTAATTTGTCTTGATCCTAACCCTGCATGGTTTATCAGGAATGGTTTTTCACATATGTCTCCTTTCTGCATTTCTGGTCTGGGGCAAATCTAATACCTTCTTTAAGTAGCTCCTTCTCCGCATTTAATATTTCTGACTTAACCAGTCATGAATACAGCAGGACCTTATTTGTTTCTTTTCCCATTCTAGTTACAGTGAATCCCACTTGTCTAAGGTCATTAGTCCCTATGTCTCTCAGGCTTACACTCTGGAGAAGGAGAAGAGTAACTGACTCCGATTTAATGGACTCAATTTATTTGCCTTCTTTCCCTCTTTCTTTTGTTGTGTTGATTTAAAGTATAGCCATAAGTCTTTATCTAATGATGTTTCCTTACCATTCCCTTTCTCCTTTTTTCCCTATTTTTTTCTCATTTCTTTTCCCTGATTTATTCATACCAATATCTCACTTATTTGCACTCATAAATTGTACTCTGGGGTTCTTTGATCTATTCAGCAAATTCCTTTGCTCACTACCCTTCCACTCTGCATCATTTACATTCCCAAAACTCATTTTTATCTCTGAATTTCTTACATTGTGATCATTTTTGGGGGGGGTTTACTGCCTCACTCTGTCCTCCTTCTATATTTGTGGTTTCCTTTTTCTTATGTTTTGTATCCATATTCCTAGGTATGTATTGTTTATATCTCCTTGCTTCGCCCAGTTTCTTTATAAGCATTGGATTACGTGAAATGAAGACAGACTGTCTTTCGACTTGCAGAACTGCTTCTTTCTACCCTCCCCTCTGGTGGAGTACACCTTCCCCAAGCTTTTCTTCAATAACTGGTTTAACTATCGAAGACATATGATATTTGATTTGTTTCAGTTCCCCAACAATTAGTTTTAGCTGTTCTTTCGGGTTTTTAGAATATCATTGTTCAACACTGATACTTCCAACAGTCCTTGCAAAGATTTTTGTAGGATCAGCATTACTTCCAGCATTGAGGCGCTTGAAGTTTCTGTCATCTCAAGATTAGATATTGATCCTTCAGTCGGATTGTTTGTTATTGCTGGGGGTGATTCCATTCTTATATTTATCTCCAACTGTACTCCTTCCCTGTTAATCAACCCCGTACTACAATGCTCACTGTCTATACTCCCCTCCCCCTCTGAATTTCAAAACTCAGGGTCAGTAAAAAAACGTGGCGAAGAGGACAGTCTTGGCTCTAGCAATAGATCACTTATATTTGTTATATCATGGTGGTAAACGTATGACGACTCTGCATCCTGTGATGTCAGGCTTTCAACAGCTGCTTGCTTTCCCACCCGTTATTGAGAGTCAGTTAATGGTTGGCTCTTCTTAAAGAGTTTGCCTACAAAATCTTTTATTGACTTAGTAACCAATGCTCCACTTTTTGCTCCTTCTGAATTGTTTTGCTTGGGAGTTTTAGTCTGCGCTTGTTTAATCTGGTTTTTACGAATTGTCCCTGGAATTGCTTCCTCCACACAGCTGTTGTTTTCTTCTCTCTTGTGTTTAGTTCCTTCTTCTGAAGTTCTGATGTACTTTGTCCCTTACGTGCTTTAGTTTTTCCTAGAGCCGTATCTTTCTTTCAGTTAACTTGCCCACCCTTTCTCATGGGATATCCACAGACCACTTTCTCCAGTTTTATATCCTACTCTCCTACGACAGCTTCTACTCAGTTCAAAATAGTGCAGTTGACGTTTACCTTCTTTTTCTACACTTATCTCACTCATATACACTTTCCAAGTACTTACCTCTACTCACCGACCTGCTTTACCGACTCTTTGCCTTGCGACCCGGGTTTGTCCCTGTCCAATAAAGTATCTTGACTTATTTCTCCTGTTTTCCGATTTTTATATCCAGTCTTTCTGTTGACACCGGCCCCCAACAGCACCCTTATTGGGGGGGCTCTCAAATGAGACCCATATCCCAACTCATCTGATACGTATATAAGAATTTACTAAGATTCTGTAATATATTGCCATGAACCTAATCCTCTAGTGGTTAGTAGGTAAGAAAGTGTACTCTTCCTTGAGTTAAAACGTATGTACTCCTGAATGTAATTGCCCTTTTGATGATGAAAAAAAGAGAAAAAAAGCATAGTCCCATCATACATCGATAGACATGCTATTCTATTACTTAGCACGATATCCTACTTCAATCCAAATAAATCCCAAAACCAGTGAAATAAACACAAACCTCATATGGTGAGGCAGTAGACATGCTATGTTGTTTAGCCACAGCTCAGTGCTACCTTATAACCCTTGTAGTTGTTCTAGTGCCTAGATGTCCTCATACCAGCTCAACTGTTCTTAAGTTGTCTCACTGTGAAGTACTGTGGTTGTATAAATTTGACAGTTCCCCAAAATCTTCGTAAACCTAATTTTAAATGTACAACGAATATTAATGTCAGTGCTATAGCCTTACATTAACCTATCTTGGTACACAATATCCTCCTACTCCAATATCTCATCTATCATAAAGAAGTAGTGGTCTTCCTTCTCATACATGTATTCACACTCCAATTGTAAAAGGTATTGTCACACTGTAAACCAAACCAACATAACATTAGATTCTACAATTCTTTATCTAGTGATGATCCTCATCTTATGTATCGGTGGGTACAGCATAACACGGTAATTTAGCCTCATCACAAATCCGATATCGGGAATAGTGATTACCAAGATATAAGCGAACACCCCAAAGACTTTTGATTAGTCAAATGTTCTACAGTCACTACCATGATTTAAAGATCCAATATGCATACAACACGCATGTATGTCTGTAGTCGTCAACACAGTACGTGGTTCCAGATCCGTTATCAGGAATAACGGAAACTAAGATACGGGCGAACATGTAAAAAGACCTCCTAATAAATATAGTATTCAGCAGTCACCACCCTAAAATAAAGATCCATTATGGATACCACACGCATGTGTATGTGGCTGTGGTTGTTAACAAAGTACCTGGTTTCTTGGTCTCCAAATGCGAGATCAGTACTTCTACGGTGTGTGCAATCCAGAACTATCTTATATTGGGTATATCTACCCTCTTAGTCCTCTGCTCATTGTCCAACATTTCCTCATAAAACCTGATTGTGTAAGTCAAGACACTTGTTTCTCTATCCACAATCATTATTTACTATAGTCTCATATCCATAGATTTCAAAACGTATTTATTTGTGTTACGCTACCCATCTCCCGACAATCTTATCACTTACTCAATATGGCGACCACTATATCTCTGTTCCCTGGCTCGATATAGAAGATTTTAAAACAGAGGCCATTTTGCTGTGTGTAACTAATGTATATATGAAATCATTGTTTAGTAGAACCAATATATAATACGCCCGTCCACTCCAATATTATGAGGGTATTCCGCTTGAAAGTTCTATGTGCCGCATCTGGTATTCCACAGTTTTACAGACCGGTGACCAGCTTCTAATGCATAAAAATCTTAGCCTTGGTCCCACGTGGGTATCAACTAAATCCAATAATTACAGTATTTCTCACGATATTTGTTCAATTGTGTCTGAAACACGATATCTACTAGCAAAAGAGGCTGGTACTGAACATCATCTAAAATTGTGTATAAATTATGTGAAAGTGAGAAAGTTGAATGTTAAAACCTCCTATTGTCTTCCCAAAAGAGTAATATTTACACGTTTATATACCTGCGCGATATTTGTGGTTTTGGAGACAGAGTGCATGTCACTGAATCTCTTTCTTGACAGTGTAAAAAATATCGCGACCAGCTCACTCCAACGAGAAAAACCATGCTGGAAGATAAGCTGTGCGCAAGCGAGCTCTTCAAAGACAAGAAGACATCGTACACAAAGAGGTAAGGCACTGACTCGGGAAGAGTGGTCATTTGTGGTCACCTGAACAGACTGGCAACAGCTGGCACCACTCCCGACTGGCTGCATGTCCTATGCACTCTTTCAATACAATCCAGATTCAGGTGGGCGACTCACGACTTTTGTAGCCCCAAAAAAGTAATTTTAGCTGAAACTTGTGTTCTGCGAGGGACTTGCCCCAGAGCCCTGCTAGGTGAATCCATCAGCAGTAAGCAGTGGTTATAGTAAAACGTGAGAGAAGCACCTTTTAATGTGCTGAAATCCAAGACGTTAGGGACAGTTTATTATGGAGTTTTCAGACTTTCGTTTGACCTACCCCTGGAACATCGACTAAATTCTATTTGGATACTTACGCCATTTTTAAGAAGCTCCATAAAAGGGCAAATCAACTAAATAATCAATTAAATCAATAAAATGAAAATGCTGAACGTGCTTTCATGTGCTATTCAGTTTTATGTTTGATGGTTCTGTCTTTGTTTTACCTTAAGTGGAAACTGCGAGCATTAACAGGGGTGCATCAAAGAGTCCTATATGGATCTGGTGAACACCCATTCTGTTATCACACAAAGAGCAGTCAGAAACATTTTTAAATGCTCACAGTTTTGGTTGCACATTTGAGTAACATCTGGTAGGTCCATATTATAAGTGCTCTAGAAAATATGTAAAAGGAACATCACGGTTTTCATGAAGGGGCTGGAAAAAAGAAAATATTAAGGAAATATGTTATTAAGGGCCTGATTTACAGTTTGGTGGACAGGTTACTCTATCACAACATGACGGATAGCCCGTCTCCTTATTACAAGCGCCATAAGATGCAATGCTCTTGTAATAAGGCAGGCACAATACCAGCCACGTGAGGATGAAGTAACCCATTAGCAAAACTCTAAATCAGACACTAAGGCAGATGAGAGATGTTTAACATTAATTTAAAAAATGTGTCTAATTTCTTAACTCTAATAATATAAAATAGACAAGTGTGGTGCTGAAAAATGTACATAAATGTTATCTTTTAGTTTATATGTTACACATACGCCTAGCCCAACAGACACAAATTAGACCTATTTGGACAGGAATGCTTTGTTAATATGCCAGACAGGCTTAATTTACAAGCAAGTAATCTAAATGTAAATGTACAGGAATTTATATAGCGCAAATCACCAAGCGGTTTCTAAGCGCTTGCTTAGAGAACCCGTTGTGGAGATTAAGCAAGCTATTGCCCAGAGTCGCAGAGTGTGAACCCATGAATCGAGTAGGCACCGGAGTGAGAATTGTCAAGTCCATGGACATTTTAGGACTCAAGACCCCGCCGAGCCGGGAATTGAACCCCGGTCCCGGGCTGACCTCTGCTTCCAGGTCTGCCTCCTCTAACCAGTGAGCCACACTTCTCCTCTACACCAGCATATTTGCTACCTTCATAGATCAGGCCCGCATTAGTGAACTTTTTACTGCCTAGTGTGAAGATCTGCATCTCCAATTTTCCACGAGAGGTCATTTTTTAGGTCTGCCACGTCACCGAGAATGACCCCCTTCAAGTCTGAATGTTACTATTGAAGGTAAGACATCTTCCTCACCATACTCACAGCTGTCTGTCTTTGACTCCCGCAGCGTTTCGGTGCCATTTAATGGAGAATATTTGGGAATACAGAAAAACGCCAAGTATCAGAAGCTGGGCAGCAGCATTCAGGGGAAGATCGTCGTGGCAGATAACGTGCGTAAGGTCAACCGGAGTGACGGCAAGGTGAGGTGGACCGCATTCATGTGCTGCTTCCGGTAATAAAGCCAGCCATCTTGGGATGGGGTCATCTAGACGTTGTGGTGGGGACGAATTCACTCCTATCGCACGTCCCTCTCACCACTTCCCCACATAGGGTGGTGCTTGTTAGAGAAGTAGAGGACTTGACTCTCCAACCCTTAGTCCTTGCCGCCTCTGACACCCGCCAACAGCTCAGTTCAGCCATGTACAGTGAGAAGCATGCAAAGACTCTCTGATGTGAGTGTGCCCATTCATAGGGTGACCAATCGTCTGTAAATTTCACGGACTGCCCGTTATTTGGGCCTCTTGTTCGTTGTCCGTGAGGAATTCTTTCACAGGTGCCTTTTGTCCGTAATTTCAGACATTGAAGCGAGCTGTCCCTCTGCAAGCAGCCTGAGAGTTCTGTAACTCTCAATGCACGGGCAGCTCACAGCTATGCTGTGATCTGTGGCCTGCAGCAGCCCCTCCACGACCTGGCACAGGCTGCTATCTGCCCATGTCGATCTAATTGTCCTTTATTACTTATTTCTTTTGCTCCAATAGTGCAACGTTTCTGTATTTGTGCTTAAATTATTTTCATGCTTACCCTTGCCCCGAACCCCCTTAGCTTTTACACATCACATCCCCTTGGGATGATTGATCGGTTCAGGTCTTTTTTTTCAATGTGGGAGAGGGGACATGTAAGATCTGAGATGCCTACAGCTTTGATCTTTTTCTTCATTCGTTTTTTTAATTTTTTAATTTGCAAACGCAGATGTTTAAGTTTCACTCGCACACACAACAGATGCAGTGCAAGGTTTTCTCAACCTAATATAAACTTATTTTGTCTTATGCTTGAGTTGGTTGTCTATTTACTTATGTAATATTTCACAACCTCCTCTGATGTGTCTGTAAAACTTACCTTTTGTCCAGATTTTTTCTCCTGAATTCTGACCTTCTATCCTGAATTTTTCTCCTGAATGTTGACCCTTTGTCCTAAATTTCTATGCTCACTGTCCTGAATTTGCACCCATGCCAGTTGGTCACCCTACCCATTAATGAACCGAAGCCAGTTCTAACATCAGGTGTTTACATTTTATTCCCGGCTACATATCACGATGTACTCAACTTGTTTATTAGATTTTGGACAAGTGAGGTGCTCGAGCGCCTAACTCAGTATTTCTGACTGGAAGCCTGGAGGATGATTCTGAACGGGGCACTTAAGGTCTGATTCAAACAAAGGTTGAGATTTTTCATATTTTAGTGATTCACATTCACTATGACACAATACATTTTGTGGAGCGCTCTAATATGTAACATTTTTGCTTGTGGAATTTCCATTTGTCTAAAATGCTCCATGTAAATGCATTAGCACGTGCAATTTAATTTTCCTTTTTTTCTCTATGAGAAAAATCAATTTCCCGGTAGAAAAAAAACACCTTGGGGCAGATTTACATTAACTGGCGCTTCCCTGTGCAAATCAGCAGGGATGCACCAGTTATTTTGGTTGACGTTAGGAACCCCTTGCGCCACCATGAATGCGCCGCCTTTACAATGCAGTGCACAGTGGGGCAAGGAGAGACAGCTGCGTGACGCATCTGTCAGTGCATAGGTGACACAGTGCTGGAGTCGTGTCGCAAGCACGATGCAACACCAACACTGCTCAGGGATGACCCATACCGCAGCGTCACTCCTTACGGCTGCTACAAGCAGGCTTAAGGTTTTGACGCTGCGGGGACATAAAAGTAACTCTGTGAAATCTTGTAAATTTCACTGCATCACTTTTACGGGGCTTCCTTGCGACAGAACTCACACCCTGCATACATTATACCCCACGCAGGTATAATGTTGCGAAGGGCTTTACAACGTGACGCATCTCACTAGATGCGTCACTTTGTAAATCTGTCGCATGGTGGCGCATTGTTAACGACGCTGCTGCGTCACAGAAGTGACGCAGCGGTGTCGTAGAAATGTCGCAAGGAGCTTATAAATCTGCCCCCTTTTCTCTAAAGCTCAATGACCCTCTCTCCATTTTGTCCCTGGAAAAACTTTGACAAGTAAACAACAAATGTAGGTGACATCTATGTTAACTGTCTGTCCTCCCCAGAAATGCCCACAGTCCTAAAACCTAAACGTGCATATGCAGCTAATTATTTGCACTGGCAAAACTGACGCAATAGCACTTGCACTTTCTATATATGTAAAATTGTACCTGTCACAATTCTGTAAATCATGTGCAATTTATTTTCGGAACGTGCTGTTTTTCCTAAATAAGTTCACCTTTAGCTATGTGAAACCATTTGTGTACTGGATCCTAAAATAGTTCAGATGTGTGCTGTAAATATGCAAAAACAACAGTATTGCACAGCACTGCCCTTCGCACATCACATCCTGGTTGTTGTAATCAAGTCTCACCTGTGTACCACACACTGTTCTGTTGAAAGCTCCTACTACAATAAAAATATCTTTGTTAAGGGCTCTGCTGACCCTAGGTCTAAGTTGCTATATGAAATGAGAGCTCAGCACTAAATGGCAGATAACTCGATTGGCTTATCTAATGATTACATATAGGCAGGGCTTTAAGTGGGCCGGGTCTCACCGGGTCTGAGCACCGGTGGTTTTTTATAGGAGGCCTTGAAACAGGTCTCTATCGGGCTCTGTTTTGTGCCCTGGCGGTCCATTTTTTCCAGACTGCAGTGCCAGCAGGCACATCGATGTGCGTGTGCTCACACTGCTCACTTTTCACACTGCTCACTTCTCACTAGTGGAGAAGTTAAGGCATGACGTCATGCCAGGTGAGCTTTGTAGGGTGAGGGAAACCCTTTAAAGAGAGTCATTTCCTCTCTGGAGTTCTCTTCCCTTTTTGAAACTCAAGAGCAGCAACATCGTCATGGTGTCACCAGGGCTTTAATTGGAAGCTTTTTCAATATTATATAAAAGCCATAGTTGCTGCTTATTTATATTATGCGACTAACAACCATTGACAAAGCCAATAGTCCCAACTTGTTGTAGGTATGATGTTACTTGTTGTATCATATATCTGGATACAATGACAGAAACCGCAAATTACAAGTCGGGCGGCACGGTATTCTACCTTTACACGCGGTCATTACTTCGTATTACCATTACTACGCATATTTTAGTTTGCAGATGCCATTACTTAGCATGCATTTACTTAGCATGCATTTACTACACGTTTCATTACTTAGCATGCACTTACTACGCATAATGGAGTTACTGTGCAAATTAAAGTTTTGAGGTACAGGGGTGTTTTAGGGGTCAGGGTGCATTTAAGGTTTTGGGGTGCTGGGGTATTTTTGAGGTTCAGGGAGCGTTTAGGTTTTGAGGGTGCTGGCGTAATTTTAGGGGTCGGGGTTGGTTAGCGTTTTGGGGTGCATGGGGTATTTTGAGGGTTCAGGGTGCGTTTAATGTTTCGGGGTGCTGGGGTATTTTTGGGGTTCATGGTGTGTTTAGGTTTTAGGGTACAGGGGTATTTTGAGGGTTCAGGGTGCGTTAAGGTTTTGGGGTGCTGGGGTATTTTTGGGGTTCAGGGTGCGTTTAGGTTTTGGGGCGCTGGGATATTTTTAGGGGTCAGAGTGAGATAGGGGTTTGGTGTGTAGGGGGTATTTTTAGGGTTGAGGGTGCGTGCCAAGGGATAGGTAACTACTACGATTAATTTTTTGTTTTAAAGTACCAATAGCGCGTTGTAACGGTATGCGTAATAAATAACTGCGAAGTAAAAGCATTTTTAATGTGTTTGTATATATTTGCGAAGTAAATGCATGCACGCTAAAATCATGCGTAGTAATTAAGCGTGAGCGTTAAATCCGTTACGCCCACGGATTTTTCGGATTTTTGGGGAATCCGCAATCCGCGTATTTTACGGATTCCCCACAAAATCCGAAAAAAAAATCTGCGCGGACGTAACGGGTTAAAAAGTTGAACCCCCACAATTTACAATGGCGCCAGCAAGCTGCCAGCGCCGTTGTAAAATAGTTACAAAGTTAGCTTGCACAGGAACCACTAGATAAAACGAAGCAGGTGCTGCTTTATTTTATCTAAGTGCTTCCTGTGCAAGCTAACTTTGTAACTATTTTACAACGGCGCTGGCAGCTTGCTGGCGCCATTGTAAAAAGACAGCAGCTCACTCAAGGGACCCCTGCGCCCTTCGGGGCGATTGCATAGTAACACACACATGGTCGCTGTAGACAACTCTCTGGCACTTTAGGAAGCTGTAGTATAGTAAAAGCACTATACATTTACCCAACGAGGTAGCACTTACTGATTATCCAGTAGAAAGTACTCCAGTTGAGTAGAGGTATGGCACAAAACGGTGGCGTCTTCTTGAATAAATATGAAGGGCAGGGTTCATTCTGGCACGATGGTCCTGACAAAAAATTAAACCTCAACAGGAAGCACTTACAGATATCAATAAAGCATGTGCCCTCGTTGAAGCTTAAATTCAGTGACTCATTCATCAGCCCAAAAACAATCGTAAGCGTTGTCAAGGCTGGGCAGATGTGCCTTCTTCCCAAATCTACCGTCGAAAATCAGCTGTGATACTGCTGGATAGACTTTGCATCCTTGACTTTCACGAGCGCAATACCCAGGCACATTGTGTTCGCACGGGTTTCTGCACGTTCGCGAGCGTTTTGTACAATAAAACCCTCGCGAACTTGCAGAAACCCGTGCGAACACAAAAAAAAATACGCTAGGATCCGCGGATTTTGCGTATTTTCAAAATCCGCAAATCCGCAAATCCGCGGATTGCCAATACGCAAAATCCGCTCATGCTTAGTAGTAATGGTATTTGCGAAGTAAAAACTTTTAAGTAAATACCTGCGAAGTAACGGTATGCTAAGTAACATTATATATACGGGAGGCACACTGTGCTATCACAGATTTTTAGGTTATGTGTTTTTAAGCCACGCCCTTAATTACATTGGCCACGTACATTTTAGAGAACTCCACAAGTTTTTCCATCCCACTTAAAGCCCTGCATGTAGGACCTTATTCAGTCCCCTGGCCTCCGTGCTGAATCTGCCAGTCTGAGAACGTGTTATGACTGCCCATTGTAAGTCGCTTGATGCTGCCATCTTGTTTGGGTTGAGCTTCAAATGGGCACTGCTGGTGCACTTCCTTCGTTCATTCTTGTCACTGTCTTCTGCTTCTCTT
Source organism: Lissotriton helveticus (assembly GCF_964261635.1). Lineage (NCBI taxonomy): Eukaryota > Metazoa > Chordata > Amphibia > Caudata > Salamandridae > Lissotriton > Lissotriton helveticus. Next base: position 1,700,463,933 of record NC_136057.1, read on the forward strand.
CTCTTGTAGGCAACTTCTATGCTGTTCTTACTGACAGGTGCTCAAGTAATCCTCGCCGACCCCAAGACCGCCCACCCGAAGGTCTCTATCAATGTAGCCGACATCGCCAGGGTCTCTGCCAGCAAGTACAGCGATGGTCTTTTCGCCATCCATCTTACGGAGGTAGGGCGTGCCTGGGATTAGAGCATGGCGTGGAGAAAAGTGTATGTGCTCATGCAGACGCCCCCTTGCTTTTCTTACAGATTTGCTATCATTAGAGATGCGCCAGCACACACTGCCGTCCTCATACAGATGTATACATGCACGCACACAAAGGCGTGGACTCACCCAGGACACACTGCCTATTCATAGTGCCAATATCAGCAACACACCCCACCCGCAAACACAGCAATCTCATAATAAAAACACACCAGACACATTGTTTGTTGGAGAAAACATTGCTGCAGGTTTATTTGCATACAAATTATGCCAACATGGTGGGTCAACTTACAGGCGATCCAAGGACAGGCAGCAGTGACACCCAGAGTGGGTCCAAACACTAGACTTGGCAGGTTTGTGCCCTCATGTGGCACTGAGGTGGCCGCCCTGCTATGGGGGCACCCTGCGTGGGCCGCCTCACATTCATCACTGTTCTCTTACAGACAGGCACGCATGCGCTCGTGCTGTCTTACACGTGTGTCCCTGCTGCCTTTACTAACCCACAGATACACACTTTTGCACTTCTTTCCTCACAAATGCTTTTTCACACATCAAAACACCTTACAGATATTGTCCACGCCTAAACACACTCACAGGCTCCCCTGCCTTCACGTGCCCCCACTGTCGTACGGACTGACGCCCCAACTCCAGGTGTACCATGTTGTCGTTACATAAGTGAATATGAACCTGCTGTCTTAACAGGTGGGGATCCAATATATGTTTTGACATGCACTCACTCCCATACAGATGTGCACCGCTGCTCTTAGGGCTGCTTTTCTGCTGTCTTTGTACCCATGCCCGGTGCTCACAGGTGTGTCCTTGTTGTCCTCACAGATAGACACATACACACAAAAAAATGCTCTGCCCTTCCGGATGTGCTCATGGCTCGGCTTCTGCCTGTGATACACACCTGCACCCACTCTCCCTTCAGACGTGTACAGATGTGCACCACTGCCCTTCGAGGTGGTCCTCTGCTGTCTTTATAGGTGTACACCCACACCTCTTACATATGCATACACTTACGATAGCGCTTGGACGCCCCTGGGCAGCAATCGCGCTTTATAAATTCACTTTTCATTTCATTTCATTTCATATGCCGGCCACACAGACAAGCACACACTTGCTATAGATGGATGCGCACTGTCCTCACAGTAGGGTACCCACACTCCTCCTTACATATTTGCTCCTCCCACCGTTATAGAGTTGCACCTGCCCTCCTTCCAGATGTTCACCCATGCCCCTTATGATGTGCATTTGCTATAGCTACTGACATTCACCTGCATTGCTTCTGAATTTGCATCTGCCGTCTGTACAGATGTGTTGGAACTATCCTCACAGATCTGCAGCCCCAGCCCTTACAGATGTACCTCTGCCGGGTTTACAGATGTTCTTCTACCGTCCTTGGAGATGTGCATCTGCTGCCCCTACAAGTGCACACACTGTCCTTACAGATGTTCATCTAATGCCCTTTGCAGACATTAATCTAGTACCCTTACAGATGTGCAACCCTTACCTTCACATATACTTGTGAATGTCCAGTTTGGCATAACGAGGGCCTGGAAAATCCACGCTTGGAGGGGAGAGCACTGGATGGAGATGAAGAGGGACAGAACCCCCCTCCTTTGAAATATTTTTTTTAAAGGGGGACATTTTAAGACAAAATTGAAGCCTGCTTTCCAGCCCCATGCCGAAATTTAGTGAAGCCAGTAGATTCGAAGCAAAGCCCGAAAAGACAAGTGCACAAAAAGAAAATGGCAGCCACGAGGGGCCAGGAGGAAAACACAAAAGGCTGATAATATCGTTTTAAACAAGTAAAAGAAATGTATTCTCAGTCTTATGCAAAGCAACTGCATCAAATGTGTCACATTACGATTTTTCCCCCAAAAAGGCTGCATCTGGGAAAAGGAATAGTAATATGTGTGTCATTAAATCCCTTACACACGCTAGAAGGCTGAATAGTTTTGCGCTGAAAACATTTTTGCATAAAAATGCTCTTCTTTCCAGGCAGCTCATCTGTAAAAGGGCCACTGGGAAGATCCTGTTGGAGGCGTGCTGGTTCTTTTATTAACTAATGAATTCAACACAGAATATCTCTTTTCAATTTCAATAAGTTCTATTATTTCATGTGGTGTTATGGTAATTGTGGATATTTCATGGAGATCTGGGGTAATTTAAACATTATGTATGGCTCTCGTTGTGCACCACTAGCAGGAGTACCAGATTCTAAATCTGGGTATTCACTTCTATGACGTAGCTACAGTGGATAATAAATAGAAATATAGATGGGTTACAGTGAATTACGGGAATATCTTTCACCGAGGGGCTTTCGCGGTCTATTTGATGCCACTCAGAACCCCGAGGTGAGAAACATCTCTGTAATTCACTTTTTAACCATCTATAATTTTATGTTATGTATGGCCCCTCAAATCATCTGCACCTGCTTTCAATTGCTACACAGCTACTTAACATCTTAGCCCCCCCAGCTACTTAACATCTTAGTTAGGCTGCATGAGAACAATTATGCGCAGGTCAGGTGTGGGAAAGATGGCAAATTATCATCTAGGTTCCCCGTTTGTCGAGGGGTGAGGCAGGGTTGTGTCTTGGCACCAACCCTGTTTTGTTTATACATCAATCATGTCATCTCCCACCTAGAAAATGTCAATAACAACGACGCCCCTTGCTTGGCAGGAAGGAGGGTACCGGCAATCATGTTTGCCGATGATACCCTCCTTCTTTCCAAATCTCCTATGGGGATTCAGAGGATCCTGGATGGATTTGGACTTTTCTGTGCTCAGCACGGGTTGGAGGTAAACACAGAGAAGACAAAGTATATGATTTTTAACCCACCCACTAAAACAAGGCCCAATCCCACCCTGGGGACTGTTAGCCTCGAGAGGGTGTCCACCTTTATATATCTGGGGGTAACATTACAGGAAAATCTATCTTGGGACCATCAGATAGTACGCTCAAGGGTAAAACTGTCTCAACTGTCTGGTGCAATTCTGAAGGTGGCCAATTCTTCGTCCTTTAAGCCTGTAAGCCCGGCCCTCGAAACTTACAGGTCCCAGGCCAAGGCAGCGGCCATCTATGGCAGTGAACTTTGGGGGCCTAAAGCGGTGAAGGACTTGTCAACAGTTGAAAACAGTTTTTTAAGGCGCTTATTGGCTCTTCCACGTGCAACGCCACTCTTGCCCTTGAGAATGGACCTGGGGCTCCCCCCTATTGCAGAGGAGCTTGTGTCCAAACCTGTGAAGTTCTGGCACAGGCTCTGGTCTACGAATGAACTGCACCACTACAGGGAGGACCTTACCCACGTCATGAGCCTCAACTGCGGTGGGAAAATTCCTTGGCTTGTCTCTGTGAAAAAAGAGTTGATTGCAATGAATCTCCGTGACCTTTGGGAGGACCCAGCGCGAGGTTGTCAAGTAATCTCGCGCAAAGCCCTGTCAAAATTTTTTAAGGATAGGTCCCTTGCACTTTTGGTAAACGCTCAAAATAGTGGCACCCTCACTTTGCGATTTTTAGAATCCAAAAATTCATACACTTTTGAACCTTTTATGGATTTTATTTTTCCCATTCTGGCGAGAAAACTCTTTGTCCAATGGAGGCTTGGCACACTGCCTACTAATACTTTCATATCCAAGTGGTCTAACACGGCCGATAAAACTTGTCCCTGCTGTAAAACCCACTTGGAAGACGATCTTCACATTCTGTTTGTGTGCCTCGCCTACCAAAGGCCCAGGAAACGCTGGATAGCACCACTATGCAAGAACTTAGGGTTCAGAGAGTTTGCACAGGCATACAGGATCCTGAAAACCAGCACCTTGGGTCACATTGTGTTTGCCGTCTCTAAATTTCTTATGGCTATATGGCTGATCAGGAAAAAACAAATATCTGCTGAACCATCCTGAACTTTTAGTGTCGTAATTTTTTCCACGCTGGGTTGGTGCATTTTATAACATGTATTTCTCTTAAAAAAAACTGTGTATTTTATTGTATGTGTTGTTTTTTACTGCATCTTTTATGGTCTATATGACCGAAATAAAGAATTTTTGGATTGGATTGGCTACACAGTGGCAGGGGAGTAATGGAGGAGCTTTAAATAACATGGCCTTTGTTAGGTATTCATGTACCAAAGGTTAAATAAAATACAGACCATCCTTGAACAACCCCCACCACCTTCCCTGCCGTCCTTCCCCCTCCTGCAGCTGTGCTTGCTGCTTTCAGTCGTAGCAGACAAGCAGCGCTGCACTGGCAGACTTACGGGGAGGCAGGCATCCTGGGCTGGAAGGCCTTCATGACATTACGACAGTAGGTAACCAGTTTTGTTATCAACTCTTGCTATGTCATAGCAGTGGGTTATGAGATTCAGAAACTGAATTAAACAATAGAGGCTCTCTGTGAGAGCACTACATAACAAAAGTTGTTAGGCACAGTTGGTACTTCATAAAGAAATTGCAGGCTGTTTTGACAGGCCTCTCTGAGACAGGGGCGTAGCTTGAACTTGCGGCGCCCGGGGCTATCCTTCAGATTGCCGCCCCCTGAGGGGGTGCTGGAGTAAAAGGACAGCGAGCACATGAAAGAGGTCCGAGATACACATAGTATTGCCGCTAATAGTCAGGTGAAGCTCACAACTTCTCCTCCACAGGCAGCCCGCTGCTAAGCTGGGCTCTGGTATTGGGTGTGAAAGAACTTACTTAGGAGGAAACAAGCAAAAACTAATCACTTCCTGGGCTCGTCCGTAAACAATGTACAGTCGCTTGAGGCATGTTACCTACCTATGCCTTCCAAAGCTAGAAATGGGAAAATTGAAGAGGAGGTTCCCTGTACCAGAGTACCTGCTTGTTTCTGAGAAGTGCCGGTACTCTGTAATTAAACGTACTACGTCACTCTTGAGAAGTGCCGGTACTCTCCAATTAAGCGTATTACCTCACTCTTGAGAAGTGCATGTACTCTCAAGTCTCAAAATAAAAATATTCCGGTACTCAGTACCTGCCCATTTAAAGCACTGATGCCTTCCTAAAACACAAGTGCTAAGCAAAGTGGGTACACTCAGGTCTACTTTAGTCTTCACTATCCATCAAATACCAGCTCAGCTACTTTGTTGGTCTGCCCAAAGTGGGGAGGAGTGGGAGACGCCTTATAAGCCTGACATGGTTTTATTCGGCTGTTTGTGGAGTAGCTGTTGTCTCTTTTATTTTCAAGCAAGATGTTTAGAGTACTAAGGAGCTGAAGGTTCTGGCCTGCACTTGGGTGTTTTTTTAAAGTGGTGCTAGCGTCTGATGTGGATTTGATAGGGTGAGAGCTAAGTTGAAGTATTGGTTGCCTACAGAGAAGCCTTTAAAGGATCTGAAGGTTTGATCTTCTCTTTTGTGTTGAGCTTGGTTTGCTGGTAGGATCCCAAACAGGGAGACTGGGGTGGCAAAGTGGTTGGTCCAGACCATGGGTAAGGGTGGTGTGTACATTGATTGATGGTTAGGTTCAGAAGACATGGTTGAGGTTGTGGCCTTTCAAGTGTGTTGGTTGTGAAAAATGCTGCACTGATTTAAGTGTATAGATTTGATTGAAGAGTCACTTTAATTTTTCTTTGCTTATCTTGAGTTATCTGGGAGGTTGAAGTTACCCAAGAGGGAGGATTAAACATGTCAGATGGAAGAGGTTAGGGGGAAATCTTAGAATCCATCAATGAAGTCCATGATCTGGCTTGTTAATCAAACATGTCTTCAGATTAACTCAAGCTACTCTCAATCACAACAAGGCAGTAAGAGACAGAAATGTCAGCTATAGAAGTTTTTCTCAAACTGACCTTGCTTTGGTTGGGTCGAAGAGTTAACAAGCATGATGAAACAGTTAATCTTAATTAACAGACCGTCACTGGGGTAGCAGACTCCAGGTACAAGTGAAACATAGAAGCCTGCAGCCGCTCAGACATGAGATAAATGCATATGGAACATACAAAAGGAACAGGTTCAGTGGTGACAAACATGAAGGGCATATGGATGATGGGAAATACATAATTTAGTGTGCTTTAGTGGCAAGAATAACTGGATTGTGTACAGTAGTGACAAACACAAGAAGGAGTGGATTATTATTAGGCAGGAAACAAAGACGAATGGTGAAGGCATTAGGAGTGTGAGCATAATTGTGGACATAGTAGACATGTGTCCAAAGCTAACAGGTCATAATGTGTAGACAAGTGAAAAATCTGAAGCACGTTAACAAAACTGGAAAAATCATTTTAATCAACAAATCTGCACAGCTCACTTCATTTGGCACAACCCCTGCCCTGGTGGGCAATTTAACAGCAGTGTCACTGGAATTAAGTAATTCTAACGGCTGCTGCGTTTTTTGCTGGGTTAGGAACATTTGTCACATAGCCCATCATCTACTGCACAATCTGCAGGTTTCAACAACAAAAACTATTTTTCTTCTTCTAAAATGGATCAACGGTTACAAAAAATGCAGCAATGTGTTGCTGCGCAGTGGAAAGCTCTTCTCAAAGGTTGACCAGTCACTTTTCAGCTGCTTATTGCTGTATTTGGGTATTACGCCAGTGCTAACGAGTTCAAACCTTTGTTCACACAGTGGTAATGTCTACAAGTGACAAAACAATGAAGTAATACTATTTTAAAAAATTGCAATAGTATGCTACATAATTTGACTTTCTAGCCGCGTAATGTAGTCATCCCAGCGGCACAGCTAGGGCACAGGGGAAAGACATGTGCCCATAGAGAAAATAAACTTGGGCAAAAACATTCATGCACGCGCTTCCAGGGGATTCAACATGAAGAAGGGTGTGCGTGCCATGTCAGGGTCATTTGCATTATGTCTGAGATCTCAATCCTTTTTGTGCTGAATAGCTGGCCGCCACTGCTTTAAAAGGGATTCCGCTTTTGGCAGCTAAGAGACTTGGCCACGATTACTCAAGTTACAGCCATAACCACCCAGTAATAACTGCCTACCAAATCCAAATACAACATTCTGGGACTTGTAGTCCTGATTTATAAGGGCGCAATCAGACCTAGACAGCAAGGACTGTGAGCTCCTCTCATGGACCTGGGAAGGTTGAAAGCGCTGTACAAATATAGAATTAAGTAACACATGCCGTACCTCAGGCTCGAAGTCATCAGCTCGCTGCAATTTGAGCGCCTCTAACCTGTACACTGGAAGGTCTGGTTGCAGAACTTGACAGGCCACCTCTCCCGGTAGTCCACGTTCCGCAGGTTGTAGGGGCCGCTCCACGGCCGCTCGTCCACGCATACTGGCGCGCACCTGCACTGGCTCTGCAGAGAACTGCACACAATGTAAGGCTCCGGCCCCAGCAGTGGGCAGCACTGCTTGAACCCCAGCGATTCCACCATCATGCATGCTCGGAGGAACTGGGCGTGCACAAGCCTGAAGGGTGCCAGCCAAAACAGAGCCCCCCAGAGCGCGGGCACCGTTCTGAAGCAATACTGCACCATTACTAGATGTAGGCCAAATTACAGTATTAGCACATCTAACAGCACCCTTTATAGCTAGGCTGTGGGGTTTTAGGTTTAAACCTATAATAACTGATAAAACCCCACTGAAAGAAAAATAGCCCTCACCGGTGAAAACATATAAACACTGAAAAAACACCTGCACAACCACAAACTAAATGCCATTCAAAGAAAGGAAAAAGAAAGTGAAAGAGTCATTTTGTTCTTACTGGAGGGGTCAATAAAATGTAACTTTGTTATACAAGCTAGCAGTAAGAAAGACTGGCTAACATTATTCTGCTTGAGTTTTGTTCTTTAGGGATGCCACTAAAATAATGTTTCTTCTTCCTTTTACTTTTTTCAGTTTTATGGCATTTGGTCTAAAGATGCAGGGTTTAGTTTCACGTTTTACGTTTAGTTTATTTATTTTATAAACTGTAGAGAATCAGGACATATCAAACTCACATTTGATATTTTGGCTGCATTTGATTCTTTTACTGATAGGTAAAAGGGCTAGTTTCATAAAAATCTTTCCTAATATGTGTCATCACATTTGCCCACAGAGAATGGGTAATACCCCTTAATACATCAGACCATAGTTTTTAGTGGGTCAGTATTGATAGTAGGTGAGTTGCCAATACCTCAGGCTTTAAACATTAAATTCAAGGTATAGTGACAAGTATATATATATATCACCGAACATCTGGTATAGTAGTGAAAACGTGACACCAGACTTTTGGAAAACATGGAACGCAGTGTCACTTGTTATGCTCTGCTAAAAAGGTTCTTTCTAAGTTCAACAAAGATTGGCGTGATATTGTTTGTATTTGATGTGATTCAGCTACGTATATAAAAATTTGTGTGATGACCTGTATAATTGATACCCGAGCTGAAGTGATTCCCTGTAGGAGATCCTTGCCACTTGTTAGATTGTATGCTGGAAGCATCTTTACAATCTTCAGAGTTAATGAGGGATGCTATTGACTTTTTAGTCCATTCTGGTGCACTGTTTTCTTATACCCAGGAACTAAAACGCAAATATTCATCATTTCGTGCTTTATGTGGCATCAAAGAAAGAGTCATCCCAAATGTGCCGCTTAGCTGACGGTTCTCAGCCCAAGGGGCTATAAATGCTGAGAGGGCCTTTTCATAGAAGTTTACATGGGAAGGAAAGCGTGAGCACACATGACCAAAGACTCAGTGAAGAAGTATTGTATGGTGTACTACAATAAGATTAATTTCCTAAAATCTCTTTGGACCTCATATACACTATACGTACACTGTCTATATACCATGTTCTTTCAGTGCAGAAAGCAAGCAATGATAAAAGCTAAACGTTCCATAAACACCGGAAAAACACTTTTTCTGTTGATTTTAGTGGCGTGAAAATGTGTAAACACTGATAACAACAGTTTTTTAAGATATTTAAAACACTGAAAAAACCCCACCAGAATTTACCAAAAATAGAAACTGAAAACAGGACAGCCTATTTATAGCTTTCAAAGGCTACCTCTAGAACACACGGCGGATGACTGGAGGGAACAAGTAAAAAACGTGTGTCAAGGTCTTTCTGCCTGCAAGTGTAACGAGTAAAAACAAACTTTGCGCCCAGCAGCCCCTTTGAGTTTAAATACCCCCCCCCCCCCCGTGGACGTCATTTCGGTAGGGATTTTTTGGCGTCTGACACATGACAGACAGCAAGGCACAGCCCCTTGAGAAGTTGAGGTCAGTGTAGAACCCGTTTCATGACTGTCCATGACTGTCCCGTGGTTCTAAAAGAATCGGAAACGTACCACAAACACCGGGGTACGTCACGCACGTCGCGCACCGTGGTACATGCGCAGTACGCTGCAGGCAAAATTGTTTTGCTTTTAAAGTTTTGACAAGCAGGTGCGCAGATTTATAATTTGGGTACACTGACTGACTAATTTATAAAGGCTGCCGCAACGAGCCAGTGCCACCCTCAAAATATTGCCGCCTGGGGCGGACCGCCCCCCTCTCCACCCCCTAGCTATGCGGCTGCTCTGAGAGCCTGTCAGAGCATCCCTCGCACTCCGCTCTGATGTGAAGCAGGGGACACAACTTTGACAGCAGCTGAGATGGCACAGGGGGTGTGTGGTTTTGGTGGCTGGAGACTAGTTATTTTACTTTACATTTGGGACAAGGAGGAGAAGCCATGTTATGCATGCTCCCCATTACTACTCTGCCCCTGCAAGGCACTCGAAAGCAGGGTAGGATGATTTTGGCTGCCATACATAACATACAATTATACATGGGTTAAAAGTAATGTTGTGTTCCATATAGGTACCCTAATATAGGCTCAGGTAGTCACCTAACCCTTTACCTATATTCTTCCCTACCATTGCACTAAATAACGGTTCTTAGTACTGACCTTTTACCTAGTTACGGTAATGTCCAGAGATGACATGGGGTTTTCTCCAAAAAGCTTAAGCCTCATTCATTATGCATGGGGATTCTTGGAATCACAGCAGGCCTACCATCTACTGCATAATAACTATGTATAAGGGTCATTCCTTCCGTCAGCCCAGTCTGACATGACACAGCAAGGTATATTCCCTGGGAGTACCACTTTGGGTATATATACACCATATCATGCTTAGAGAGTCAAAGGAGAAAAGGACTTCCATGCAGACACACTGACGCACAACGCTGAGGCTCCTGCATGCAGACCCTCCAGCTCGCAGTGTGCTGACATCCCTTGAGTGGTGTTCATCTCGAGACCAACACAGGGTCCCACAGTCTCTCACTTCAGAGAATGGGGTTGACTTTATCCTAGAGGGATTCTTGGCTTCACCCCCACATACATGCTAGGTACATTCAGGTACATCTAGTTAGGGGTGCATCGTAGGAGTACTCATTCTACTCTCATGTATTTTATATACTTGCCTGTTTTCATTTTTTTCCCCCGATGGTAGAAATCTACTATCCTTTTACTCTGTTAGTGCTGATAATCATTTATATCTGTTACTGTCTAATGGTTGTTTCAGCACACCTATTTTACACTAGATTGACGTTTGTTCAATAAATGCTTATTGAAAAACATACCCACTGTTTATTCTGTGTATCTCTCTGAGACAAAGTGAGCACGAGTGACTGTGTGAAAATTACACTGTTTCCACGGTCCCTGATGGGACAGGGTTTTCACGTTCGATAGATGTCAAGAACTATTCTCTCCTTGGTAAGAGAAGTTTCTAGTGGCACTGTGAGCTAGCTGGTATACAGGCTAACATATTCGGTAGGGGTGTCTAGAATCAGTCTGACTCCAATCTTACAGTATATGTTGTCTAAACGCGCAGATTCTATATAGTTTATAGGAACTACACCACAGTGAATAACAGGGATGTTTTTCACTTCTGGGGTTCTGAGTGACGTTATAAACAACTCTAGCTTTGCTCCTACCTGTGTATTTGACATACTCAAAACCCTTTAGTGGAAACCATCCGTGTTATTACACGTTACTCCGAGGTGACCTGCAATATGCTTGTTTTGCTTTAGGTATGAGGTACTTTATTCTTCGCAATACATGACAACCCCTCATTCAATATTTGTTGCAACACTCCATTTGATGCAAGGTATTTATTTCGGGTAGGTATGTAAAATAAGTGTGGCATTACTACTGTGTAAATTTAGGTCACTTTCAACGATGGCTGCCAGCTATAAAGTATGTGGGAACATGCAGATTCCTACCATAGGATTGGAATTCCAGCAGACAGAGCCTTATGGCCCTCACAACAGTCCCGAATAGCAGATGACTAAACTGACTGAAAAGGTTTACATGAAAAGAATCTGGAAAGAAAGCCCTTTTGTCAGAAAACCTTTAATTAGGAGCAGAGGTAAAATTGTTTTTAGGTCAGTTACTCAGAGTTGCAATAATCTCGGGGTAATAAACTCAATAAAACAATAACATTGGAAAGAAAACCAGGATAATTATAGGCAAGTATTAATGGATAGGGTAAGGTAAATATTAATTAATAATTAATAAGGGGGTAACGACCCGAGTTTTATGTCAAGAAAATGACAAGCATAGCATTGCAAAATTATTCTCTCAGGGGCATATTATTATGGGCAATATCGCCACTTTTGCAGCACTTTGTGCCGTAAAAGCGGTTATATTTTTTATCACCCTATTAACAAGCCTGCGCTAACAGGTGTTAACGCAGGATTACAGTCTTAGCTGTCGTTTTTCTTCCATTTTGCATGTCAGCGATATATATCGTTAATGACATGCAAAGTAGGCGTTCCTGACTAACACGTCATGGAAACACTCGCAGACACAACTTCGCTCTATTATCAACGCGGCCCCGAACCGCGAAACGATTAAAAAAGCTGCGCTAACCGCGGTTATTGCAGGTATTGAATGTCTGCTTTTGAATCGACAGCTATACTGATAATGGGAGGGGGATTGACTGGTTAGGTCCACACTCCCCTATCAGCAAGCTTCTCCATAGTGCTGTGAAATCATCGCTGGATTTCACGCGCTATTTCTGTTTCTCGCCGTCTATTGCTGGAATTACATCGCCTGTTAGCAAAGCGTTCGTAATACTGCTAACACAACGATGTAATACAGCGATAGACGGCGATAAATAGAAACGCGCTAAGTGCACTTAGCGATGTTTATCGCTATTCTTTTATAATATGCCCCTCAGAGTTTAATAACGCAACTGTACTTGTTCTCACTATGTGCTGACTTTCCAAAAAAGCTGGTGCTGATGCCACAAGTTGCCTGATTTGGTAAAATCTCGACAAGGAAAATGTTAGGATATAACAATACTCCATGTTTATCATAGTATTTTGTCCAAAGTTCGGGTTTAATACACATACCAAAATTCTAAATTAAAGTTAGATAAAACAAAAAGTTGGAAACAACAAGCAGAAAGTGAAAAAAAGTATGACAATAATAAAAGCCATTTAAATAGAGTGTATGTTAAGGTAAGGTCCAGGATTCACTGGAAGGCGATGGTAAGAGTGAGGAATAAGTGTCAACGTATTCCTTTGCGTTAGGATAAAGATAAGGGTTAGTAAAAGGCTTAGTATTGGGTCAAGTAAGGGTTGGTGTCAGAGATAGGGCTAGCGTTGCGTTTAGGGTTAAAGACAGTATGGAGTGGGTTAAAGATGTAATAGTTTACTGTACAGTTAAAACCTTTACAAAATATATCTTATTAGTGGAAATTCAAAACAAACAGTTTAAAACAGGGCTTAAAATACTGTTTTGTGAAATAAAGATGTGACACCGATCTCCCAGAGCAGTTCAATCGATCAATCCACAAAAACTTTAATTAGTTTAATAAAAAAACATCAAAGTGTACTAAAGTTAAAAACACAAAAATAAAAATAATCTCCTAGTAGGGTATTACATTTTAATGCACAGCAGCTTTACAAATATAATGTGCTCTCTATAAATAGTTTCTAGCAGAAAAAGCAATTACAGATGAAAAACACACATCTGATAAAAACATTTTCGGTAAAACTTCCACGAAGATCATGCATTAAATAAAACAGTATTTAAAATACAAAAATAAAAAAGAATAAAAAGTTCATATTGGTTACCATAAAACAACAGGCAAAACAATCCATATGAGAATGAGACCAAATCCTTAATCTGGCATAAGAGTAACAAAAGCATGCATGTCACTGTGCCATTAATTTATTTTTAATCTGTTTATTGGTATTTTCGAAACAAATACAACCATAAACAAAAATGCAGTGCATTACCCATAATCGTATCTTCTTGATTGATCAGAATCCCATTACATATTATCACAGTTCAGGAACAGTCACATCTTACTGGGGACACAATCAGGTGAGTCACAATTACATGAGAAGACGTAAATCGTTCAACACTCCGGTGGCAGCTCTGTACAATAACGTTTTGTAGTTGTGCCCCTTGATATCGTTTAGTGTCATTATTACGTTAGTTATTCTTCATCAACAGCAGAGGTAAGCCATAGTACATAAAAAAAAAAGCCATAGTAAATAAAGTTCCCATATATCTTTCGGACGTGATCTGGCTGGCATAAGCTACCAATGGTTAATCAACTGCGTCCTGCAATACGTCACACATCCAGTCCTGCACCGTAGGAGGACTAGCTGCCCCCCAGTGTCAGGCTACCTGCCTTTTCGCCATTAAGAGCAATATTTCCGTCAGCTTACACGATTTAGGTGGGATTGTCTCGAGGACCCCAAGGAGAGTCGTCAGCGGTGTGCAGGGGATAACTAACTTTTATGTAACGCAGTATGGTCAGCCAGAAATTTGCAATTGGTCTGCACTGCCATGTCAAGTGGAGGAAGGTCGCCTGGGAGGCGTTGCAGCGCCAGCAGCAGTCATCATTGCGGAGCCCCATTTTGTGTAGTTAGATGGGTGTTCTGTATAGACGATGTAGGTACTTAAAGTGTATTAGCCGGAGATGGTAATTCGGTGTCAAGCGCTCCAGTGTCACTGTGCCATTAAGACATAATCTTCAAGCATTTGAACCAGACATTCAGCAGAAAACCGCTTACTGTGAAGACAATTGTGCCCTAAGTATCTGTTTTTCGTATACTATGGGCAGTCAAATAACATAACTTTTAAATTCAAACAAATTGGACGTGTCCAATGCCTGTGAGGGTAATAGTACTCAGTACAAAAAATGTTCATCTGTTTCTGGTACTAAGCCAAAGGAAGGACACTTAGCTGAGGATTTCTCCCTGACCCAGTCGCCAAAGTACCTTAGTAGCAAGCAGCCCAAGCGGAATCCCACATACAGACTCTTTGCTGATAGTGGTGAGATCATATCGAAAAAGAATTCAAATTTGGGGCTGGACTTGAAACTCAAAATTGATTTGTTGAATATCCTGCCTTTGTACAGCGTATATTGATCATGCACATATTCCCAATATTTAGTTTTACATTAGGCATCTCTGCCTTACATATTCCCTCGGGGTGATCCCATAATCTGGACAAGCCAAGTAACTTAAACCAGGTTGCCACATGCTTCAACCAGGGAATCTTTTTGGCGCAATTCGTCCTCAACAACTCCTTCAGAGCCTCCCAATAATCGAGTAGCTCGGGCATAGACCAGAATCGTAGCCAATACACCAAGGGCTACAGTAATGCCTAAATCGAAAAACAAGGGAGCAAGTGGTGTACTGGTAAGGACCAAGACAAGAGACCTGACAAAGTTGTTCTCCCCTACTGCCAATTTATTAATGTCAACATATCCCCAAATCTGAGCTCCAAAGAGCACAGCACTTTATGCTTTCGCACGATAAACCTCCAAAGCTGGAGATATTTGATGCAACAGTTTCTGCTTGTGGAAATGGAGGACATCTTTGGATCTCAGTACTATAAGAAAGTGGCTTTTGCTGAGTTGTGACTAGCTTGTCTGGCATCCTTACACCAAAGTAGTCAAAGCTGTAGACCTGCTCAAGTGGCTTACCATCAACTTTGACTGTGTAGTGTTTAGACATACCTTTCCAAAACACCATATATTGTGTCTTAGCTGTGCAGTCCCCAGTGGACACAAAAAAACAAGAATTTATCTAGCAGCATCTGAAGGCCTACAGGGGTCTTGAAGATTAATAACGAGTCATCAGCAAACAACAGGATTGGTATTTTCCTCCCATTCAAAACCGGCGAATTATTCCTACTATCAGCAAGATAATTTACCACCCCATATATATAGATAGGGTGACAAGCATTGGGACCAGGACACACGCCTGGTGCACCCCGCACAGTATAATTATTCTTTCGGTTAACTCTCCACGTTTCCTCCATCGGACCTGAGCATTGGTTGCTTAATGCATCCTAGATCTCAAGGTTACCAAATCTGTAGGGGATCCCATGTTTGATAAAACATTCCATAGGCTTTCTTGAGGCTCAAGATCAGAAGCTGAATTTAAATCAATAAAAGCAACATACAATTTCTGATTATTCAACAATATGTGTTTCCAGTTCAATAATGTAAACCTGAAAACGTGATCACGTGTGCTAGTTTTATGGAGGCCTGCCTGAAGAGGTGAGAGTATGCAATGTGCATCCATCCTGGCCTGCAATTTATCCAGTGCTTGTCTATCGATTTTCTTGTGCAAGTTGTCTATTAAACTGATGGGCCTGTAATTCAATGGGCTAGAAGCATCACCTTTCTCATATACTGCAAAAATCTCTGCCCCCTCCAGGATTCAGGGATTTCACCCCCGCTGCTACTCTATTGGCTAAAAGGTTAATGTATGGGGCCCAAATTTGGGGCTCCAAGTTATACAGATCATCAGGTTTATAATCTGGCCCAGAGGCTTTTGCTGATTTAAATTTGTTAATAGCCATGTATGTATCTTCAAGATTGAAAACGAATACAACATCAGTTGGTATGTCATGGGAAAGAGTGCTTGGTATCGGACTGTGGTATGATAACAGTAGTATCGCTTTTGGCATAGAATACAGTAAAATGATCAACCAACTTCTCCAACCCAATGTAATAACACAGAGTACTAACACTATCTAAACTTCCATGTGAGACAATATGTTAAGAGGATCGGTTATCCTTGGGCCTAGCAGCTAGCAGCAGCTCCTGCAATTATTGTCATCCCATTCATTTTCAGCTTTGACAAGTGCAGCTTTTTATCTGAGACGAGCTGCCGAAATGTCTAAGTGGCTGGACTCTCTAATAGCCCTCTTGAGCTCGCTTCTTGCCACCTTACACTCAGCTCTATGCCATGTGTGCCCCCTTCCCAAGAATAGAATTGTTGTGGGCTGTCTCCTTTTGAAATACTTGGCGGAACATTTTGAAAAATTCATCACAGGTGGCCAGTATTAATGCGGAGGGTAGAGAGGCATTTTCGTACCTAGAAAAAAACGCAAAAACAAATGATAAATCCTGGAGGGCAGTTCATGGTCAGCTAAAACCCGAGGCCATGTGATTCTTCTGTAAGTATTTGTCAAGTTAGGCTCCTGGGCTAAAGTATAAAAGACACACAAGCCTCTTTTAAGAGAATCACCAGCCAAGGATAAAAGCAATGGATTGTGGTCACTATCTGATGGGAAAACAATTTCCGTATTGCTAAGTACTGGCCAAAGTCTTACATCTAAAAGGATGAAATCTATAACACTTCTTCTAAGTCCCCTCTTAAAGGTACTCTGCGTATCTGGGTAGGACCAAGTCTGGCCATTACAAGCCCCTAGGGTCCTCCCAACCACTAAAGATGCAAGCTGGAGGGCAGCATTGGAAAACACCTATTGAGCTTTACAAGACAACGAAGGGATGCCCCAGAGCCCATCTGCCTCCTCTGTCAAAGCATTCATTGAAGGAGATGGATCAAATGAAACATTGAAATCCCCTGCAACTACGATCTGAGCCTGCTGCTGATAACCACCAAGTAAATCATCTACCATAGCCAATTCTCGTGAATCAATACCCGAAGAAACAGATCTTACATCAACATTAAGTGCAATCAGATTTCAACCGAAAGACATCTTAAGCTGGATCCCCATTAAGTCAGAGGAATCAATTTTGAACTGCCAATCACATCCTTTTACTAAAATCATCAACCCCCCCAAACCGCCCTCCCAAGTTTTTCCGGAGGTCTAACTTCGACTCTATATGTAGGGTACCCATTAACATACACTTTGTCCACTGCCCATATCTCCTGGAAAACACATACGTCAATTTTTCCAATAAATATGGTCCAAACGAGGTCGGAAAGCTTAGAGTTGATCCCTGTCAGGTTCTATGATATTATAGTCAAACAATCTTGCACGTAAGTATCTATCTCATTTTCAAGTTAATCAACTCCAGGCAAGGGCTAATGAATAGGATGCAGAATAAGTGAGGGCATTCTTGGGTCTGTTTCTAGGATCTGGGTTTCCAGCAGAGCATCAGAATTCCTGTGAATACTCAATGGTTCACCATGCATGTGCCTTTGAACAGGGGCTATATCCATCCATGAGTAAAGTGATGTCACACTCTCACCTCCACAGAGATGGTAGCCCCTTCTATATCAAGTCCTTTAACCTCCCACTCAAGGCTCAGACTGGCTGGGAAATTTCTTTATCATTCAGTCAATCTACCGTCTCCAATACATCAAAGTGGTTTGCAAAGGGTATGGTAAAGTTCCTATTGTATCATTGATGACCATTGTAAGGTGGTATGTTCATTGACGAACACTTGAGCAGAGGTTGTAATGACCCCTGTTAGCATTAAAACTAGGGTTTATAAAAAATAACCTAGGGGCAAGAGAATAATGTTTGAATGCCCTTCTTTTTGATGCATGTCATCAAACAACAATTTTCGCACCATATTGGGGTTCCTGAAATTAATAATGATGCAGTCTCCTGGTCCATCCAGCCTTCCCCTCCAGATCCACCCATTTCTGCTTGCAAAAAGAATGTTATAGGCCAGCGAGAGAATGGAAAATTACAGCTTTTTACAAGGCAATCCAAACATTTGTTGACTAAATCATCAAGTGTTATGGTCTGGCCTTCTCACAATTCAGGAACCCCAGACATGATTATCACATATGGGCAGGACTCGGGTGGTAAACCGATGACCGGAGATTTTTGACAAGTATCTACAATTTCAGGGCGCTCATTACTACTTTCCTTCTGGCACACTTGAGACCCACACTGGTTCTCAGCAATAAGCTGGGCAGAAGACATTGAATTCGCTTTGGTTGTTGGTGGAGGGGCTGCATAGGAGGGGCCCCTGCAAATGCACCTCTTGGCAAAACTTGTAGTAGGCCTTTTAGAGTTGCATTGGGTGTCATCTTCACTTTCTCTATTCCCCTGTGGGTATGGTAATGGTTTTTACAATAACTTTTTGGGCTTATATATGATTGTGAGGCGTGCCAAGATTGGCGTCAATTCGGTGTTCAGTATAGCCTTGACCTTATCAGCTATCTCTGTTACCAGTTGTGACTCCCAGCTTGGTTGTAAATCAAGTCTAGTAAGACTAGTGTTAACAATTAACAGTTAGGCAGGAACAGAGAGGTCAGGTGGGGGAGCTGTATGCATTTGTGGCTATAGGGCCATCTGTATCAAGCCTTTTTCCAGTTTGCAAACGGGCCGATTCTCAGAATCGGCCCGTTAGCGAATTGGAAAAAGCCTTTTGGGATGTATTCTCCCAAAAGGCCATTGCAAAATAGAGAATTGCAAAATTTGCGATTCTCTATTTTGCGAATGCAATTAAGGAATTGCAAATTGCAATTCCTTAAATGCAATTCTGAAAGCACCAGAAATTTGCTATTTTGCCTTAAGGATTTGCAAATTACCACCAACTTCAAGTTGGTGGTAATTTGCGATTTTCTTTAAAAAAAACTTTTTTGACTTTTTAAAAGTGCCATATGTCGCACATACATGCCCTTAGGGCATGTGTTTGCACAAAATGTGCACACATGCATATTTCAGGCGTGCAACAGAGTGTCCTTTTGGCACCCTTGCAACCTTATAATTGCATTCTCAGTTTGCGATTCTCCAATTGGTAATCGCAAATTGAGAATGTCTTCCCATTCATTCCTAAGGGCCTCCTAGCCTGTAGGAATGAATGGGAAGGTATTCCTTAATTGTGAATCTCAATTTGCGATTCGCAAATAAGGAATATGTAGAATTCGCAAAAATGTTTGCAAATCCTACATACATTGCATTTTGCGATTCTCTAATTGCAATTCCCTAAAAATCGCAATTTGAGAATCGCAAAACTCTTTTTTGATACATATGGCCCTTGGTTGTTATTGCAGACGACCTTCCAACTTTTTTCGCTGACTGTTGGGAGTCAGTACAGCAGGCTTCTGGGTTAGACTGTCCGTTAATAGAACCAGTTGGGATGTCTGTAGTGCTGGCTGCCACACTTAGGGGCATATTACCAAGGGGGGCGATAGAAAATTATCCATTTTCGGCCGCTAAGCGGCGATACTTCTATCACCCTATTAGCAAGCTGTCGCTAACTGATGTTAGCGACAGCTTTTAGGCGATAGCGAACGGTTTGGGGCCCGCTTTGCATGTCAGCGATGTTTATCACTAATGACATGCAAAGGAGGCGCACCCAACCCGTTAGCGACTGAAAGCAGTCGATAACGTCGCTATCGCCTATTAACAAGGCAGGCGTAGCATTGGAAATATTCGCGCTAAGCGCGAATATCTCCAAAAACTAACGCCTGCTCAGACCAGTTCTTAGCCATGTTATCCAATGGGAGGTGGATAACATGGCTAAGAACATTTTGTCGCTAATGCGTGAATATCGCTGTATTCTCAGCAATATTCACGCTATCGCCGAAAAATGTATCACTTTCGAGATAAATGTTGCTAATAGCACGTTATCTCAGCGATAATTTCCGGCGCTGCTTAGCGATAAAAAATTTGTTGCTAAGCCTAGTTAGCGATAAATATCGCTAATCGTTGGTAATATGCCCCTTAGTCTCACTTGAACAGTGTAAGTATCATCTACTGGTTCAAATGAACATGATCGAGACAGTAACGGCTCCCCTGTGTGCACCTCTGTGCCCAGTGATAGCCTCCGTTCTACCAGATCGATTTCTGTGGCCCCAACCCCAATTGTCCTTTGCAACATTAAGTCAATCGATGTAGATTTAGGGGAGGGGTGACCAACTGGGACCCAGCAGAAGATTTAGTCTTCCCAATGATTCCTCACCTGTTAGTAGAACATCGAAGTTAGAGGGGTGGCCCAGCACAGTCTGGTCCGACAGGTGCAGACGGGCCCATCCTTGGCCCGGGCGTCGTCTGGGCACGTGCTGCGCTGCGAAAGGGATAGAAGTGCTTTGTAGCATGATTACCCCGCACACAGGTGGCAGCAGCCGGGCTCCTCCTTAGCCATGGCAGTCCTGGGACACTTAGTCCCGAGTGGTGCTCTTAATAATTGCAGAGTAGTTAATTAGGGCCTAAAGAGAATGCAATGGATCTCCTTGGTGTAAGTGAAAACAAACAGATTGAAAATTAGCGTAAAGAATGGTTGTTAGCACAATGAAGTTGGCCTCTAGGCTCCTACAGAGGGTAATTAAAAGCCTTAAGGAAATCGAGTACAAGGCAAGCTGTCAATATTAATCGAGATAATAGAAGCACAGGGAAAGTGTTGATAGTTGTCAGGTACTTTATAGCAGGCAGCAACTTTTGATCATTAAGACTTTTCATCAAACCAGCAGAAGCAATCCATGTTGGTCAGAGGTGGAGACAAATGCAGGCATGTAATAAGACTCCGCCTACTCGGGAACCCTCTGAGTAGTATTCTTGCTGAATAAGGCATCCAATTCAAGTGTGCTACCAAACATATAGTGGTCAGAAACAAGCAGTGTCAGGGTTATTATAGGTAGTCTTGGCATGGCATACAATTTTTTTAGAAACCTGAACAGATTAAAGAAAGTGCAAAGGGAAAGGCAGCCAAATATTGACCCAAGAATACACCAGAAAGCAGGTCATAGCATTTCGCAAAGCGTTGGTTTGGGCCGCCAGAGCGAATAGGAAAGAACAAAGGTACGGGAGCGCCAGCAAGATGAACCACAATGGCTTTTAAAGATGAGTGGTGGCTCCATGTTCCGCATAGCGTTTATTTTTGAGCCATGGTGAATGGAAAATGCAAAGTGCTAGGGCAACCATGGAGTATCCCAAAAGTACTTCAGATGTTTGGTGGTTTAGAGTTGGGCCTAATGTCGGAGATAAGGGACGGGAAAATGATGGAGTGAGTGTCTGTGCTAGAAATTGTGGATTCGGGTTAGGGTATGTAATAGTATTTGGTAAGAGTGGTGGTTAGCATTATAGTTAAGGTTTAGCCTGTATAGTTGGGTAACAACTAGCATGGGTCACTACATGTAAAAACAAACATTTTTTTATCATAGAAATGGGGAAAATGTTTAAGCTTGTTCAAACTAATTTCAAAGTATATAAACTGCATTTACTTTTGAACTTTAAGTTACTGTCTTAAGTATTCAAACTTTTTGCTTGTCTCACTGAAAATGTTTTACTATAGTTTTAGATTCACATATCACCATTTTTATTGTTCAGCAGTAAAAACTGCATTATTGTGATATCAACGCCTACATATGAACATAATATGGGAAACAAATGTAGGAAGAATAGCCAAAGCAAGATGGCCACATAGATAAAATGCTCTTATAGGATCCTTCTAGATAAACATCTTACACTACAACAATTCCAGATCCCCCTTAAGTTTGCCTGGGGAATATTTCCATCACTATGAGCCTGAGCATTATGAGCAGCGATGCAGCGGAGGCGGGGACACAGAGGTCTGGCCTGCCAGATTAACCACAGACATATGCGTAGGTTGTGTTACTGTGGGTTTGGAAGTTAAGACAACTGGCCTTGTGGCACTTACCTTTTTAATGTTGGGGATCCTTTGTTCTACTTGGTTAGAGAGAGAAGTGGGGATAAAGGCATCCTGAGAAAATCACAAAATGGAGTCGGCATATCAGGGAATGCAAGCAGGACTCATTCAACTAAGCTCAGTTCAGCCAGCCTTCCACTGGAATGGGAATTCAGCTTTCTCCAACCTTTACTCATCCTGGATATATAATGATAGAAGCCTGGGTCTATGATTTAAAAGAAAATCCAGAGGCTGAACCATTATTAACACAGGAAAACAGGATTTGCAGGGTGTTTGATTGCTAAGAGACGGTGTGCAAAAAAGCGATAGCAGCATAGACCATACCAGGCTCGTTTAAGGCACAGAAAGAAATTAATTTAAGCCATAGTTAAAACGGAAGCACAGTATTTGCAGCATATTCTTTTGCTAAAAAAACTGTGATTAACCGCATGCGCGCTAGCGGGTTTTCCCGCTGCGCGCTGGATTTTTAAAAAACCCGCGTTACGTGACAAAGCCAGCTCGTCATGCGCGTAGCGCAGGTAACGCCCATGACGAGCTGGCTTTGTCATCCGCACTGAAGGGGTTAAGATTGCAATTGCAACATAGACAGTACCAGGCCCATTTAAGACGCGATGCTGCCATGTGCAATGGCATTTTGAAGTGTAGCATTTGTATCAAAACATTTTTGCAAGCACATGCCAGCAGTATCAGGCTGCACAGGTGTTGAGATTTTAAAGAAAAAGTGCAATATACCAGATAGATTAGATGGGGTGCTTAAACTGCGACACTGAGCAACAGGTTGTTAGCAGCATAGCTAGCATTAGCATCGTCCAGTTTCACCACAGTTATCTGCGGAAACTTAACAGAACAGTTTTGATGTTTAATGAGGAGTTCACAGTGTTCAGACTGGTTATTACTGCCTATCTGCAGGTGCGAACTCCTAAGCGAATCAAGTCCGTGCGGAGAAGGATTTTTCTTTGCTGAAGCAAACAAGCATTGGCAAAGCCAATAGGTCTCGCCTTCGGGCATTATAAGTGGTTAGCCATGCAACACTTGATGTTGTTGCACCAAGGATATTGTACTGGATAACTAAACACTTATAAGGTCCCAAAGGGGAGACCTATTGGCTATGCCAATGCTTGTTTTTTTTTTAAGGACAAGCAGTGCTATGAGGCTCCGGCTGCCACTTAGTCCACCGCATCCCACGTAGACGCTGCAGCCATCTTTGAATGGTTTTAAAGCCAAAAGTGGTCGCCAGTGTATGTGAATCCCTATCTCAACTGTGAGATTGTTCTCCTGCTTACCAATTCTATTAAATACAAATTATGTAAAGAGAACATTCCTTTCTGAGTTGCACGGCTCACCCTACCCATGTTTCACGCACAGATTTGAAATACTGATGGTTTGGGCTTCCCGGAATTCAACTGTTTGAGAGGTAGAGAGGTGTAGAGAGGTAGAGTGGTAGAGAGAGGTAGAGAGAGGTAGAGTGGTAGAGAGAGGTAGAGAGGTAGAGAGAGGTAGAGAGGTAGAGATAGAGAGAGGTAGAAAGAGGTAGAGAGGGGTAGAGAGAGGTAGAGAGAGGTAGAGATAGAAAGAGGTAGAAAGAGGTAGAGAGGGGTACAGCGAGGTAGCGAGGTAGAGAGAGAGAGGTAGAGAGACAGGTAGCGAGAGAGCGGTAGAGAGAGAGAGGTAGAGAGAGGTAGGGAGGTAGAGCGGTAGAGAGGTGTAGAGAGGTGGAGAGGTGGAGAGAGGTAGAGTGGTAGAGAAGTGTGTAGAGGTAGAGAGAGGTAGAGAGGTAGAGAGGCAGAGCGAGAGAGGTAGAGAGAGAGGTAGAGAGGTAGAGGGAGAGGGAGAGGTAGAGAGAGGTATAGAGAGAGGTAGAGATATAGAGAGAGGTAGAGAAAGGTAGAGAAGTAGAGGTAAAGAGAGAGGTAGAGAGAGCGGTAGAGAGGTAGAGAGAGGTAGAGAGAGAGGTAGAGCGAGAGAGATAGAGAGAGAGAGGTAGAGAGAGAGAGGTAGAGAGAGAGAGGTAGAGAGGTAGAGAGAGAGGTAGAGAGAGAGGTAGGGAGAGGTAGAGAGAGGTAGAGAGAGGTAGAAAGGTAGAGAGGTAGAGGTAAAGAGGCAGGTAGAGAGAGAGAGGTAGAGAGAGAGGTAGAGAGGTAATGAGAAGTAGAGAGAGGTAGAGAGGTCGAGAGAGAGGTAGAGAGAGAGAGGTAGAGAGGGAGGTAGAGAGAGAGAGGTATAGAGAGAGGCAGAGAGGTAGCGAGGTAGAGAGAGAGGTAGAGAGATAGAGGTAGAGAGGTAAAGAGGTAGAGGCTGCGGGTTCATGTTTAATACTTTATTGGGCAATTAATTAAAACCCATACAATATACTCAGTAAAGCAGGCAAGCTGACCCTTTCTATGTAACAAGGAGGTACTGCTCGCTTCTGCAGGGAAAACGCCATGGGATGCGAGAAATGCAGATGAGAGGGGAGGGGTGGGGGGAGTGCAGCCGAGAGCACACAAAGCGTTTCCCTTGCGGGAGCGAGCAGGGGCTCCATCTGGATGCAAGTTAATTACAAACAGATGGTTTCAAAGCTCGCTCCCACAAGGGAATCGCCAAACGTGCACGCGTTGCCATTGAAAGCAATGCAATGCAGGCAAGTTTTTGGCCAAAAAGTGAATCGATTCCTAAAGGTCTCCTCCTATTCAGCGCATGCGCTGCTTAGGCGAGACCTAAAAAGGGCAACTGCAAAGAATATGAGTTAAAGTTTCTTTTTCCTGACCACAAAGATGACATCTTACATCATAGGGATCTGAGCGACGCCATGCCAGAAAGTGAGCTTGCAAGTTCCACTCACCCAGTCTTAGTTTCACTAACCTGGCCTTAATCCACAGCAGATATGTGCAGGAAATATAGTTCTGCTGCTTACTGGAGGAGTAAGAATTTATTGCTGACCATGTGTGGGAGTGTTTACTCAGTGCTGCAATATTCTCCAGTTTGGAGAGTATTTTTGCTGTGTTTGCTGTTAGTGTTGTTTTAAGAGCTGGTGGGACAGCTGCTTGCCCCAGGCCTCAGTGAGTTAAAATTATTTTAGTTTGCCTTCAGGAAGATAGCCCTAAGAAACAGGGACATGTAGTTTCAAATCTTTATTTTAAAATGCTCAGTCTAGTGCATAAAATATGTATGGTAACCACACAGAATGCAAAAATAAAAGTAGTTACTCATGTAATGGTCAGCAAAAACAAGATACATGTTTCTAACATTGTAAGCAAGTTTCTAATATTGTAACCCCAATAGGCTAAAGCTATTTCTAAGTGATATGCTAAACATTAGTATATGCATTAAATAGCAAACCTGCCTTTTGGATGTTAGATTTTCCTAGGGTGGATTTCACAGCATGGATGGATTGCACAGCATACTTTTCAATAGCTGGCTTCAGCTATTTCTAATCAGAGCTCTGCAGAGGAAGAACATATGTTCTTAGTGAAGAGCACCTTCTGCACGGCTCTTGGAATCCACTCTCCGATTGAGAGTGGTCGGTTCTGTAATCTGGCATGACCTATGGCGATAATTCCGGCGCGAGACCTTTTCTAATCAATGCCCTAATCATGTGGTTTATATACCACTGATTTTGTCTCAAATTTACAAAACAAAGTGGAGTGGAGAAACCAAGCCTAATGCAAGACTCTAAACTAACATGGCACAAAATACGTCAGCTCTATCCACATGTTGACATTAAGCCTTAGTCTTTGTAAATAATACATGTACACTTTAAGTGGACATGTGCCCATTAATATACAACAAACATGTAAACCTAGAGTGGCCGGTTATGATGATATCAACATTTAAGAATCAAACGTCACAAATCACATATGAAGAGGCAATCTGAGAGTGAAGGGGCTAGTTGAGCGAACAGAAATCATGGATAAGAAGGACTTCACCCTCCTGCTTTTTTTCCAACTATTATCAAACCTGCAAAATCTGGGAAGAACCAGGAAATTACAATGAAACGAGTGCCTACGTTTGTTCATCTGTTGAGAGAAGAGGTCAGTCAAAAAGACATGATCACAAAGTTCCATTTGTACACAGTGAAATAAAAAAAGATCCAAATGACCAGAAAACCAAGGGGCATATTACCAACAACTAGCGATAATTATCGCTATGTTGGCTTAGCGGCAATAATTTTATCGCCGTGTTGCGGCGATTTTGCTATTATCAAGGTTTATCTCCTAAGCGAAAAAAAACGGCCGAAATGCATGAATATCGCTGTAAAGTCAGCGATATTCATGCATTACCGAGCTAATGCTCTTAGCCATGTTATCCACCTCCCATTGGATAACATGGCTAAGAACTGCTCAGGGCAGGTGTTAGCTTTTGGAGATATTCACGCTTAGCGCGAATATCTCCAAAAGTTGGTAATAGGAGATAGCGATGTTAGCGACTGTTTCCAGTCGCTCACATCTTGTCACGCCCACTTTGCATGTCATTAGTGATAAATATCTCTGACATGCAAAGCGGGGCCCAAGATGGTCGCTATCTCCTACTAGCTGTCGCTAACTGGTGTTAGTGACAGCTAGGTAATAGGGAGATAATTTTATCTCCGCTTTCTTGGCTTTTAAAGCCAAAACAGCGGAGATAAATCCCTTGATAATATGCCCCCAAATACTTTGCTTTTACGGAGACAATCTTACTCTTTGTCCCAATATATACCGCAACCTCTCTCTACAAGGGATTTCAAATCCATCCTATTGCTCCAAAGCTGAGACAGAATACATAGAAATACTAATGTGATTCAATAGTATAGTCTGTGGTTATCTTGGAGATATGTCATGGATCCAGCACTACTGAATTTATGTTGTTCATCTGTTCAATTTCAATTTGTTGTTTAACTCCAGGCTACTGGGGCTGATTTATGTGCCTCGAAATGTTGGTAAGCTGACTTTCATAGATCTGTAGTGTCTTTTGAGATGCTTATGCAAGTATCAGATTGGAACAATTGGATGGAGTGTATCAGCATTTGAAAAGTTATATGTGTGTTCCTGAAAAAACACATTTGAAATATGGTGCACATTTGTAGACTATTTTCAGAATAAAATTGATTAAGGCCAACACGTGATCTGCAAGGTTTAGATTGGTGGGGCTACTACAAAATAGTTAATTGTCTACTCTAAGCCCCTACTTGGGTATTTCTTTACTGTCTAAGTTGGACATTGCGGAAGAACACTTAAGGCTCTACACACAAAAGGAATCTAACCGAGGTGGACTGGTGCTTTGAGCCTCTTGTGTTATGTATTAAACACCTTGAAGCATCAGGGGGTTGAGTGAATGTTCTAAAATTTAGTTTGAATGAATGCACTGCTCTACAATAAACTTGCGAAAAATAGATCTGAACTTGTATTTATATTATTTTAGGAGCATTTATTGTCAAATTAACATCAGGAAAAGTATTAAGTAATAAGGGAGAATTAGTTCAGTGCAAAGATATTTGATTTAGCTATCCTATATTTATCTGAAATCTCTCACATCCCTTTTAGAACGGGAAAATACGTTATCTTGCAAATATCCTGAGGGTTTGAAGCGCACTACAATGCGGCAATGGGTGCTCACCATTGGTGATTTGGGAAACTCCACAGTGACTGTGGATTTCATGCCATGCACAGGGAAAATAGATATTGGTAGGAGAAAAAATAAATCTGCTGTGACACCTGATGTGTCTGTGTGTAACGCAGTCACGGTTATACGTGGATGCGTATGAAAGAGAGCGCTTGGGGTTTTAGCGCAAGTGGGAGGACACTGCTACTATCTGTCATTGATTTTCATTCCAGGATGTCTCTGAATATTAAAAATACATGTAAAATAGTCAATGCTGCTATAAATTTGAATGAAAAACGTCGAACATTTAAATAACAATAATAAAATGGTCATGATGTTTGCAAAATCTTTGCGAAGCCTATGACTCCCTGCAAAATATTTATAACTGAGGAATTGAATATGTTTCATCACATATTTCTTGAGAGTATATTTTTATTGATAAAGAATGAATTCCAAGAGATTTAACTGTCTTCTTCTGTTCATCCATCCTCATTTCCGCCAGACGTCATCTGTAGGATCCAAAGGAGACTTCATCCTCGTCAGTGACCACGTGATCGAGGTTCTGACCAGACTGCACCAGACAGTGCTGGAAGTCACCAAGCAGAAGCTGAACATACAAATAACCGATGAGTAAGGCTGCATGCTCTTTGAATGCCAAGTATGGGAGCGGCAGTGGCAGAGCTAGAGTTCAAAATGTCGGATTCAGTATCAGAGCGAGACTGTTTATTTGACGGAAATAAGGATGTGTGGGCAGGGAGTGGGACTCGGATACTGATTGGAGGGGACAAAAGTGAGATCACATTTGGGTGGGCATTTTCTTTTCGTACATGATCCTGAGGGAGGCTTAAAACATCGGCTGTTTAGTAAATGGCCTAATTTTAGGGTATTATTCAGAAAAATATACATCTTTAGCGATCTCCTAAAGGGTCGAAGGACCAGTGAACTGTTGTGGACAGACATACCAGGTCACAAAGACCAGACATCATAGGTTGGATATTTTCCAAGGTTTTTACCTCTACCAGAGTTTCCACCCACTACCCTCGAGTGTCTGGAAGAATTCCAGAGTACAAAGAGATACTACTCAAGGACTCTATGGTTTCAGCCCTGGGCCTTATTTTAACAACTCAATGTAAAATGCTACCATAGTCTGAAGGGTTCAATTGGAACGATTTCAGCCTACGGCTCTCAGGATGTATAAGCTTGGTAGATAAAAGCCCTACACTGAGACATGAGTTACTTGTGGCAGGCTGTCGAATTACCCAATTTTTTTTTTTAAATAACAAAAGAAATGAATGCTGGTACCCACAACCTGCATCCACTCCATAAATTAAGCACTAGGAATGCTTTCCTCACTCCCATCATGTGACATTCCACAACCGGGGCATCCAAAATGGGTTTGCTTTTGTAATTAATACTCTACACCAAACTTTAAGGGTGAACATCAGAAGACATCCCACCCAGCATTTACAGAATCTCCTTCCCGATGTTTTCATTATTTAGCCTGTGTACATTCTCACCTACTTATGATCATGAGGTCAGGGGCGGCTCTAGGCTCATGGCGGCCCTGGGCATGGAACACAGGTAGGCGGCCCTGGAAGAGGGGTCCGGGTGGGGTGGAGAGGGAGGCCAGTGAAGAGGGGTCAGGGTGTTTGGAAGTGGAACAGAGCCGGAGGCCGCCAAATCCCTGCCAACGGCCACCAAGCAAATATGTATCCATCCTCAGAGGATTATTATATTAAGGATATACATTGGCCCTCTACTTTCTTTCCATCCTATACATGCCTTCTCTCTTTCCCACACTAACTCTAATGCCGTAACTCTCAGTGGTCGGGCGCTCGACTGTAGTTCATACAGGCTTCATATTAATTCCCTTATACTGTGTGACAGTCGAACACTTACATAAGACAAAATTGCTGTGGGTTCTGGCCATTCCTCAGTAGTGTACTAGTACACAGCAGTAAACCGCCCATCCCCAACTGAACTGAGATAGAATAACTGATAAGACCTTCCACATGCTGCTGGACATCAGAGGGCTGTAATTTAGTCCACCACTGCAGATCCCAACGAGTTATACACTATGTCTGCTTTTTAACTCACAATGACAATTCGATGCCGGATAATATTATCAAGGTCCATCCCAGCAGATCCCTTCACCATTTCTCCCTCCAGCCAATGCCTGCTCGGGCTCATAAACTTTAAACCAGATACCTCAGAATCGGCAATCTAGTGAAGTAACCAGTTAAGTGGGCTATGATCATGATAAATACTGTAAAGGAATGAGCAGACTGCTAAAAGCTCCCATCTTACTGAAAATCATAAACTGCACACCACTACCTCACACCTCTTAGCTCATCACACTACTAAGAGATGAGTCCTATAACACAATAATCACACCTCTGGGGTGTGCACTACATTGAAACACTTCCCACAGAGAATTAAAACAGAGGCAACATTCTTCCAACCACACACCCTACAAGGTGTATGATGCTACCCATGCAGTCAAGCACTTTAGTGTCCCACACTAGGGATAGTAAGCGAAATATAAATGTTGTAATATAATACAATAAAATACAAGACATGTCACATGGTCATCCTATAGCTAAACATACAAGTATTTGCAATAATTGGTTTTGTTGAATTCTGTTGGTCTGGGTGTTAAGATTTCTAAGCACAGGGATCTGTTCCAGAGCATATATACGCTTTTAAAGTAGAAGAATGTATATGACCACATAACTTGGAAAGAAAGAGACTGCCCCTGTGTCTTAATTGTTAAGCAGTTTCTGTTTTTTACAAACGTCTATTCACCTGCACTCTCCTTAAGCACGTACTGTTAGAAAAATTGCTGAGAGGGCTGCAGTATCCCCTAAAGTGTCTAGGTTTGCCAAACTAGATCTCTCAAAGAAGGTCTTCATAGGTGGAAATACTGTAAATGGTGAAACATACATGTACCTATTCCACTGAATGCATAACTGCATGTAGAACTATTATACTGACCTTTATTTTGACCCCAGCCTCATGCTAACCTAGCTTGAGCACAAAGAGCTAGGCCTGTAGCTGACATTGCAAGGTCCAGGGCCTGTCCTGTGAACTGGACCGGTGCACCAAGCATGCCTTCGTACTATCCAGTGCACTACTGTCGCTGCCCTGTTTACATCATCACTTAAAGCAGGATGGCAGGGTACCATGTTTTAAGATTTTTTTGTGTCACCAGACCTTTTCTCTTTGTTGGGGAGAGCACCTATAGTAATCTTTATTAACTGTGCGATTAATTAAAATCTTTACAGTATAAAACACATGAACGTCCCCCCCCCCGAAGAGCCCTTCCCCAATAAAACCCTGTGTACAACTTTAAAATAACATAACGAGTATTTTCACTACTTTATGTCCATTAAAACTTCTATTAAAAAAAGAGAAAAGAAATACAAAAAACATTTTTTTTGTTTGGTCCTTGTCTTCCCTCCTTCGAGAATTTAGAGCTTGTGTGGGAGTTCGGCGTGGTTATTCTCGACACAATACCAGCTGTCAGTCGGAGTGTTCTTCATGAGGCCCTAAACCAACCCTGCTTTGATTTTTGAGTCCGGTGAGAGAGAGCAGGATCTACTGACCGTTCTCTTGTAAAGTTTTGCAGCTATGTAAAACCTAGAACCTAGCGCTGACATCACATTTGAATGACGAGTGAGGGTGATTGTGCCGTGCATGTGTAGCACATGTATGATGGTAGGACTCTGTATGTTGTCTGAGTATCGGGCCAGTAGGATCCATTTTGGATGCTCCTGGTTTGGCATGGCAATAGATGGCATGGCACTAGATGAAGTAAGATGATATGTACCCCAGACCCCTGCATTCCAGTGTGGGTGGGTGGAGACCCGAACACTGCAATGTGGAGGATGGAGGCTGGGGTCCTTCAGGTCCATGTAATCAAAAAACTGCTCATTAGTTCATCCTGATTTCCGCCATTTTGTAGATGGGGTGGAGGTGGTCCTGCAGTTTCTGTTGGCCAAGGCAAGGACGTTTCAAGGCAGGGCCAACCCTCTTGCCTGTCTCTGATTACAGCTTCAGTAAAGCTGATTATGGCTCGATGCAAATATCTTTCATTCCATTGTGTTCTTGTTTAACCGCATGCGCACTAGCGGTTTTCCCGCTGTACGCGGCGGTTTTGAAAAACCCGCGTTACATGACGAGCTGAGCTCGTCATGAGTGTACAAGAGGCGTAACTCATGACGAGCTCAGCTCGTCATGAGCGTCGAAGGGGTTAAGATATTCCTGCTTGAAGTCAGGATCTTCCCCACCTGCTGTCAGAGCCAACACATTTTTACAAAATGCTGTACAGGCAGCAAGAATATGTTTGAAGGAATAGCAACCCAAACCAGTAATGAAAGCTTAAAAATGGACCCACATCCCATGTCTGGAAAATCTGTTTGAAAGCCATTATTGACAAAGGACTGCTGATTAGTTCTTCCTGTGCACTGTCATTGGGTGGATGGTAGAGGTGAAAGGTGGGAGTGTAGTCTGTTGTGTAGTATGAGGAAGTTCGTATACAGAGCTTCCTTTTTTTCTGTCTCAGCTGCTTTTGGTAGGATGGCATCCAGTTGCAAAGAACTGGCACTTAAATGTGCTCAACATTTAGGTACTCATGCTTGGAATTAGCCCTTTTTCTACCTGTTGTGAGAAATATCATTTTGCACCCAGTCCGCAGCCTAGAAATGACACTTGAAAGAGAACCAACCCAAACCACTTCTGATATCTTATACAATGGATCCACATCCCCTGTCTGGAAAATGTATAGAAAAGTGGGATCCCAACCACCCCACTTTGTTCCAGTCCCAAATCCTCAAAGTGCTTGTGTGTAACCAGGCCTGGTGTCTGTCTGTCCGGTAGTCTCCCAGAGGTGAGGATACATCACCTGAGGATCTGTCTAAAGAGCATAGAATCCGGTCTACCTGCCTGAGAGAGAAGAAATGTGCCTAGCCCTGCAGGAGGAGAGATTGATCATGAGGAAACCTGATAAACAAAGAGAGAAATCCATGAGTGACCCACATTGCAAAGGGGTTCCCCCAATCACTCTGCACAGTTTACTAGTGAACTGTATCACAACTGCACCAGAGCAAAGATGTATGTTTCCTCTGGCTGCCCAACGCAGACTTGCGATACCTGTATTCCTGCTGCTGATAGGGAAAACAAAAGCTGCATCGCTGTCAACGCGGGAAGCCAGAATCACCTGAAGGCTGCAACTGCCAGAGAAACATTTGAGCAAAGAAACCCACATGGGAGTCCCCAACTGCTAAGTTCGACCACAGGGCTTCAGCCAGCCTCCGATTGGAAGAGTGGTGCGACAGTGCAGACCTGCCTAGCGAATACTGTCCATGAACGATGGTCCAAACAAAGCTGCAACTGTGGCCCCATGGAAGATAGGACCAGTGCCGTAAGAGTGGGAGGGTGGTCCATGCCAGACGTAAACCCCGAATGCAATGCGATCAAGTGCAGATTAATATGGGGCTTAGCCTGCATTTAGGAACAGAGACTGACACATGCAGGGAAGATTGCCGTTCCACATAAGACTTTTTTAACTAACTCTTGAAAAAAGACATTGAACCGAGTTGCTCTGATAGCGATTGAGAGTGGTTTGAATTATCTGGAGCTGTGCCTAAACCTTGCCAACTCCACGTAACATTGGGAATTGTAGAGACAAAACCTCACCCATAGTCGGAAGGAGAGGGGCGCTACTGTGTCTGTTGGTTGGCTGCTAAATTCGGAGCTGTTGCGCCATACTACCCCCCTGAACAAATTGGACTGCTCACCCTCTCTACCCGGAGAGCCGTGAGAATAGGTTTGTACTTGGCCCAGTTTCCAGGGCTATAGTATGACAAGACTGTAGGACACCAGTGACAAACGATCTCAACCACCACAGTTGGGGCCCAGTAGCCCATGTCCGCCCTTTGTGGGCCCCCTGGGTCTGAAAAGGTGACTTCTCAAATGATCATATTAGAGTGGGGGATGAAGTAAAAGGACTGTCCCATCGGGAGAGGGTGGTCCCAAGACAAGGTGGAGGATGTGTGTGACTTGTAGTGAAAGAGCCGGCATGATCAGTTCTAGGACGAAGCCATACAAGGTGGTTTCCTGGGCCCCCGCAAGCAGAGGTGTACTACACTGTTCATCGTATACCCAGTAGCATAGCGGCATGATGCCACTATGTCAAATGAATCAAAAATCCTTTGGTGTTCCTGTGTGTGGGTGGTGATGAGGGGAGAGGCGTTAAGTCTGTGGAGAACTGTCACACTGCAGAAAATTTCACACTGCAGAAAAGCCATACCAACTGATGCCAGCTAATTTGTGTGGAAGATTTGCCCTGTTCCAGTTCCATCTGCAGACTCCTCAGGGGTTGGCCAAAAGCTGGATGCCCACAGGGCAAGACGAGGAACTTTCATATTGAGTTAGAAACAGAAGGAGTGACAAAGAAATTACGAGAGAAAGAGGGGGCGCGATAGAGGAGAGTGAGACAGAGAGAAAGACGAGTGTGAATAGACTTTTAGAGACATGTGTTGCTGAGTGAGCTGCAAAACATGAGTGGTTTTGCTTTCAGAGCTTAATAAGCAAATAACCTAAAATGCATTCATTTCATGAATATTGCATGCAAATATAAGTAACAGAGTATTACTGCACAAACTGTTAAATGTAAAGTTTGTTGTTCCTCCTAAAGTTTTGTTGTTTCTCTCTCTCTCCACGGCCGACTATTTCCAGGTTCTCAGTGAAATTCAAGCAAGACCAGGTAGCGGTGAAGATCACAGCCTCCGGCCAGCAAAATGGCAGCCTCCCTGTCTGCAAGCGCAAGGGTAGCGGCAAGATGGATGTCCTCATACAGTGAATGCCACGTGGAGATCACAGGATGCGCGTGTCAAGGGCGGAGCCTCTTTCCAAGCACCGTCTCAACGCCTGCCTCGCAAAACCTCAACATGGCCATGTGCCTTGCGGCTGGCGCTGGGCCTCCTGGATGTTTAAGATGTCCTACAACCCCATCTGGCCCAGGCTAGTTCCAGGACAGGTTGTGTGTCTCAAAAACCACGCCCCTCACAGCTAACACTCAATCACTCAAAACTGAGAACATGCAAAAAATTCTGATATTGACCGGTGGTCCAGGACGTGATTGCTGGTCCACCCTCCGTGTCCCCCCTAATTCTCTCCTAAAAACGAACACCTTTTTTTAATAAATCCTAAGTTGTATTCCCAACAGAGCTTCGGTTAGCTCTTTGTGGGTTATGCCAGCACAGGGAAAAAGCTTAGCATGCCAACGGTTCTGAACACAAGATCAGTATTTCCATCCACATGGACATTAAAATCTTTTTTAAGTGAGCGTCTGTGTTCGTTAACAACTCTTTGCACGATTGCCCTCTGGGCCTATGTCACACAATTTTTCTGAGTCATCAGACTCCTTCTTCTGTCATGCTCACATGTTCAAATATGTCACTCCTTTTCCTATCCCCTCTCAAGCTCACCATGCGTGACACATGAACTCAACTGCTCTCTTTCTGTCCGTTCTTCTGTTCTCTGGATGACTGAATAATATGTCCCACTCACTGACTTCCTTAAGTCAGTCGTACTCATGCTGAATCCCTGTCCACATCCTTCAGTCACCCTACTCTGGTGTGTCCCAGTTCCTGGCTCAAAAGAGTCTATGCTTTAACCCTCACCGCTTCCTCTGCTGAATGGCATCCCGGTTATATCACCCCGCAACTGGAAAGGCTTCCTGGTATAAGCCTCCCCGCTCAGAAAAGTCTAACTGGTTTATCTCCTTACTGAGGATGGAAAGTCCCTGGCAAGTAACTCTCATCTCCTGAGTAGGTCTCTTTGGTATTTTCATCTCCGGTGTACAAGAGATACTAGGAGGTGCTGGTATCTTGCCTACACCCTCTGAACCATGGACAGTCTCCCTGGCGCTTCTACTACCCCTCATCTGGAGGACCTCACCAGTACTCCCTCATCACTGCTCAGGAGAATCTTTCTGATAGTTGTCCCAGCTCTGTTTAAAAGGGCTGCATTGTCAGTCCCTCCACTTTTGCTCAGGATGGGGCAGTGGTTATTCTGTAAAACCCAAAAATATGTGTTTGGGCCCCGTCAGTAGGCAGCTTTCACCAGCCCATTTCTCCTGTTAGCGCCGGCTAAAGCAGAACCAACTACTAACCATTAAGCGGGAGAGGACATGGAGTAATGGCCAGAGTTGTCTACCTCAGAGCTTGGGAATCAGGTTGGAGTTTCATCATTGGCTCTACATCCCCAGTCACTCAATCTCCTGTGTCTACCAAAAATGAGTTTGTTCTTAACTTGTGCTCATGAAACTATAGCACCGGAGTTGATGATTAAGTGCCGGTGCTGAGCACCGGAAACCACCTGCTCCAATTAAGCGCTGGGAAGAAGTCACTGGTGTATGCCACCCCTGCTTAGGACAGTGTCCACTTCATATCCTCTACCATTGCCCAGAATGTCCACCTTGGTAAATTATTCCATTGTCTCAGGAAGCGTTAAGTCACTCTTTATCCATTGTGCTTGCTAAGGATGATATCCCTCGGTATATCCCTCACAATGCTTGGGAGGGGGGTGTCCTTCTGTATGCCCATCATGCTCAGGATGATCATATTGTATACCGCACACTCCATTCCAGGGGCGTGTCCCTTTTGTATTCATTCATCTTCTTTGCTTAGAAGAAGGTGTGTCTGGCACATATCCTTGCCCTCTCTTTGATGGCCTCTCTTGTTTATCCCCCCCCAAGATGGGAGAGAATCGTTGTAAACCTATATTCAGATTACAGCTGAATGACAGCCCTTTGCGCCGCAACACATATGGCTGAAGATTTCATGATGGGGTTGGGAAGGATTTTTCTACATCCTGCCAAACAAATGCCTGCTGTGGCTCCAGTCTGT
This sequence comes from Lissotriton helveticus, assembly GCF_964261635.1. Classification (NCBI taxonomy): domain Eukaryota; kingdom Metazoa; phylum Chordata; class Amphibia; order Caudata; family Salamandridae; genus Lissotriton; species Lissotriton helveticus. The sequence continues at coordinate 1,700,500,398 of NC_136057.1, forward strand.
ACTAATGATGTTCGTAAAATCGGTGGAGACTGTGTCATCGCCCAGGAACGCCTCCAGTGCCCAGTCTGGTGCGTCTATGTGTGTTCGTTTTGTTGAAAAACATTTGTATTTTTTACTAGACGTGGGCTCATGAGGACAATTGAAAAAAATAAAATGCATATGATCAAAGCTTCCTTTTTCATTATGAATTGCTTTGGATTCCTATTTGAATTTTGCCTTTGCCTGTGATCTGTTGCAAAAACACACAGGGGCAGAGCTACAAAAACAAACGCAGCGCGGTGCCGCAGGTTTTTGGGCTGCGCAGCGCTGCGTTAGTTTTGAAGCACAGGGATGCAACATGACATATTTACAACAATATGTAGCATCTCTGTACTTCTCCCTGCACAGGCGCACAAACTGCTGCCATGCGCCGGCGCCTTTGCACCATGGTGCAAGGATGCCTGTGTCGTGGGGAGATTGTTTTGTGCAGGAAGGGGCACCTTCCTGCACAATAACAATCAATTGAGGTGATTTCCTCTTCCAATGTGTGCTGTAGAATGCAGCAAATATTGAAAGAGGAAAAAAACGAGGAGAAATGAAAACATTTCTCCTCGTTGCACCTTGCTACTCCACCTCTAGGGTGGCATAGCATTCTGAAGCATTTCCAGATTTACGATTTCTCATAAATCTGGATACGCATCAGTGGACATGGGTGTTGCGTTGGAACACCCACAGCAACACCTATGTTACACCCCTAACACGCAAAGTGTTGCATGAACAGGGGCGATATTTACAAGCACAGGTTAAGTCACGCAGGGTGACTTCACCTGTGCTTGTAAATATCAATCAGCATGCTGCGCCACCAGTGCGCAAGGGGCTGGTAAATCTGCCCCATAGCGTTAACACACATCTGGTGGGAATCGATATTTGCAGAGTTACTTTGAAGGATATTAACCATTGTGATCAGAATAATAGGCCAAATTTCTTTCTCAAGATTTGTAAATGCGAAAGCTGTATTACTATTGACTTACTTCAATCAGTCTATCAGTATTTGTAAAGCGCAGCTTATCACCCGTGAGGGTATCCAGGTGCTGGGTTGCTGGACTCACTCTAAAAGCCAGGTCTTGAGTCTCTTCCTGAAGTCTGCCAGCGAGGATGATGTTGGGAGGTGGATGGGAAGGCCTTTCTAGGACTTGGCTGCAGGATGGGAGAAGGAACGGCCTTCGCTGTGTCTACTGCGGATGTGTGGCATCTGTGCATATGCGGAGGATGCAGAGCAAAGGATTCTGGATGGTTGGTGAAAGTTCAGGAATGGTTCATGAATGCTGGTCCTTGGTCATGGAGGGCTTTGTAAGCGAGTGTCAATATCTTGAATTGTCATCTGTTCTGAACACGGAGCCAGTGGAGGTTCCTAAGGTGTGGGGGGATGTGGGTCCGTTTGGGTAGGCAGAGGATCAGTATGGCCGCTGAGTTCCTTATCATATGGCATCTTCTCATGAGTTTGTTTTTTTGTTTGATCTGTGTATTAGAGTTTTATACAAAAACAAGAACAGAGACAGTATTGCATCATAAAAATTATCCGCCAGCGCCAGTAGATAAGTAGTCAAGAACCAACTTACAAAGCAGCAGCTCAATGGCACGGTTTATTCAGTATCAGTAGGTGTAACAGGTAACAACAGGTGGCGCATCCCAGCCATCACAGGGCCTCCTCCCTCCGTCAACAACATATGTTAGTCTCGTTCTGGTACAATAGAAGTCAACTATATAATCATGTTTACATACATATGTAGGGCTCTTATGGCTTGGCGCCGCCATATCACATCAGTCTGTGTATATGATCAAACCATCTTATGAAAAAACACTAAACGTAAGAACACTAATAGGGAAGGAGGACAGAAAGGGAAACATAAGCCACATCAAGGCAGGGAAGGAGTCACAGTTCCCAAGCGTTATGAGACAGAACCCTGTCAACTATCATAGAGGTGCTCGCCCTGACTACAGAGAGAATTGCTTTACAGTGTGGGGTGTAACGGATGCTGTCTACAAATCAAATTACAGCTCGGGTTGAAGTCTACAAATGCTGGACACACTATTAGTCCGGCGTAGGAACATCCAAAGGGTCGTCCGGAATCAACAGCCCCTGCAGTGTACCCAGCATTACATTCCACGCAGCAGAATTGGGAAATTTACGCAGCCCCAACGTATCCTTCCACACTAAGGAAACCGCCTCCGCTTTCACTCAATTCAGCATGTATAAAAACCAAGCTTTATCGGCGGGGGCTCCTCTGCCTTCCACCGACTTGCAATTAGGCGTTTGGCAACAATGAAACCCAAGTCCAGAAATCTAGTGGATGCTTTATGCTTTTTATTTCTTGGAAACACTCCAGTGATGCAAGCCTCCCAGGTCCGCGGCACTTCCATGTCCGTGCTAGTGGCCAGTGCCCCAAGTATCCGCTCCCAGTATGTACGCAGATCATGGCAGGACCAGAGCATATGTAATAGGTTGGAATCTGCCAGCCTGCAGTGCGGGCAACATGCATCTTGCCTATGAAAATATCTATCTCTTTTGTCAGGAGAGAGATAGGCCCTATGGACAATCAGTCTGAAACGAGCATTCCTGGGGACCTGCCGCCACCCAGGAGGCATGAGTCAGAAATTGGCCAGGGGGAACTCCTTCTTCATCCGCGATAGTGAGGTACGACTGTAATGCGCCCTTTCCATACAGATCTCCTAGTGTATTAATACCAGCTTCCACCCAGTCTGTAAGATCCGCGCCCTGTGCTCGTCCTCATACTGTTGGCATACCCAATATGGGCACAACGGGTGCGTACGGTGTGACATGTTTAGTAAGATGTAGAGCCCTGCGAAAACATTTCAGCGCAATTTGAACTAGTAATGAAAGTAGTTAGTGTGATCTGTTACAAGGGTGGAATATCCTGAGGGCACGTGGGTCATGCTCCGCCGAGTCAGCTAAATGCAAGCCCTCTACCCATTTTGCCACCCACAGAATTTGGGACGCCAAAAAATAATGTTCTAGATTGGATAGAGCCAGCCCACCCCTTGATCACGGTAGATACAACTTCACCAACGCCACTCAGCACTGTGAGTTATTCCAGATGAAGTCCCTCATAGTTCTCTCGAGAGAGCGAAAAAAAGACACAGGAAAGTAAAGTGGTAGGTTAGAGAAATAATAAAGGAGATGCGGCAGCATGACCATTTTAATTTACTCAACCCTGCCTATATATGACAGGTTAAGTGTCTTCCAAAACTCAATCTGAGACTTGAGTGCTGTAACCGCCCAAGTAATGTTACCATCCAGAAGATCCCTATAATTGTGATAGATGCGGATTCCTAAATGTCCGAACGCCACTGGTTGCCAGTGTACTACCGTCCCATCCACTTCCCATCTTGGGTCCTCCGTACCAGGATGTAATGAGTATAAGCAGGATTTATCCCAGTTCACTCATACTCCCGACCGAGATGTAAAGGTTTCAGCGCATGAGTTTGTTGGTGGTTCATGTGTACAGTGCGTTGCCGTAGTCCAGCCAGATGGTGATTAAGGCTTGTGTGACTGTTTTTCTCGAGCTGATAGGGAGTCATTTGAAGATTCTTTGGAGCATGCAGAGAGCGTGGAAGCAGGCGAGGCGACTGCGTTGATCTTTCGTTTCATAGGGAGTTTTGCTGTCAGGGATGATGTCGAGGTTGTAGGCGCGGTCTGTCGGTGTGGGAGTGGGTCCGAGTTCAGCGGTCCACCAGGTGTTGTTCCAGGGGTATACATAGTTGCCAAAGATCAGCCGGTTGGTCCTGTCAGTGTTGAGCTTCAGACAGTTGGCCTTCATCCAATCTGCAACATTCTTCATGTAGCCTTGGAAGTTTGTCTTAATGGTGGTGGGGTCTGCTGAGAGCTGGGTATCATCGGCGTAGGATATGATGTTGAGATCGTGGGTTCTGACAATGTCAGCTAGAGTTGTCATGTAGGTGGTGAAGAGGGTGGGGCTGAGGGATGAACCTTGAGTGATGCCGCAGATGGTGCTCTTGGGTTCCGAGGTGAAGGGAGGTAGGTGGATTCTCTGCGTTTGTCCCATGAGGAATGATGCAGTCCATCTTAGTGCATCTTCCTTGACCCCAATCTGATGCAGTCTCTTGATGAGTGTGTGGTGGTATACGGTGCTGAATGCTGCAGAGAGGTCAAGGAGGATCAGGGCTGCCAATTCTCCCCTGCCGAGTAGGGTGTGGTTGTCAGTCTTGGTGCTGTGGTTGGTGCAGAAACTAGATTTAGAGGCGTCTAGCAGGTTGTTTCTCTCCAGGTGTTCGATGAGCTGCCGGTTGATGGCCTTCTCCAGACTTAGGTGGGGAAAGGGAGCAGCAAGATAGGGCAGTAGTCCTGGAGTTAGCTTGGGTCGGCAGAGGGTTTCTTGAGGAGAGGTCTGACTTCTGCGTGCTTCCATGCATCAGGAAAGGTAGCTGTGGTGATGGAGGCGTTAAGGATTGTGGTGAGTTGGTGGCTGATCTGCTTACTTCCTAGGTTGAAAAGGCGGGGGTTCATGGGTCCGTAGGTGCTCCCAAGTGGATGGAGTTCATGATGGATGTGGTGTTCTGTGTGGTGAGCTGTTCCCATGCGGTGAGATGCTGGTCTGGGGAGGCATTTGTTGGAGTGAGGAGGCTGTGGAGGTCGGGAGGATGGGGCTCGAAGTTCCCGTAGATGGTGGATATCTTGTTGTGGAAAGGATTCACTAGAGCGTAGCAGAGTTCCTGTGAAGGAGGGATTGTGTTCTTGGTGGCTGTTGGGCAAGAGAACTCTCTGACGATGCTGAAGAGTTCCTTGGTGTTGTTGGCACTTGCCTCGATGTTGTCTGCAAGGATGTCCTTTTTCGTGTCTTTGAGTTGGTGGTGTTCGTTAAGGGCTGCCTTGAAGGTGGCTAGGTCTGTAGCGTCTCTGCTGGTGAGCGCATCTTCTCTGCAGTTGTTTGCAGCTGCGTTTCATTGTTCTGAGTTCTGCTTGTTTAGTGGATCTGTGGGTCTTGGCATGTTTTATGGGGGCAACTAAGTCAGGGTGTTGGTGATCCAGGTGGTGACGTTCTGGACTACTTGTTCCAGGTTGATTGCAGAGTTAGGCTGGGTGGTGTTGAGGATGTCCATCCATTGGGTCTGTGTCACTTTGTTCCAGCTGCGGAAGGAGGTGCTGGGGGGTTGGTGGCGGTGCGAGGACGGAAGAGAGGCGGCAGCTAAGTGTTTTTTGTACTTTCTCCCCCCTTTCCCCACACCCTGACCCCCCTCCCTAACCTACTTCTGATTCGTGGGAGCAGACGCAACTGCAAGTGAGGTATGCCAGCAATTGGTCTCAAAGCAATGGAGATAGCAGAGCTCTGAATTTAATTTCAGTTTTTTCAGGCAGCGACTAGATCCAGATTTGGTTGTTTTCATTTTATAAGATTTAAGTGGATTATGCCTTTTATCCTCTTAGCAATTATTCTGAAACGGATTCAAGAAGTGAGGGTGCAAACGGTACGTCTGGGTCTAGTGAGCTCTCTTGGGTCATCTCACCCATATCAAACTCTATTAGGAATTACCACAGGTATTCCTCTTCTACTTTCAGTATTCCATCAACTTTGCAATGATCCATTGGGAATTTATCCAAACTTTTACAGGCATTTTTTCAATTAGTTAACAGCTGACACTGTTGTCAGGAAATCTACATTCCTTTAGACTTACAAAGAATGAAAGAGCAGGTTGGGAATCTTGAGTGTGGTAAAGTGTGGCATGATGTCTGGATACCGTTATGGCTCCTCTTGTATAAATAGAAAATGTTCTTTCCTAACTTTTCAATGATGGGAACATTTAAGGGCCATTAACCTTTTCTGATAGGCTACTGCTGCAGTTTATGAGCTGATCAAACAAACTGCTATAGATTGGACATTTGTATTTCCAACCCATAGTAGCTTTTACATATGAGCACCTCCAGGTCCCAAAAAGTGCATCTCACTTGTGGAGTCCCCAGGATTCCATACTGTCTCCTGTCACTATAACCTTCGCATGGAGCCACTTGGTACTCTCCTCACAGATAACAGCATGAAGATTCATTAATATGCCGTTGATGCACAGCTTTACGTGAATGTCTCCTCTTCTTCAGACACCCACTGCACATCAGCCAGACCTGGATATCCAGTGCCGACCTAAAGGTCAACACAAACTAAAACAGAATTCCTTCAATTTGCCACAACAACAAACAAGAAACTGTAAAACCATACTCAAGGACATGAACCTTGATGGCTTCATTCAATGCCAAGTAACATGGATTCACCCAGGACACCAACCTCAGCCTGAAGAAACACATTGGCCAGAAAAAAAAGACACCTGGTACCAGCACTCTGTTCTCAGAAAGTGAAACTGTTTCTTCCAGAAAGCCACTTAAGAAGAGCTATTCAAGCACATGTACTCTTGCAACTGGATGGTGGTTACGCCATGCTCAATGGCCTCCCAGACGCCACACTGGCACACATTTAAGACATCCTACACAACGCAGCACATCTCATCCAAAGCTTGAAGAATGATCACGTCCTCCTCATCTTAAAGGAACCCCAATGGCTTCCCTTGCTGTCCCGCACCATCTTCAAAACCTGCTACATCATTTACAAAGCCATCAAGACTAGTACACCTGCTTATCTTGCAGACAAGTTCACCATCTCTGGTGGTGATCTGCACACCTGCAGCCAGGAAAACCATCGGACTAAGTAGTGTAAAAAAAGAAAAAAACATGTCAGCAGGCCTTTTCCATCTAGGCATCCAGAATCTGGACCAACATCCCTCTATCTATCAGGACTGCCACAATGTTGCTCCAATATAGGAGACTCACCTCTTTAAACAACACTACATCACACTGCAATAAATGCTCAACCCAGTTACCTCTCCTATCACTCGCTGATTTTATTCTTGCCTTTGCCCCTGTACAGTGCTCCGCTGCCTTTTGGCTAGGTTTGCACTATAGAAATACCATATATATACATACATACATAAATACATACATGCATTGGTGGTGGTGCGCCATTTGGTTTACAGGTTCAATAAAGGAGTAAACTTTTTTAAACCACCCACTGGTAAATACACCGTACAGTATGTTGCAAATGATGGGGCAGATTTATGATGCCCTTGCGCCACGTTTACGCCGCTGTTGCGTCACGCAAGGCGGCGTAAACGTGGCGCATCCCTACGAACGATTTACAACGTGACGCATCTAGGCAGATGCGTCACGTTGTAAAGCCCTGCGCCGCTTGTGGGCGTTCCGGCGCAGGGTGGGCGTTCCGGGGCAGGTGCGCCTCGCAAAAGTGGCTGAGTGAAATCTATGAGATTTCACTCAGTCACTTTTAAGCCAATGCTGCGTCAAAAGCCTGCGCCTGCTTGAAGCAGGCGTAGGTCTTGACGCAGCATTGTTAAAATGGGGCACCCCCGAGCCTTGCTGGAGCTGCGTCGCGCTTGTGACGCAACCACAGCAATGCGACACATTTCCGGCACAGATGCGTCACGCATCTGTGCCGTTTTTGCACCATGGTGCGCCGCATTATAAATGCGGCGCACCATGGCTGGCGGAGCTGTGGCGCACTGTGGCGCATGTTAACTGGCGCATCCCTGGGGATGCGCCAGTTAACATAAATCTGCCCCTTAGTATTCCCTTGCTTAATAACTGGCCAGAGGTTATCATTGAAGCATGCTTCTGCCACCTTGGCGTTAGTAATGTAAATGTCTGTGGGTGGTGTATCTAGTAAAATGGTTAATTGGAGCAGGGATTTTTACTGTTGGCAGTGTTAGGATACTTGCTATACAATGATGATTCCAGTATTGAAAATGTTATGGAAATTGCATGGCATATGTTTTTTTTTTAAAAACGTAATAGTTTAATAACAAAATTAAATGCTGAGTGAGGCAGGGTTCCATCCACAGGAATGGACATTATGCAAACAGTCATAGTACTTGCTCTGCTCTGAGAATTGAATTTTTGGGTCACCAGTGATACCATGCATCTCTTGAGGCACCCCAAGTGTGACAGGGAGTAATCCATAGGAATGGGCATTATATAGTTAACCACAAAACTTTCTCTGTGGAGTCAAATCCTGTTATGATCAGCCATACCATAAGCATGTGGAGTCCACTCAGATTTGACATGGATCATAGATATCGGTTCATGTGGAAATTCCATCTGAATGCACTGGAAAGCCCATGCACCACCTGTGGAACGCCTCCCTGGTGCAAAGTAATGCGTGGCAGCACGATGGCCTGCACTGGGTTACTTTTTATTTATGAAGGAATGCAAATAGCCATTTGCATTGCGTGGGTCTACGCAAATCCAACGCAAAACTTTTGTAAAGCCGGGCCTGAATGTGACAAACTGCCTCATATGTTCTGGCTTGTGCAAAAGAGTACAGATGTTGCAATGCATCCTGCAGCTCTGGAAATTGGTGCAGGTATGATGTACTGATCCTCTTTCGTGCAAATTGAAGCTTTGCCATCTAAGAGCCGTAGTTCCTCATTCCTGTCTAAAGGATCTGAAGTGTTCTCTTTTGAATAGTTTTTTCTGTAGAAGAGACTCACAGGGTTGCTTCTGGGAGTGATGCTACAGTCTGCAGCCTGTGCCCTTCTTTTCTTTGCTTGCTGACCCTGTCCATCTGTGCTCAGCCTTCAGCTGCGTGCAACACTTTCCTCTCTACACTCTTCTTTTACCCAGCCTAGGCTAGTTGTAAACTGTTGCTGCAGGGCATGTTTCTACCTTCACAGAGGTCTGGGCTGGTTTATATGCCACAGACAGAAAAGAAAGACCATGACTGCAATTTTCGTTTATTTTGGGGCATATTTAATAATCTTTCACGCAATGCATGACGGCACCCAAAGTTGCTGTGCTGCGTTGCATGAAAGGGAGAAAGCCGTAATGCTCAATATTTACAAAGATATGCATCATTTCTGCTCTCTCCTTGCACTGGCGCACTGTGTGCAGCACAGCACCAACACAGGCACCACAGCACAGTAGTGCAAGTGTGCCTGTGTTACAGGCAAGATTGTATTGTGCAGGAAGGGACAAAGTCCTGCACAAAAACAATCCTTAGAGGCATTTTCATTATTTCTATTTTTGATGCGAAATCCATCATGCATAGGGAGAGGAAGATACAAGGAGAAATAAATATAGTTCTCCTCATTACATCTCAATGGGGAACACGTAGCATTTTGATGCATTTCCAGGTTTAGCACTTTAGCAAATCTAAGAATGTGCCGAAATCCATGGGTGGATGCACGGAACGCCCATGTTCCACCCATGGTCCACCTCCCAGATGCAGTGTAAAGCAACACAGCCCCTTGGTTACTTTTTCTTTAAAGAGCCACACAAGACAGTGCAAATTGGCCCTTGCATGGCTTAATAAGTTCCAGTTAAGGACTCGCTTTGCCTTGCATTGGTCTGTGTCAAGCAAGGACAACACAAGTCCTTAGTAAATCTGGGCCGTAGTGATTGCAGTGTAGGATACTTTGGATTGAGGCGGCCCCTATCACAGGAAATGAAAATACATGCAGAAGTATATCGTAGGAATGTCGATACTCTTAAAAACACCATATAAACCTGAACATTACAGTCAGCGTAAACATATGTACATCGGACTGAGGACAACAATAAAAATCAACCTGAACATTGAACAGGTGGTCCATTAATCACCCGTGCACCTTAACATCTCGCCCTATTAAAATGACGCAGCGTGACAATGACCTGACCATAAGATTGAGCATGCCTGGTAACTCCAACTTGTCAATACTCCATTTTGCTCTAGCACCCAAATTTCTCAAACTGGAATTGGAGTAGTTACAAGAACCCTCAAAATATGGCAGGTCGAGGTATTAGCTATGGTCGATATGATGGTCAGGTTGATAGTGGTCACCCACGAAAAGCTGCGTCATGGTTATGAGAATCATCCGCTGCTTGCAGCTGTCAGTAAGGAAGATAAATGTGTTACAAAATGATGCAACGTTACTGAAACTCAATGAGAATACTGTGCTTCTCAATCTTCACAGGCAACGCACTTGCTGAGGCGCAGGCGATGAATCCCCTTTTCAGCACAGCAACTTTGAGCACAGACTGGATGAACATGGCAATCTCTAATCTTTGGTCTGTTTGTATATCAGAGCTGCATCCTTTTACTCTCCAAGCCTTAACAATTCGTCCTCCCATTTATTTGCAGGAGTTTTTTTTTTTTTTTGCAGAGTTTTATATAGCACGAACTAGACCCGAACCGAATCAGGTATCAGAGCGCTTTACATAGCACCAGTTACGTTACATGAGGACGGACACACATTCATTTTTTGGGCACGGGGAGATTAGGTGATTTGCCCAGAATCACAGGAGGTTTTTTAGCGTCGTTACTGAGACTCGAACCCAGATCCCCAGGTCCGAGGTCGAGCGCCCTAGCCGTTAGGCCAGCTCCTCTCCCCAGGTTAGCATCGACCCTGGAGAACAGCGATTCTCTTACGGTCAGGTTTTATATCATCTTCAGTCTCAGAGAAGAATGGGGCCTGTGGTCATGTTGATACTGGGCATGGAAGATGTGCACCACCGCTTTGCGGTAACATTACATACTGGGAGATGATGATGATTTTTCTTCTTCTTAATAATAATAATAATAATAATAATAACAGTAATAATATCAACAGATTAAATAAATCACACAAACTATTAAGAGACTAAACTTTTGCTCCATACATAATGAAAATCTAGCCCACGCCGAGGGTAAACACGACCTCTGACTTGTATCTTAGTTCACTAATAGCATTGTCATCAGGGAGAGGGCAGGAATGTTTCTCAGTTCCTATTTGACCACTCTGGCCTCATTTATGAGGCCCCTTGCGGCGCCAGAAAGTCACTTTATCTGATGCTCCGGTGGCCCAGGAGCCTGATCCATATTTACCAGGCAGCACTAAGCCACTTTTTTTTGGGCCTAATGCTGCCTTGTGTAAATATTGTTCCCTTTAACGTAGTTTTCTGCTTTAAAGGGGAATGCAATGGGTGTTGCTGGGAGCGTTCCCAGCAACATCCATGTTTTTTTTTTACCCTGCCCCAGGTATATGAGAAGTCGTAGCTCTGCGGCAGCGCCAAAAACGTACACCTCCACTGGGAAGGCGTAAGGGAGGCAAAACAAGGAGAAATATCTTTATTTCTCCATGTTTTTCCTTTTTTCTATGTGTGCTGCATTCTGTAGCACGCATAGAAAGAGGAAAATTCCTCTTGTGCTAGTTTTTGTGTGCAGGAAAATGTCCCTCCCTGCGCAAAAATAATCATCCTCGCAAGCACCCTTGCACAATGGTGCAAAGATCTCTGAGTTGGCGCAAGGCAGCCCAAAGTGCGCCAGCACAAATGAAAAGGACAGGAATGCACCGTATATGATAGGTATGACACATTCCTGCCATATTCTTTGGCTGTAGGGCAGCGCAGCAGGAAGGCCTGCGGCGCTGCCCAATGACAAAGACTCATACATGAGGCCCTCTGACTTTTAATAAATAAATTAATAAAGCATGATGTGGTAGCGATTTGTCATTTACAGACAAACATTTTTCAATTGCAATGGCCACAAACTTTCCCAACTGACATGCAGTTTTACTGATCAAACTATTTAGTGTACAAATGATAATGTGTGGAAGTTGGGTTTTAGCACATATGAATCATTTATACATCACCAAGTAAAGAATTCTGATTTGGTTTGAACCTATTAAAATCGTTGTTTCCAAGTAAATTCAAAATATCAAAGAAATTCTTTCCTAACTACCGAAATATATTCGGAAATATTTGTACCTGTCATTTACAAGCTACCTACAAGTTGTGTGCCGTTCCCAGCACGGTTGTCAAATGTTTCACTTTACAAAATCCTCTAACTTTGTATTCCAGGAAAGCAGTAAGTAATTTGTAAAAAAAAATAATAATAAGTGCTGGGCCCTCGTCAGGAGGTCACTACAGCTTCCACCTCCTATTGCCACTGTCAGCGCTGCCAATGACAGCACCTACACAAGTACTAACCGTCACACTGCTACAAGGGTGACATTTCAGACTGTTTGAGCCCCCAAAGCTATAAGAATGTCTTGGGAGGCTGATATTAGTTGTTTTCAATATATATTAAGTTGATAAACAACTGTTGTTCTACTCATCTTTTAATTGCACAAACAGCACCACCATATTGCAGCTGTCATAGGTGCCGGTGTTGATAATTAAGTGCAGGTGCCAAAACCGGAAACCACCCGCTCAAATTAATCATTGCAGGAAAGAAAAGTAAACACCAATCTCCGGGATCAAATAAGGGGCAATTTACAAGAAGATATTAGCTGACATTTGATTTCAGTCTGTGAATGAACATCAAATGTAACAAGATAAAAATCAATATTTAAAGGCATCCTTATTACTCGTTCCCTTTCTTAATGAACAGAATACTGTGCTTTGCACGCTAGAGCTCTCTTCTCCAAGATGGGCCATTTAGATCCTGAAAATAGCTTGCCCTGATATAATCTGACTCACCTAGGGCCAGATGTAGGTCGCCAATTACCGGTGGGTAACGGCCGATTTCGGCCGTTACCGACCGGTAATTGGTTTTTGAGATGTAGGAGGCCGAATTTGACCAAATCTGTAAATTTACAGATTCGGGTAAATTTACAGATTCGGTAAAATACCGACTCGGTATATTTACCGAATCGGTAATTCCAGATGTAGGTGGTACTTAAAATAGTGCCACAGGCCCTTAAGAATTCGTTATTTACCAGGAAATACTATCTCATGATAAATAACGAATTCCTGTGTACATGCACATCTGTGCATGTACACCTGTGTCATGTGGCACACATACATGCCATAAGGGCATGTATGTGTGTCACATTGCACGCAAGCCAGAATCAGGGGTGCAACAGGGTGTCAAAGTGACACCCTGTCCCCCTTGTAAATTCGGTAATTGACATTGATTCCTATGGGCCTTGAAGGCCCATAGGAATCAATGGCAATTACCGAATCGGTAAATACCGATTCGGTAATTACCGAATCTTACCGATTCGGTAATTGATTCGGTAAATATACCTACATCCCGATTGCCAGTTCTTAAATACCGAATCGGTATGATTCGGTATTTCAGAATCGGTAATCGGGGATTACCTACATCTGGCCCCTAGTAAGTTGACGAGTAAAAATCTCTCCCGAGTAATATTGTTCGAAGTCGTCACTATTATAACATTAACAAATATTAGTAGCAGGTAATTTTCAATAAACATAAGTAGCTCTTACTGCAGAAATGGTTGGAGACCCCTAATATATACCAATAGATGCTAGCATTATTTATCATAACACAGTTTTAACATTCAGAATTCTTTGGTAATTTTTCCTTTTAAACAGCATCATGCTTTTACGTCTATATAATATTCCACATCTCTGTCTGTCTGACTGTCTTTCTATCTATCTATCTATCTATCTATCTATCTGTCTATCTATCTATCTATCAAGGGGGAGCTAGATATATAAATATAGATCCAGATATTATGCTATAACATGCTCGAACCTTGATCTGTCATATGTTGGTCAACTTTCCTGTTTTTAAGGGCTATAGAATGTACAATGGAATGTTTTCCAGCATTCCAGTGTGTGGAAATTACTTCATTTTAAAAACAGATTGATGGAGCTTTCTGGGACTGGTGCAAGTCATTCTTGACTAACAGAGGCCAATCGGTTTAGCTTGCTCCTTTTTCCTTGGAGGTTAAGGCAGTTAACCAAGGGGTCCCACACGGCTCTTCTCCTAGCCTTAAATCTTCATGGCCCCCCTAGCATTTGTTGTTGAGCCGTTTGGCTGTAAAATCTTATGTATGCTGATGACACGCAGCTGCTCTTTTCCTTCGAGGGTTCGCCTGCCTCTATCGCAGGACCTTTCTCGGACTGAATGCGTGCCGTTACTTGATTGGATGGAGAGCAGCCAATTGAAATGCAATACAGACAAGACTGCAATTATCTCTTTCAGGTAACATTCGTCCAAATGGTGGGAAGATCTTTAGCCTTCTGCATTACCTGCCCCGCCACCTACTTCTTTAGTGGTAAAAAACCTGGGAATAAAACTGGACAATACCCTCTCTCTGATGGTCAAGATTTCGACAGTAGTAGGTCAATGCTTTGCGCTGCACTGAACCATTATGAGATTTCTTCCCCTCCAAGTAGTGATCCATGCCATGATCACTTTGGGTTTTGACTATGCAAATGTTCTGTTCTTAGAAGCTGCTGAAGTGCAGGTGAAGGGCCTGCAGGTGTATCAAAACGCAGCAGCCAGGCTACTTCTCTGTCTCCTCAATGATAGCTGCTCTCAAAGCTTTGCATTGCCTACCTGTTAAGAAACGCATCCTCTTCAAAGCATTAGTGATGGTCCATAGAGCCGTGTTTTCTTTTAGCCCTCAATATTTGGTCGATAGATTTACTCAGTATTTTCCCCCCAGAATTGTGTGCACCTCTTCTGCTTCTCTTTTAGCTATTCAATGCTTTAAGCGGGTTCGAAAAGCCAGTAAGGCCTTTTCTTTTTTGGCTGTCAAGAGCTGGAATGAGCTCCCCTGTGTGCTGCGACGGACTGTTTCTGAGCCCGTCTACCAGAAAAAAACTGAAGACTTGGTTTTTCTCTGAGGAGAAGTAGTTCCTTCGGTATGGGGCTCTGCACCTTGGCTCTTCTGCTAGCACCAGGACACTCCTAGGAGTAGCTGGGTGCTTTACAAATCCATCCATTCATTAATTATACTATCACAGGTTTTAGATTCAGGAATCGTTGCCAAAGTTTCCTTCAGGAGCATGATTCTACATAATTTCTGCTGTAATAAAAAAAAATGACAACTGTAGAGCAGGACCTCCCATTAAGCATTAACACTTGTCATATTGATCGACAGGACTTTCACATCCTCGCTGGGCAATTGATAAATATTTATCTACCCTGAGGCTGACTCCACCATAATCTAAGTTCAGACAGAGTATTGAAAGTCATGTGCCAGATTCCACCAACTTTACAGCCATACTTTTCCAGATGCTGGAGAATAAGCATCTTACTGGATACAATACAGATCCTTCTATCCTCATCAATTCTAGACCAGGACGTGATCTCCAAGAACAGCAAAATACCCAACCGGAACATCATACATATACACACCTAGCCTTTTAATAAAGCCTAATGTAAGCTTCGAGGAATTGTAGCTACATCGATAAAATAAGCATCTTACTATAGATGTGTTCTGTAACGAGATATAGCCGCATATCAGGTGTATATGTTAAGGTGTAAATGTACTATGTTTTTAAAATTGTGACTAAGGGCCTGATTTACATTTTAGATGACCAGTTATTCCGCTAAAATGGTGATGAATAGCCCGTGCGCCAAAATATAAGTCCTGTAATATCCTATAGGATTTATATTTTGGTGGACGTGTTATCATTCACTATTGTGACGGTGTAACCATCCGCTAAAATCTAAATCAGACCTTTAGTGCCTGATTAAAAATTATTTCCGCCAATCTCAACAATTCCAGAACATAACGAAGCTCTTGAATCTTATTAGCTTTGGTGCAAATAGATAAGATGATTTGTTCTGCCTTAATCAGGAAGAACTGTCATGAGCTGCACATTATTCAAGTTACTGCCAGTTTAGATTTAGACACTCAGCCAGGGCAGAGTTTCAGGCTGATCTTAGAAAAAAAGCTCAAATCTTAAAGCTGCAAGGGGCACTCAGGGGCAGATTCACAAACATTTTGAGCTGGGTTAGCATCACAAAAGTGACGCTAATCAGCACAAAATGTTTTTTCCTAATTTACTTTCAAGTGCAAAATGTGTTTTGTGCTGGAAAGTACCCTAAAAGAACGTAAAGCAGTGCAAAGCACTGCTTTGCCTTACTAATCACCAAGGGGGAGTTACATGGGTGGTACATGGGCGTTCCGATGTAACGACCCATGCCTTTTGAAACAAAACCCTATCTACAAACAACTGTATACAGGGTTTAGCACCAAATGTTAACGCCATTTGAAAGGGGGCGTTGAAAAGAGAAATGGTTTTATTTCTCCTTTCTTTTCCCACTTTGCATGCATGCTGCACTGTACTACACAGACAAAGTAGGAAAAGTTTTAACGTGTGTCTAAGCATAGTATTTTGTACTGTTAAGGGTACCCTACCAGTACAAAAACCTATGGTAGACTCAGGCATGCACCCTAGCACTATGGCGCTAAAGTGTGTGCCTGCCGCAAGTCAAAAACTTGCAAAGCCTGTGTAAGAAAACACAAGCTTACTGATTCTTTATTGCTTGATTTAAAAAACCTTTGCAAGTTACAAAAGATAAGAATATTTAAGAGTGTACATATGTAAAAAAAGGAGTGCGAATTCCAGTCCGGTATAAATAAAAGTAGCAAATATTATGCTGATGGAAGGTCACTTGGATCGATACCATCACAAACTCTTTTTTCTGCTTGATCCAAAAACCTGACCAGGGCACAATTCAGTTTGGTGTTCCGGGGATCAAAGCATGCCAGAACAGCTGCCCTGCATGATCTAACCATATTTTTGTTCCAAAGTTTCCTTAGGAGGAACCGTCTTTCGTGCAACAGGTTTGGGCAGAGGCATAGGATGTGTGTGATGTCTTCTTTGTGTTTCCCACAAAGTCGACAGGGTTCGTGGCCATTGACTCTTTTCCATTTTGGCAAGTGACACGACAAGTTGATGAGTCCCATTCTTAATTTTAAGAAGCTTAGTTTTGTACGTGCAGTGAATGTTAAGGTTAGGTACGGCTGTGGAATCAGTTGGACATAGGATTGCAAGGTCATCCAGCCATGACTTTTTGCTAGCCGAGCCTTGTCTTCCACTAAAGAAAGTTTTTTAGCGCCTATTTTTGCTAATCGTTTGAATTCATTTTGGCTTACTTGCAGATTCCAAAGGGTTTTTAGCCTTTTTTCCCAATAGTCATGTCCTGCTCGCCATAGGTTCTTATTAAGGCTGGCCCATAGGTGTTGGCCTAGGCTGCCTTCCTTCGATGACCTCAGTTTGTGGCAGCACATTAGGAAGCTCTTGGCTCTGGCCAATGATTGGTTACAGATACCCAGTTCCAGCCTGATTTGCGCCGGTGATGTTTGGTTTGGTAGCTTGAACACTATTCTATAAGTTTTTGCGATGATTTTATCCAAATTGCCACTGTCCAATCCTTTTAACACCTCGCTAACATAGGTTAATGTTGGAATGATTTTAGCCTGCGCGACCTGTATTGTTGGTGCAAATGTTGGGCCAAGTAGCTTTTTGTGTAGGGTGCTGATTGCGAAAGCAAGTGCTGCTCCCTTCTTTTTTTGTTCTTCAAGGTGGATTTTATATCTGCCGTTGTTATTAAAATAGACGCCAAGGTACTTATGGCAGCTGGATTCAGCTATGCTTTCCCGGTTCAGGACCCAAACCAGCTTCTTTGCCCTTCCTGGACGCACCGCCAACATTTTTGTCTTCTTGTTGTTAATCTGAAGCTCATTTTTGGTTGAGTATTCGGAGGTTGCGTCCAATGGTCTTTGCATGCCAATCTTCGTTTTACTAAGGAGGACCACATCGTCGGCATATAGCAGGTTTGACAAAATGAAGCCAGCTGCTTTAGGAGAGTGGGAATTTACCTTATTTAAGGCTTCAGGAAGGTCTCATAGGAACAAATTGAAAAGGGTGGGGGCCAAAAGACATCCTTGTTTTAGGCCTTTTGTCGTCAGAATTGGGCGTGATAACCTAGAGCCGTCCCCAATCTTGATCCTCACCCATGTGTCCTGATGCAAAAGCTGTATGGCTCTTAAAAGGTCTTCTGGGATGTTTAGCCTGGAGAGCTTCTGCCAAAGCATTCCCCTGTTCACGTTATCAAAAGCGGCTTTGTAGTCGATGAATCCCATATAGAGTGAGCTGGAACTGGCCTCCGCCTGGTCAATCAAACAGGAGAGGGTCATTAGATTGACAGAGGTG
Organism: Lissotriton helveticus; assembly: GCF_964261635.1. Taxonomy (NCBI): domain Eukaryota; kingdom Metazoa; phylum Chordata; class Amphibia; order Caudata; family Salamandridae; genus Lissotriton; species Lissotriton helveticus. The sequence continues at coordinate 1,700,518,354 of NC_136057.1, forward strand.
CCAGTATTGCTTGTAAAGCCGGTTTGATTCGGAGGAATTACTGAGTGGTCTTCTGCCCATGCCCTAAGTGAATTCAACAACAATCCGGCAAAATACTTTGCCTCATTGTCTATGCCGCAAGTCAGCTGAAATCTGCGCCGGTACTAGGGAGAGGGGAGAAGAGAGCCATATCACTGTAGATATGGTGCTCTCCTGCTCCCTCCCTCCCTGGCTACTGCGCTGTGATGTTTTTGAGAAGCTTGGCCTCGATTCCACAGGCTGAGAACCTTCCCTCGGACTGCAGCAGCAACTGCATCCAGATTGAATTAGCCCCCTTGAAACCAATTTGCCATGGCATGAATCAGTGTAAATGATACCCCCAACCAATAATCCTTCCTGTATACTAAACTGGATAAATCGCTTGTGTACACGATTACATTTGCTTTATCAGCACCATTATGTCAAATTATGGTTTTTGGCAGGAAAAATAAGGCCCCAGCATTATTCCTTAACAAATATCAGGCCCAAATATTAATCTAATTTCAGTTTACATTCGCCCAGAATAGAGAATATTGGTTTTATCAAGATTGACCCCAAGACTGTTGAACTTTAAAGCGGTACCCATGTAGATGAGGTCATGCTGTAAATCCTGTCCATTATTACAATGTTGTCAGCATAAAAGAGAGACACAATGGACCTATCACCAAGCTTCAGTAGAAATAAGATTAAGTAACCTTCACTCACCTTCACCCTGCCTGTTCTAGGTATCTTTGGCAGGCCATGGTCCGGTAAGCTAACAGGCGAGAATGGCTCTGTTCAAAATACTGTAGCTGCGGTGTGGCAAGGGTGCGCATGTCCCTTGGAGCGGAGTAAGGACTTGAGCCGGCAGAAGGTCTCTGGAAAGGGACAGTTGGTGTGCTGGCCCCTAATGTCTACCGACCACATGCTCATGACACTGCTTAGGAATGATTTGACACCTCCCTCTCTACCAGATACCATATTGCTCATAATCTATCTTACTGTCACATCTATCTCCCTCGGCGCCATTATCCTTAGGTCCACGGGACCCATGCCCTTGCCCTTGGTCTACCACTCCACAGGTCGGTCCACAGCCCTGTCTCCCTAGAGCGCTTTCATTTCTTCAGGTAGTCGTGTCCTATGTCCAAAAGTCATCTATTTGGGCCTGTAAGGGGCCAAAGAGCCAGAATATCTCATATTGCACACAGCCACCGCATCACAACTCCTCTCATTAACAACACCAAGAGCATTCTGTACATATGTTGATGCATAATCTCAAATATTACATATACATACGACAGCAGCCCTGTGCACCACTATTGCACAGCCAAGTCACACAACTTCAGAACCGACTCACAACCTCATAGAGAAAACACACTGAACAGAGTGTGCGTTTCATGCTTATCAGAGCTCACTCTGCAATCAACCATGCCACATACATGGCTTATCCCATGATCACAAGTAACCTTGATGACATCTCTCTAATTCTAACAGAGAAATAAGCATTGAGCATATACTGGATGCCTGGGCCATAGAACCCAGTACAAGGACAAGCAAATCTGCTTTAGAATAGCCATTGAAGTTGTCCTTAAATCACTGTGTCCATCCACTTTCAATTATGAACTGATTTCGACTACCTGCCTGCCACTTATCTCCATTAGCCACAGAGATCCATTTTCAGTGCATCAACTGTCCACTTGGCACCAGCCCTGCTTTTAATGCTCGTATATTCAAAAATGTTATTGCACCACAACCAAGTACATGAATGTCTGCCTGCATGAATTCAATCAGATGATGCATTAAGAAAGACATTTTTTGCCGCCTCACTACCGCTGATATAGCTCAGTTCATCACACTGCCAACCTATGCCAAGCAGAACATAAAGGACCTTGAATGTATGTACCTGTAATACCAATTTCACATGCCACTTACTGCAACATGTATACTGGATTGCCCATGCTGCCATTGCAGTTCAACAGTCAAAGCTTCCAAAGACGATGACCAGATTTCCAAGCATGGCTTGACTGGTGTCCTACATGACTGCCTGGTATCCTTGGCAATCACCACTGAGACCCAAACACCAAAATATAGACTCTACTAAACTTCAGTTAGAGCCACTCAAGTCCTCTTCTGTGAAAACCAAGCCCTCACCACAGTGCAGCCAAGATCTAATTGACATCAAATGAGCCATGAGATGTCAGGAAAGGATGGGAGTGATGAACACAGACTCAAGAAAATCTAAAAACAATAAAAACGGCTCAGTGCTAGTGAAAGGTAACTCACCATATATACAAAGGACCTGATTTATAATGGGGTGGACGGCCATCCTATGCCAGGGTGCGGGTGTAAATTACTCCATCACCCTGACAGAGGTGTCGCCCACCAAATTATGAAATGTTCGCTGGCCTAGTGGCCATTTCAAACATTGACATGAACTGCCATCACAGAGGTTCCTGCCAATGCATTGTAAGTTTGCCGTACGGCTCTGCCAACTCCCATTGTGAGAGGAGCCTTGAGCACTTTTCAATGTCCCTTACTGCTAGGTTTTTCCTGGTGGTGACAGGCATTGAAAAACAGCTATATGTCCGCCCATTTAAATTACGTGAACGGACATATAGCAAAACCTCCAACAGCCCGTGCTCCATGGAAGAAGTCAAACTGGCCTGCCAAATTGGGTGGGCAAACCATAATCTAGGCAGGGATACAACTGTCACCCCTGCTACAGAGTTCCCTCACCACCAAGATATAAATCAGGCCTGGGGACTGTCTCCTACATTGGTGTGTTGACTGGTGGTGTTTTTCCGCTGGAACTGACTTTCATTGCTGAAAAAATTCTGTTCCCTGCTTTCTTCCACTGGCCGAGAACATGGTAACCGCATGAGAGCCTCTGCTGCCCAGATCACTTTGCTTGGCAACTTTATCTGTGATCAAGCGAGGGAGTGGTGCCCCTCAGTGTCTCCCCCCATCTCTATTTCCATGAATAGGGTTTTGGGGTGCCTCCAGGGCACAAAACTGGGCCCAGATGATCGAGATGCGGCCTGGCTAACCAGAGTTATGTTTGGTTATTAATCAAGCCAAGGTGTCAGATTAAGTGGAAAGCCTGGCAAAGATGAGACTGGCTGAGTAACAACTGATCTGTTTGTGCTGTGTGAACTATGGCATATAGGCAGTGGCCAGCTGTCCAAGCCGCTACTGGAGTCGTACTCCAAGGGTGGGGATACGGCTGGGAACAGGAGATGGACTCTGCAAGGATGACTGTGTGAGACTTATTGAGAGAGGCTGGCATGCGAAGGGAGAGGCCCTATGATCATTCTCTCATCACAGATAATGTATTTTGTACTCTCCCTAAAGGACCCATAGTCTGGATATCATTAGGAAGTATGAGAGGGTGTGCTCAGGCAGATGGTGGCACCCTGAGAGAGATATTGCTAGGACTGAATGGTGTAAAACTTAAAGGCTGTGAAATGGACCATTTGGCTTAGTGGCCCGTAGCCAAGATAACAATCCCTGGGGTACTCTACCACTCTCCATCACCAGATGAGACTGGCAATCCCATCGAATCTCCCTCTGGAGAATGCTCCAAATCAGAAACTGACTCTATGATAGAGTTACAGTTCGAGAAACCTCAGGGATGGTGAATGTGTTGGTGACCTATTCATTGAAGTGGCCATCTGTAACCAGTGTACTAGCTTCTATACCAAAAGAGACACCACTATTGAATGACAGTCATGAAAAGACTGAGACACAAATATAAAATCCCATCAACGAAGTAGAGTGGAAATGAGTTAGCCAGTAAAGAATCTCAACCATCACTCCTGGTGCTAAGGGTGGCAATAAAGCATAAGAGAACAAAAGATGGACTGGTGGCCGCAGATATAATCTTGCTGTTGGCTAGCTTTAAGAAATTATCTGATAAGATTGGCACTGTGGACAAAATGACAAAAACAAGCAGTAAATGAAATAAAAGACATCAAAGAGGCCATAGAGCACTTATAAGAGGAATACCTTTTTTTCTGGCAGCAGGAAGATAGGATCCTGAAGGCATCTCTCTGCAAAATAATGATGTCTGCATAGTGAGACTCCCTCAAAAGAATATTCTAGTATATAAACATGTCTTGAGAAGTGATGTAGGACTGTCTACTACAAGACCACCATTGGTAAGACCTCCAACAAAAAAAGGGCTCTTTCAGTCTGTGAACGTACAAAAGGAATGTCATCCCCCCCCCCCCCTCCACCTACAGGAAAGGAAATCTTCAGTAAAGCTATGAGGGCCATTCCTTAATATTGTCAATGCCTCCCTCTCCTAAATTTGCATACTGATTGCCCTTAAAACAGGGGTTGTCTTTCATTTCCGGAAGAAACTTAATGAATCTGCACATTACAATCACCTGTCTGGAATTCCTAGGGAGGATCAAAAGACTTCTCTCTATTGCCTAAAATTTCAAACACAAGGAGAGGATGGACGGAGTGCTGAAACTTTTCAGACACTCACCCCCAGTCACAGATCTGGGTTGAATCCATCATCGTTCTTTAGCTCACTTCACCACCCCAGTTCAGACCCAGACATATGCAAATCAGTCTTGACCCTATTCCTCATGGGAACAGTCCAACCCGAACTGTCAAGCCAGGTCTTCCCTGGACTGGAAACAAGCATCCTGGGTGCCTGTTTCAGGGTAACACCCCTCATCAGCCAGGCTAGCTTGGATCTATTGCCTAAAATTGCTACAATAAGATCAAATGTAACAACCCTTGCTTAGTCTGGTTTAAAGCCACAGTGCAGCACTGAGATGGCAACCAACCAAGTGGTCAATCAAGATGAAGAAAGCTATGATTTTGGTGACCATGTCGGCCTGTTTGGCCCCTCTGCAGCCTTCAACACTGTCAGTCTTTGATGCCTGCTTGACACTCTCATTGTACCATAATGGTTTGTGGTGTACCTGGTGAACGAAGCTCTGCTGGTCCCGGTGAGTGCCTTCAGATTCAAACCCATTCCAATCTCCTGCCCTGTTACCCCAAGGCATTATCATTCCCCAGTGACCTTTAACCAATATCTGGGATAGCTTGGTGACCTTCTGTCTGATTAAGGTAAATAGACTCCACAGCAGAACAATGACACACAATTCTATCTGAAAGTATCAGTTGGCTAAGAAATCGCTCATCACAAGGACTGTCTTACTGTGGCTCAACAATGGAAGTTCAAAGTCTACCAAAGACTGAGCCCCCGCAAGGCAATGCTACTCTCATCACTGGTGACTGTAAACAGCAACAAGCCCAAGTCTATCCCTCCGAGACCAGTCTTGATGGCTTTACTCCTTGGCTCACTTACAGCTCCAAGTGTCCGGGCTACTACATTGACACCAATCACATTTTAAGGGCTCACATCAACACACAAGAATAATACTGCATGGCATCTATAGACCCTGGGCCCGATGTAGGTAATCCTCATTTACCGACTCTAGAATACCGAATTTTACCGATTCGGTATTCTAGATTCGGTAAATGAGATGTAGCTAAAAATTCGGTATTTTTTACCGAATCAGTAGGAGTCGCTAATTACTGAATCGGTATTTTACGGAATTGGTAAATTTACCGAATCGGTAAATTTACCGATTTGTCACATTTTCAGGCCCCTACATCTCCATCTGCAAATACCGGTCGGTAACGGCCGAAATCGGCCGTTACCGACCGGTATTTGCCGACCTACATCTGACCCCCTGTTCTGAAAACGAAAGCCCTTTCTGAAAGAATCATACTATGGAACTGATGTATGGGTCTTGGTACCTTCCCATATTCATATTACCAACTCTGTGTTGGCCGGAATCAACAGATCCACCATACTGAACTGAAGACCCTTCATCAGCAGACCTCATATGGCAGGATAACACCAGCCAATACAGAGCTCCATTGATTGATTGCCCTGCCCACCCATACCACATTCAAACTGTTGTACCTATGTTGTATCTTTTCTGTGTCTATTGCTCAAGAATGAGCGTAACTTTTAGTATAATGAATTGTTTCTTTTCCCTAAAGGAGGAAGGTATGTTGTAAATATGTTGTATATTTTCTGTGTCTATTGCTCAAGAATGCTTGCATGCATTCTGTATTCTTTGCTGAGTGTTCTGCAAATGCCAGTTGGAGACTTAGTCAGCTGGCGTGGGGACCTCGATTGCTGTGCTCCTTTAATAAACCCATTTCTACTCACCATACATCTCGTGGTATTATCTTCAACACAAACCTTGCCAGACAGCCTACAATGCTGTTAACTTTGACAGCCCACCAAACTTTAGTGACCAAGAATAAGCCCTCTTGAGGAGCCGCTTGACATGTACGAGAAGCATTCGCAGAAAAGACATAAGAAAACGCCGGAAAGAGAAGATGAGATTCCCTTGGTGTGCTGCTAGGACCTGGAAGGCAACCCAGTACCAAACCACATGGACTTGTACTTTGTTCATTTCTGAAAAGAGATGAAAATACATCTCTTCAAGCAACCTCTTCCCACCCCCTTCATCTTCCACTTGCAGCTCTGTATACCCCCGCTGCCCTACCTTCCATGGAAACCTCGCTCTAGCGCCCTTGCTGAATACACTGTGAACCTCTGCCTTTACCGTGTGTCCTCGTTCCCCCTCACCCTCTTTCTGCACAACCCCGGGGAAACCACCATCATGTACAGAGCTATGTTACTTTACAGTTAGGTTTATTCTATATAATTCACAAACATATACACACCTGTGTCTTTAAAATAATTACAATTTTCATTCATGACAAGCCGCAAAAAGCGGTATTTTAAACACTTTTATAGGCATCGACATGCTTATAGTAATGACTAATAAAAGGATTACAAAAACTGCGACTAAAACTAGAAAACGTAGAAGAGTAATACTTTTAGAAGGTTAGTTCGTAGAGTTCTGGAGTTGTTTCATCTCATGCTTGAGTACCAATTCTGATTTCTGCTGTGTTCTTTGTATACTGGTACTTGTAGCATTAGCTGCTCCCATTGTAAAATTCAAGTCCAAAAAACACAAAAAGCAAAAACAGGACTGGATGAAGCAACTGGATATCTTCTAGTTAGTTTGATTGTTCAAATCACAAAGCTTCCAAGCCTGTTCAGAGGACTCAAAAGTAGCCACATTGAGTTACCAATAGTTAACCATAACTTACACTCTTGCCTTTTTGTCATTACGGATGAAACCTGCCAACTCGCTCTACCCGCTCTTTCACATTGGCCGAGTAATATTCTCAAGGGTGAAGCAGCGCAAATACTTGGTGAGGACTTGTCTTGGAGGAGTTTACCGACATTTTGCAGAGCCAGAAATGTTAACAAAGCACAAAGCCTTCTTTCAAATTGGTTTTCTTTTTATAATGGGACATTCCTTAATTACATAGCTGTCAAACGGACACCTGTCATTTGTAAAACCTTCTTCCAGGCTTGGCTTTTAGCCAATAACACCTTGAACGACTTGACGAAGCTCTCCCATTGGATGAAGGGGTCTAAATGTCCCAACATGCAATTTTTTGCTTGCTAAAACACCAGCCAAGACTGGTTGTAGGTCTCACTCATGCCGTCGGACCAGTGCACCCAGTCTCAGCTATAATTTGGCAGATGCCATGAAAGTAACTTTCAGTCAGTTGTGTTTTCCACCAATGTCACTGCACATGCTGAGACTTGTATCCCAATATCTGAGAAAAGTGAAGCTACAAATCAAAACATGCTATTGTTGGTAGCATAATAAAGAAATTACTGTATATCACTACCATGACATGGAGCTAGTAGAAGACTTTGTAAAATGGCTGCCACTAAGACTACTGTAGTAATGCTTATAATGTTATTTTTAGAAGTGCTTCTTTAGCAATGATAGAACTGTTGTAGGTCATGCATAGAATGTGTGTATGTCACTATGCTTGTGTGTGGAGTGCTGGTCAGTCTGGAGTTCGTTTACAAGCTGGCAGCACCTTTTTATCTGTACTGCATATCTTGAGGAATAAAGAAGATTTATTACCAAACTTGGTGGGTATTCATTCACCACAAATTTGGCGACGAGGGAAACTGGCAATTTTCTAATGAAATTGATATCCTGCTTCATACAACTCTACATTTGTTATCCTGGATTCAAGAAAACTCTTCGTTTCAAAGAAAACTATTCGTTTCTCTTCAAAACAGCTGTGCCTTAGTGCGGTGAGACTTTCATTTATCTTTTCAAAAAAAAAATGAAGAAAACCACTTTATTTTAGCTTCCTACCCACTCTGCATCTTTCAAACGCCACCGTTTCACAAACCGCTACAGCGTGTTAGCTCCCGCTCCAGTGAGTTTGAACGTCGCGGCATCTTGCAGAACCTTCCTTTGTCATCGCGCGTCAGTGCACTGCTCATCACTACTACATGCGCATGGAATTGTGGGTACTCGCGCATTGAATTGTGGGTACGACCCCACGTAAGGTCACGTCGGCGGCCATTTTAGATTGGTTTTATGCCGATTTTTCTTCATTTTCATCGCGTTTCACACCGATTTGATTCTGGACGCTGGCAATTGCTGTTTTCTGGTATTTATAAACGTTTATCAGTATTATTTATTTTGACAATATCAAATTCAAGTAAGGTGCTGCCTGCAATAATTTTTGTATCTTTCCTCAATAAGATAAAACAGATATACATTGATATTTACATATATTATTTTTTTTCTGGGTTTGTGTCATTATGCCTGACACTAACAGTGCCATTTCTTCTGGTGAAAAGCCTGTACATGGCCTGAACCTAAATGCTCCAAGAGAATTTTTAGTTGTTCCTGGTGATCCTCCTGTTGCTTGGTTAGATTGGAAAGAATATTTCTTGAACTATGTTGCAAATCTTGAAGATGTTAGTGGACCTTTCACTCCTGAAAGAAAAAAAAGGATTTTATTATTAGGTCTTGGCCCTGAAGGATTAAGAATCTACAATCAGTTGGACAAGACTGATAGATCTGCTGGTGACATTGATGTTTTCAATTCAGCACTTTTGGATATCGATGATTATTTCTCTCCTTGTGTTTGCATTGCTGTCACCAGACATTCCTTCTTTCAACGCAAGCAAAATAAATCCGAATCAGTTGAGGATTACGTTTCCGCACTTAGAAAATTAGCTGTTAAGTGCAAATTTGCTCAACTTCATGATGATCTTATTCGAGATCAAGTTGTCATGTACACTAAAACTAAAACCATTCAGAATAAACTATGGGTTGAAGGTGATGGAACTTTGAAAGAAATTATCGCCATGGTTAAAAAAGCTGAACTCTCAGAACGTTGCGCAAAGGCTTCTCTTTCCAGTGAGAAAAAGGAAACTGAAATCGTAAACAAAATTTCTGAAGGGAAATCTTTTATTAGAAGTAACAAAGATTTCAGGTCTACTAATGCTAAAAAAGAAAATTTTGACTATAAGAAAACCTCTGAACCTGTGTGTTATAGATGTGGTAGTCATTCTCACCTTGCTCATTATCCTAAGTGTCCTGCTAAGAACACTAAATGTCTGAACTGTGGGGTTATGGGGCATTTTGCTAAGGTCTGTAAAAGAAAAGTCTTTAAAAATTCAAAAGGTAAGATTGCTTGCATTCAAGAGGTAGCACAGGATTGTACCTCATCTTCTGATGAAGAAGTTCTACTTGTACAAAATGCAGTTAAAAAAAAGGTAGTATTGAACATTTCTGATATTGATTCTAGTAAACCCTTATGCCAAGTCTCGTTAGGTGGAGTCATGACGCAACTTGCTGCAGATTCTGGGTCACCCTATACTATTGTGAACAAGAATGTTTGGGATCAGAAATTTGTTAACCAAATTGGAAGTTGGTTGGAACCTTCTGATATCTCACCTGTTAGTTATACCGACAACACAATAGAGATTTTAGGGTTCAGACTACTAATTTTCAAGTTTAAAGGTATGCATGCCACTTGCAAGTTGTATGTGTCGAAGGATGGTCCTTCAGTGTTGGGTTGGAGGGATCAAAAAAGTCTACACATAATTTTGGATCCCAATAGCAAGGAACAAGTGTTGGTTTCCTGCATAAGTGAAGACACCAAGAAATGGGTGATTGATGAGTTTCCTTCTGTATTTACTGGCACTATTGGCAAGCTGAAAGGTTTTACACATCAAATCAGACTTAAAGACAATGCTATTTCTAAAATTCACAAAGCCAGGAATATTCCTCTCATCATTAGGGATGAGGTTAAATCCGAACTTGATAAATTGTTAAATGCTAATATTATTGAGACTGTTGAAGCAGCTGAATGGGTTTCGCCATTAGTCGTCGCACGCAAGGCCAATGGCAAGGCCCGTTTATGTGTGGATTTGAGATATTTGAACAGTCAAATTTTGGTTGATCAATATCCACTTCCACGCATTGATGAAATGTTGTCCTTAACCAAAGATGCAAAAGTTTTTTCCACTTTGGACCTATCAGCAGCTTATCATCAGGTTGTTCTTGATCCAGAAAGTAGACATCTTACATCATTTGCTACTCCATTTGGATGTTTTCGATTTAAAAGAATGCCGTTTGGCTTAGCCTCTGCTGCGGCAGTATTTCAGAGGCTAATGACCAACCTTTTTGGAAACATCAAAGGGGTAATCTTTTTCCAGGATGATATTTTAATTATGGGAAAGGATAAAGATCACCATGACAATCTCCTGAGAAAAGTTCTTAAGGTTTTAGCTGATAATGGTTTGGTTGGGGAGCTCAGCAAGTGCAAGTTTTCAAAGAGCTCTGTTACGTATTTAGGTCATGAAATTTGTGATGAAGGGATAAGACCTAAAACAAAATTAGTTGAAGCAATAGTGAATTCACCTGAACCTAAGTCCAAGGATGAACTCAGATCATTTCTTGGTTTAGCTGAATTTTACTCTAAATTTGTTAATCAGTTTTCACAGAAAACATTTCACATGCGTGTTCTCATGAAGAACAAATCACCTTTTGTTTGGGATGAGAAATGTAGTGCTGCATTTAAAGAAATCAAATATGCCATAGTGAATGCGCCTATGCTACAAGGTTTTGACCCGTGCGCCAAAACTTATTTGACCACTGACGCTAGTGGAGTTGGTTTGGGGAGTGTTCTCTCACAGATTTCTCAACAAGGTGATGAAGTTGTCATAGCCTTCGCTTCACGATCATTGTCACCTTGTGAGGAAAAGTACTCTGTGATCGAGCGTGAGACGCTTGCTGTGGTATGGGCAATGGAGCATTTTCGTAAATTTATTTGGGGTAAACAGTTTATTTTACGTTCAGACCATAAACCTCTGACCAAGCTCCTCACTACGGAAGGTTTGTCCAGAGCTTCAGCCAGGATTGCTCGTTTATCCATGAGACTCCAAGATTTCATTTACACTATTCAGTATGTACCTGGTGCAAAGAATGTGGTCGCTGACTTCTTAAGTAGATTACCCTTACCAATGAAGGAAATTGATTTGAACTCTTGGAATGATTGTTGTGTTGCTGGAATTTTTTCTGATCCTCATGGCTTATCAAAGGATGAGTGGAATTCAGCTTCTGGCAAGGATAATGTTCTTGAAACAGTTAAAATAAAAGTCAACCAAGGTTGGGTTGTCTTAACTAAAACTGACAGTCAATTGAAGCCATTCTGGGAGGTCAAAGATGAACTCAGTCTTGACGGTGATTTCTTATGTCGTGGTGACAAACTCATACCACCGTTAGGAGTACGCCAAAAAATTATCTCTTTGGGCCATGAGGGACATCCTGGAATATCCAGAACAAAAAGAATTATAAAAGCCTTGTACTGGTGGCCAGGCATTGACTTGGAGATCGAAAGGTCTGTTCGAGACTGTGTGCAATGTGAGTGTTCTGACAAAAGTCAAAAAACGCTTAATCCCCCAATGTCCTCACTTAGGTGTCCCAAATTACCCTGGGAGGAATTAGCATTAGATATTATGGGACCTATTGTGTGGCAAGATGATTCTATCAAGTTCATCTTAGTCTTAGTAGATCTATTCTCCAGATGGATCGAATTGAAAGTAGTTAACAGAGTCAACACTGAAACTGTTATATCATTTTTGGATGAGTGTTTTATCAGAGAAGGTCTTCCTGCTTCTATTCTAACTGACAACGGCGTTCAGTTCAAATCTGATACCATGAGGGTATTTATGGAATCATCTGGTATCAAGCAAAGATTTTCTGCTGTTTATCATCCCCAAGGCAATTCTGTTGTAGAAAGGGTCAACAGGGTTATTAAAGGAACCTTGCAATTAGCCAACAAGAACAGAAAAAATTGGTATGGCGAACTTGACAAAATGTTATGGTCTTATAGAATCACTATTCATGAAACGTGTGGTGAAAGTCCATTTGGTTTAATGAGAGGCAGATTTCCGTATTCCAAGTTAAATCCTGTGTGGATGGGGAGAAGCAAAGAGTATGCTTGGAATTCTGACAAGGTCACAGAGAATATTTGCAAATCTCAGGATAAAAGCAAATTGTATTATGATAGAAAACATGGTACTAAAGATACTCACGTTGAAGTTGGCCAATTGGTTAGAGTTAAATCTTCCAAGAAAATTGGGAAGTTACAACCTAGATTTTCTGATCCCAAGACAATCACTAAAGTAATGCGTAATACCGTCTTGTTAGATGATGGTTCCATTCATCACATGAGTAAGATTGCTTTTGCCAGAGGGTCTGATCCTTGTAAAAACAAGAAGGGGGATGTGTGTGGTGACTTTTGGTGGTTGACTCCAGTTGTGTCCTTGGATTCCAGCACAGATTCTTCTGACGGAGACAATATTGTTAGTCAGTCTTCAACTCCCTCTGACGGTGACAATATTGTTAGTCAGTCTTCAACTCCATTTCCTGGATCTGAGTCTTTGGTCGAAGAACCTCAGAACGTTGGTAAAGAGCCTAGTTCTGTGCCATCTTCTTCTCTAATTCAATGTGATCACAATCCTCCTGTCGCTGAGAGTTTGCAACCTCTTGTTCTTACCAGAAGTGGTAGAAGTGTTGTTACTCCAAGATTTTTAAATGATTTTGTCTGTAAATAATTCTTTAAGTTGATTTTGTTTTTTTATTATTTTAGGAGGAGGATGTGTAGTAATGCTTATAATGTTATTTTTAGAAGTGCTTCTTTAGCAATGATAGAACTGTTGTAGGTCATGCATAGAATGTGTGTATGTCACTATGCTTGTGTGTGGAGTGCTGGTCAGTCTGGAGTTCGTTTACAAGCTGGCAGCACCTTTTTATCTGTACTGCATATCTTGAGGAATAAAGAAGATTTATTACCAAACTTGGTGGGTATTCATTCACCACAACTACAGTCCTCAGATTCATCTGAATCAACCTTCTGCTTTTAGGGAAGATACAGTTTCACAGTAAAGGACTGAACTGGAAGTGAATTAATAACAAGTAAAGCCTCGCAGGTGCTGCACTATTTTTTAAATGACCACACTACACTACAATAGTATGTTTGATGAAAGATTGGTTAATGAGCTCTATGGTGACAAAAATTGGTGAGAGCGGACTTATTTATTTCATGATAAAATCCATTGAGAACCATTGCCTCTGATAAGGCCCACGTCACGTGCTGTAATTTCTGGTAATGTCATAATTGGTCCTGTAAGATAGCTCGGTAGAATAATGCATCCACTGCAAAGATCTGTGAGTGACCTGAAGGATACAGTGTAAAATCCCGGTGTAAATGCTCAGCCTTTCACCTTCTGAGGTTGATAAACTGAATATCATTGACTTGAGTAATTATTAACCCCTGCTACCAGTGCCTGAAATACAGACTAATGGTATAGTTAGATGTAGTTATTATAGAGAGTCAAGTCTTTTCTGGTGAAGTCAATCTTATGCTAATAATTGGTTTAGAAGTTTAAAAAAATCATACCTATTTTTGGTTCCAGAATATTGTCTAGTGCAAAGTAGGCGAAAGCGCCCCACAGTCAAGAGCTTATGAAAAGGTGAATGGCTGAAGCTGAGTCAGTCACATAAAAACAAGGTCTCTGGGGCTATCATAATGAGCACCAGACACCATAGCTGCCACTTGTCTTTCAATTAGACACCATGAGCCAGGCCTGGATTTTCAGCTAGCTTATTTAGTATTCCAGTGTTAGCTTTGCTCTGTGGCTGGGAGTGACACTGTTTTGGGTTCTGGGATTCAGAATGCCGAACTATCCTGCCTGGAATGCCGGTTTTTGTGTTCAGTAGCTGGGAATATTGCTCTCTGTTGAGTTGTGTGGCTGTGACTGCCAGTGTGCCTTCGTTCTGAGATAGGGGCACAAGTATGTGTTGAGTTCTCGATGTGGGAATGCTAGTGTGTGTTCTAGGAATACCATTGTGGTGGGGGGTCTGTATCTGTTTGCTTCATGAAGCTTTGGTTTGTAACAGGCAGCAACCTTGCAGATCTGGGAACTCGCTTATTCTGGATAATGTACCTCTGAATGCTGGTGTGTGTTGGGCTCTATCGCTTAGAATGATGGTGCGTTTGATTCTATAACTAGGAAGGCTGGGGTGTGTCATGTCAAGCTCACTCCTAAACCTTGAATGCATTTCATGCATGGAATTGTGCCTGGTGCAGTGAAGTAGGGACATGTTCAACAGGGTCTTTTTGAATCTAACCTTATCAACACCTGCATCTACTTTCCCAGCTCTCATTACGGATAAAATAGGTTCACAGTTTCGCATGGCTAATATCACATGACAGAAAAAAAAGAAAAACAGTGTCACCTAAATTCAGTGCAATAAGTGTGCCATCCATCCAGTCTCTTCCAACGAGATGCCACGTTCTGTGGTTCACTCATTAATGCATCACTTTCTGCGCTCCACCTGCCACGTGATACTTTCTGCTTAAAACTCATTCACACATCACTTCCTTTGCTGTATTATTCTGCTCCCGCCTCCTAAGCTTCACCCAATGAGATGCGGAGCTTGGCGTTCAGCTCCCGCTCTTTGGTCAGCAGGTAAGCACTGTGTCTTTTGAATGCCTCAAACTCTTTCTGAAGGCTCTGCTGATGCTCTTCAGATTCAGCCAGCTGTCTTCTCAGCGTCTGCACTTTCAGATTGACATCCAACTCTGCCAACCCTCGATGGTAGCGCTCTTCGGCACTACGTCGGCCCTGCTCTGCTGCCTGAAGTTGCTCTTCCAGCTGCACTAGCTCCCGCTGTTTGTCCTGGATTACCTTGCCCCTCTGCATGGAAAGCTGGAGCAGCTCCTGTTTCTCAGCGCTCAAGGCCTCCAATTGGCCTTCTGCAACTCTGAATGCTTTCTCCACACTCCTCAGCTTTGCCTTAGCCTGCTGGCTTTCCTGTAGTGCTTGCTGCAATTCGCCATTCACGGCTTGCAGTTCCAGAGAGTGGGAGAGTTCTGTTTGCCTCTGTTTTTCTAGAAGCTCTTCTTCTCGGGTCTGCAGGGCGGCCATTTTGTCTGACGACTCCCGCTTGAGTGAAGCCAGCTCCTCGACCAAGCGGTCCACTTCTTTTGCTAACTCCTGTATCTTCTCACCCTTCTCTTTTAGAGCATCATTAAAGAGGGTCTCGTTCTCCTGTCGCAACTTTGCATTTTCCTGACGCAGCTTCTCGTTTTGGGCCTTGTACTCATCTTTGAAGCGGATCATCTGCTGGTGATTAGAGGCTAGATCTGTAAAACGGCGCTCAAGTAGCTCCGCCCTGCGTCCTTCCTGCTTTAGCTGCCCAGCAGCATCCTCCTGCGCTGCTTCTAGCTCTGTGTTGATGGTCTCTAGCGCCTGGCAGCGCAGCAGCGTCTCATCAGCCCTCCGTTTCAAGGCGCATATGAGCTGCGACTGCTCATCAATGCGGGACCGAAGCATTGCATTCTCGGTCTTGTCGTCCAGTGTAAAGCTGTGGAGTTTCTGCATTGCGTCCTTTAGGTCGCCCATGTCCCCCATGATTTAAGATTGCTTCTGGGCTTTTACAGTGCTTGAAGGGGAAACACTAGAACTGGAGGTACTGACAACTTCACCGGGCCTGCCTTCCTATGATGAGACCCACAGGTATTTGATTAAAGTTATAAAGATATAGTTTCTTGGGAAATAAATGAAGTGCTACTATAGTTCTATTAGGAGCCCCACTAACCTGCTAAGAAAGGCCATTACTCTCTTCCAAATGAACAGCAGAAAGGTGAGTATACTCCGATAAAAATTAAAATATTGCTGCGGAGAAGCATTGGCAAAAATACTTCAATACTGAAGAACACATGGCGAGTTCTGTCAAAAATATCACCTTGGTGCTGAGTACCAAAAAATACCACAATCCTCAGAAGTGCCAATGTTGTGCCACCGAACGTGTCACTCTTCGTCGAAGTTCCATAGATACTACCAACGTGTCAAAGAGGCAATATTGTCTCATCGAAAACACCACCATCTTCGGAATGATCAAGATCGGTCATCAAAAGAGCCACAGTCCTGAAATGTCCCAAAATTCCCCTATCGATCGCTACTGCTGTCCCACCAAAGGCACCGGCAAGCCCGGCTTAGATCTGGTTTTATTGATCCACTGAAAAAATATATAAAATTGTTGTGCTCCAATCCAGTGACTTCCTGCCCACCTGAAGCTTTCTTTTTTTATGTCCGTCCGGGTGATGTCAAGAAGTCGCTCTGATGTGCCTAACGTCTGTTGTACTGTTCATTAAGTTAAATCGTTCCCTGGGTTCAGCTGTACCGTGGGTCCCCTCGGCCATGAGGACCCACCCAGACACCCCAATGCCTGCCGTGCCCTCGCCCCCTCGGCGTCCAGCTCTGCAGTGCCCTCGCCCTTGGCCTCCAGCTGCAATCTCTGCCGGGCGCGGCCGGCCCGGGGCTCAGTGCGATGCTGTGGTTTTCGCCGCCGTGTGTACACTCGGCGCCGGTTGCTAGGGGCGGAAGGCACTGACGCCTTCGGCCACGGCAACGGCGCTTTCCTCTGCTGCCCTGTGATTGGGCGGATTGCTGTTGTTACGGGCCACCAATGGCGAGCGCGGGCTCTTTCCCAAACTCTTCTGCAAACTTTGGTCCTTCTTCACCCCGGATGTGAACAGTATCAGGCCTGTTGTTTCATGTGAATGTCGGCTTGAGAAGCTCGTTCACCCTTCGGCAGTCAAGACTCATATATCTGCGCTGGTCTCAGGACTGGAAAAAACCCAAATCTGACAGGAGACAAAACCTGCAAGTTGAAGGCGAGACTGACATAAGCGGGCTTCTACATAATACATGGGATCCTGCAATCCCGTGGACAATGTCTCGAATGTCAGACGATTTGTGATTAAGATCTTTTCTTAGACAGTGAGATTGGATCAGGGTGTGTGCTTCAAATTTCCCAACAATCACTCTGACATATCCTGGTAAAAGACATTATTTGAGAAGGAGAGCAGGAGGGGGCTTGTGACAAAGCATCACACATCAATAAGACAACCTAAACAGCGACTAAAAAACTCAAAATGAATGTGGAGTAATGAGGCTACCGCCTCGGTATCCAAAAACTTACCACTGTCAGAAGGAATCTGACAGACGAAAACAAGACACAGGCGAAGGAGGGGGCTTATGGGGAGTGGGAAGGGAGAACAGTGCAAATTGTTAGAGCTGCTTAAAGGACAATATGATGTAAAGTAAGCAACAGTGTTAAGAACTTCAAAACAAAGGCGAGAAGAGAGTGAGTGTGTGTGTGTGAGTTTTTGTCTGTGTGCATTTCAAAATCTTAGGTGAAATCTGACAGCCACCTCACCATACTCGACTGACAGCACCTGTACCCAACTATTTACAAGGCATACATTTAATAGGGAGTTGTAACACCCAAAATGCCCCCTGCCTGAAGTTTCTCCCTTGCTTGTGATGTTTCAAGTCGCCTGTAATCAACTATCCAAGTGCAAAAGTATGGGAAATGTGTTCATGAGTGAAAAGGGGACAGCGTCAGAAAGCTTGGGGGCTGGGTCAAAGGTGTGACTAAAAAGGACAAAATATTCTGTAACTATGTTGTTGGTCTTTCACCTTCAGGTAATTGCATTGTAAAGCATTCACTTTAAATTAAAATAGAAATGCAAGTTAAACGAATCAGTTGAAAATTAACTATTTTACACTATGCTGTGGTTAATTCAATCACTGCAGATGTCTGTATGTGTGACCAGAGAGCTACATAATGTAATCCTAGTTGGTGCAGTAGGGAATAGTGACATATATATTTTAATGTCACAAATTCCCAGCCCCTCACAGAAAGCACTGTATAAGCCTTTATTTCAAGGTTGCATTGCACACACTGTAAGACTGGCTGCCACAAAATGCACAAGAATCTTTAGGATAAAAAGTGTTTCCAAATTATAGATTTTAGTAATACACAGATTGTACTAAGTGTAAAACATTTTTATTGCAGTCGCACATAGTCCACAGCTTTGCTAGCAACACCCTTACAATACCTCTCAAAAAGAGTAGATCTTTGTCAACAGGAAGCTTCGAGGGAACTCAATCAATTAAAGCCAATGCCATCTTCCAAGGAGCATTTACATTTGTAAATTAGTTAACTGCACACATTTTCATTTCTTTCGGGGAGCAGGCACCCTGGCAAGAAGGTGTACCTCTTGTTTAGCTGTCTCCCTGCCTTCCCAGCACAGTAGACTCCGTCCTTTCCACTTCAGATGAGGGATATGACCTGCTGGAATTAACTGTCCTG
The DNA here is from genome assembly GCF_964261635.1 of Lissotriton helveticus. NCBI lineage: Eukaryota > Metazoa > Chordata > Amphibia > Caudata > Salamandridae > Lissotriton > Lissotriton helveticus. Next base: position 1,700,536,965 of record NC_136057.1, read on the forward strand.
CAACTGTTGTCTTCTAATTAAGAGGGAAACTGTTTTTGTTACATCAAAAAAAGTATGCAGGGGAGGTTTCTCCATTAGGGCTCTGGGGCTGCGCCCTGCTGACATTCGTACAGATTCCATGCACAAAAATTAAGTAGATTGATTTATTTAGAGATCCAATCGTATCTCTAAATAAATAAATCTATGTATTTAAATCTGGGGTGTCTGTCCCAAGCTGCCTGCTACGCCTCGCTCTGAAGCAGGAGACGGAAGCCAGGGAGGCAGGCAGTAATTAACACTTTGAAGGCACGCAGGGCTTACCGTTTTAAAGCCCTTCTCTGCTATTGAAGTCCATGATTGTATATCTACTTTAGCTAGTGACACATTTAGCGTCGTGACACTGGGTGTTGGAGGCTTCATCCCTGCTTGATGCCAGACGTGCATCATTCATAGGCATTGGCCCACCCTTTCCGGATCGTCATTCGTAGGAGTGGATGTGGGGAAGACAGCCTGTTTGTCTCTGCAAGCAGAAGGCAGGCCCTCGGGGATTGCAATGCACTCAGACATTTCAATATTTTTTTCAACAGACCAAGGCGAGGCAATGCCTGTCTGTTTCTTATTTTCAAAAAGTGTTCTGAGAATGGTTAGCACGAAGGCATTCAGGCAAGTGTAACTTTGTTTTGTTTTCACTTTCCCTCCGCTTTCAAGATTCCCGAGGCAGTGGACTGCAGTATTTCCATGTTGCAGGAGTTAAATTAAATGTTATTCCTGTTCCTTGGTTTCCATCACACAATCATGACAGCAAAGCTGATAATGTGATTTTTGACTGTGAAACCAAAGAGTGTAAACTGCAGCTTTACAGCAGACACATTCAAATACCCCAGAAAGAACTTTTCCATTACTTAGAGAAGTCATAAAAAAGCTCAATCCAGAATGCAAGACATCTTAGTATGCTAACTTGTGGTTGCGAGTTTTGTAGAATGATGTTAAAATAATAACAATGAGGTGACACTTTTGGGCAGACAATACTATTGTGCAATAAATGTCTAAAATAGTGAAATAATAATGCCAAAAGTGCTGCATTACGTTGGATAATTTGCCCTTTCTCCCCACATAATTCAATCAATGCTGCCTCATTATTTGGTTCTCTTTTGCCATATAATTGGGGACCAAACAGTTAGTAACCCTTCCACAGCCAGCACTCTCTTTAATGTTTGCAGAAGATGCTGGCTTGATGTGAAGTGACCCATATCCACCAACTGCAGTGTTTAACGTGCTCAAACTTGGAGCAATCGCATTTTAAAAAAAAGCATTTGCAATACTGCCAACATAAGCTTAACTATAAACTCCAGGGGGGACTTGTCCTTGCGGGACCGAGTAGGACATATATAATTTTAATCAAACAACAATAACTCGGTCTCGATTTGATTTTGAGGTACTCTTTTATTTAGAGCAGCCTGAGCATCTAAATAAATGTATTAATAGGTGCTTGCGTATTTATCATCAATTATTTTGTCATTTCACTTAGAACCATTAAACTTTTTTAAATGTCCAAGTTTGACACACTACAGTACATTTATGAACAATTATATACAGTTAATCAAAGCAAAACAAATAAAAAATAAGCAAATAAATTTTAACATAATTCATGCAATTAAAAATTCACATTGCGATAGTACACCAGTGCTTTTTTTGTCATAACAGTCCTGGATTGTTCACTCTTTATGTTTTGGGACTGATCTCACAAGGGACAACACTTTGTACAATACAACTTTCTTTTAATGCCCTCTGTGAATATTGGCAAGGTCTAAGAAACAGCCGACGCGTTTCCAAACCCGTTAACAATTTCCCGGGTTTTTCATCAGGGCTTGACTGGGTACCTATTAGAAGATAAAGGGGAATGATTGAGTGTTTTGGCCATCCCCTATTTTTTCACTGTGTCTATATGGATAAAGGGGATTACCTCTGTCTTTCGTAGATACTCTGTTTCTTATGTCAATAAGCTTGTAGCGTTTTTCTGAACCACCTTTGAATGCTGCAATTGAAAGGGGGACAACAATGATTGTCTCAGGTTACATGGAACTACACTTTCTTGTTGGTTAATCAAGTTTTATTAAATAATACAGATAATACAGCCACACAAGACTTACTATTGGTGTCGAAATCTTCGGGGAAATAAATCTTGTCCCGTATCTTTTTGTGGTTTTGTGTGTAACTTGGGTCTCTTGTTAGCAGTATGGTCAGAGGTGGCGTTATCTACCATGGGGTTTTATCCATATAGACACAGTAAAAAAATAGGTGATGGCCAAAACACTCAATCATTCCCCTTTATCTTCTAATAGGTACCTAGTCAAGCCCTGATGAAAAACCCTGGAAATTGTTAACGGGTTTGGAAACGCGTCGGCTGTTTCTTAGACCTTGCCATTATCCACAGAGGGCATTACAAGAAAGTTGTATTGTACAAAGTGTTGTCCCTTGTGAGATCAGTCCCAAAACATAAAGAGTGAACAATCCAGGACTGTTATGAGAAAAAAGCACTGGTGTATTATCGCAATGTGAATTTTTTAATTGCATGAATTGTGTTAAAATGTATTTGCTTATGTTTTGTTTGTTTTTTTCTTTGATTAACTGTATATAATTGTTCATAAATGTACTGTAGTGTGTCAAACTTGGACATTTAAAAAAGTTTAATGGTTCTAAGTGAAATGACAAAATAATTGATGATAAATACGCAAGCACCTATTAATAAATTTATTGAGATGCTCAGGCTGCTCTAAATAAAAGAGTAGCTCAAAATCAAACATAAGCTTAAAGCATTTTCAGCTCGGATGCACAACATGCAGCTGCTGTTTCAAAAACAGGAAGTGCTCAAAATGTAAAATGTCATAAACGCACTACTACCCAGGCAATGAAAGAGAAAAGGCAGCGCAGTTACACCAGCAGGCAAGTTCTTGCCTGTCAGCAATAAGTCCTTACTTAAAATATTTGGACATGGCTTAAAACGAAATTATGAGACAGATGTGTTCTTTCTTTAGTCGATTGTCTTACAGTAGAGTAGTGAAAATTGGAAGAGAAATTTTAAGCGTCCTAAACACATCAATATTGGAAGATTGTTTCCTGAATATCGAGACGCTATTTAGTAGTTCATGAAGGCCTTGTGTATTGCTGTCTGGTACTTACATTTTTCATTCAGTCAGCTTGAACATGTATCTACACATACTATGGCTCTGATTACAAAGTGTGTGAAATGAAATTCCTATATGTAAATCTAGCTTTATGTTTTTTCCTGTACTGTGATATACCGCCAGAAGCAGGAATGAGCATCAATCCCTTGATTAGTTGATCCAAATATCTGAATTTGGTGCAAAGGGAGACATATGTGTCTATAGTAAAGACAGCTATCTGCTGTATGGTGATAAAACTTGTCCTATCTTCATGCCCTTAACACTAATGTAAAAAACATGGATTGATTACGAATAATGAATATTAAAAATGTTAAGATAATTCATGTCAGTATTTAGTTCCTCTTCTATATCACGTTTGCTTAATCTTGCATTCCCAAGTTTTTAGCTGTTTCATCATGTTGTGTTTCTGTATTTTTTCAGTGCATCTTATTACTCTTGCATAGTGCATACTTTGCCTCATGCCAGGTGTTTATGAGGGGCTTTGACTCAGATCTCTGTTGCTAAAGCTGAAGGCAAAGCAAAGTGCCTGTCAATTTGGTTGGCCTCTCTGCAGAGCACACAGAACAACAGTCATGTATTCTAGTGCAATTGAGATTTTGTAGAAATGTGTGTGAATTGGGAACACTAATGTCAAAATATTTACAAGGCAAAAGTAAAGGTGTGGGTGTTTACCGAAGCCTGGTTAGTTTCTTCCAAAGTTGATGCTTCATGCAGTGCAAGACAGTGAGCAAGCTTACACTTTATTGGGCTGAAGTTGTTATGCTATACAATTTCCACATTGCAGTAATTGTTGAACATATTAATGCAGTAAGATATGGGGCAGTTATTAATGTGTTTAATATTTCAAGACTATATGTTCCCCCTGCTGTATAAACCTTGCTTTATCACAAAATTCCTTTTCTTTAAAATGCACCCGTTGACAATCTTTTATAAAAAAAATTATTTCTTGGGAGGACCCACCCTGGACCTCCTGCGTGTCCATTAAGCGTGCTCACGTCACAGGCTACATAAGTCATACCCAACTTTTGTGCCTCACCACTTTCAATGTCACCAGCCGCCACTGAAAGTATGGGCACACGGGGCCCCGCAAATGCCACCCACTATGACCTCTGTGTTTATTAAAGGATTTTGCTACAGCCAGCAGCCAGGTTGAAAGGCGGAACATGGAGCATTACAGTTTATTTTTCTGAAATGTTTCTATTAAAAGAAATAATGATCAGCAGAAAGGAGATATTTATGGCAACATGTTTGTTTTTTCCATGCTATGTGTCACTGAAGGAAGATGAAATCTCTGCATCTTTCTATGCAATCTAAGCTACAGTATTTTGTAACCTGACAACTGATTCTAATATCCTATTAAAACATTACTAACTGGTCTTTGGAGTGATATATTTCACAATAAAGATTCTGTTTTTGCTCTTCTTATCTGCGATTAACATGAAAGAGCAATACAATAAGGATTTAAGTGGCGAAGGAGAGATCACTAATAGAGGATGCATCGTATCAAGGATACTGGTTTATACTTTGCTACTGGTAGTTTGGAGCCTAATCGCTGTGAACATTACAGATTCAACTTATATACATTTGCTACCCAAGTGCCAGATTTTCGGATCATTATTACTTACCTTGATACTGGATATAATTTTAACATAGAGCCGTGACACACTACACCGCGTCTTGATACATGAGGAAACTGGATGCTTTTATCTATTTATATTTTGGATATAATTTGACTTTGAGCATGGATATATTGCACCTCATACTATTATAGGAGCCCTGATGAAGTACCCTTAGTGGAACGAAACACGTTGTCTGACACCCATGTTTTACTATCAAGAACAATAAAAGGATACTTTTTGGACATGTTTGAAGGACATTTACTCTGTTTTTGGTGCACCTTCCCCTTCATATAAGGATTTAAGTGGTTTATGGGAAGCGTGATGGTGTGATCATGTATGATAAGTAATAACATGCCGTCAGCCATATATTTAAAGAATATTGCATGCCACCTCGGAGTTCCATGATATTATAAAGGTGCTCATCCTTCTGCGTCATTTCTCTATATCATGGGTACTCACAAACATTTTCCCATGGGCCGAAAAGTTTGATCTGTGACGTGAATGATCAAGGGCAGCATTGTTGCTAGCATGGTGGGAGTATGGAGGGGGTGTGTGTAAGGTAGGAGATACAAAGCATGTACATAGTGTGGAGAGTGAATCGTGGAATTACTATGAGGATATAACTCAATAGCAACCTCTGAATTAAACCCTCAGTGTCCAGAAGGGTCAATGATATGACAATGCTATTTTATGCTGTGTCCGAGTCACTCTCCATCCATGGCACCCTGGTCTAAGCCTTTTCTGCTTGCTATTTCTACCTTTGATGAGTCAAGTATACCATGGAAATAACTTGATTAATTAGTTGCATTCGGAGTGCTTAGAAACAGGCTCAGTTAAGGTAGAGCGTTCTATAAAAAAAATCTTTGACAAAGACCCCCTGACAGAGTGTACAACTCACTGAGGTGGGCTGTCACAAACACCCAACCTCCACTGCTTGGCATGGGGCAATGGAATGGTTTTAACCAACAAGAACCTATAAGTCTTAGCATTTAATCCTGGCTTTATAATTTCACCAAAATTTGCTGGTTGCAAACTCTGGGCCTTATTTACAAGAACTGACTCATGGCTGCGTTGCGTTATCGATGCATCAAAACTAGTTACAAAACGCGACCTCACTTTTAAACGCCATGGATGCGCCATATTTATGGTATGGCGCACCATGGCATAAGGATCAGGCAGCGTCCCCAAAAAATGGACCCTTCCACCGGTGTGTCGTCACAGCAGAAACGTACGCATCGGGAGGAAAACTGACATAAGGCTGGTTAGCGGCTCCTAAAGCAATGCTAACCACTCTAGCATCACTTTTCATTGTGTCAAGTATTTAAAAAAACAATAAAAAATTGCACTTCATGAAAAATAACATTGGCACACTTCACACAAGGCAGCCATGGAGCAGGGAGAACAGATCAGCAGCCATGAATATAACCCCAAACAACCGCAGCACCAGCCTGGTTGTCCAGACAGACTCCCAGGGGAAGAAGAAGTGCAACTTCGGTGAGGAGGAGAATGACATCTTGATCACTAAGGTGACAGAGCACCAACATCAGCTCTTTATCACCTCGGAATTGCCATTTGGAAAGAAAGAGGCAATTTGGCAGTCCATCGTGGCCAAGATCAACAGCGTGGTACAAGCCAAAAGGACAGACACCGACTGCAAGAAACGCTGGCATGACTGTAAGCACAGGACGAAGGAGAAACGGGCCAACACCCTGAAGGCAGCCATGCCGACCAGAGGTAGAACTCCAGTGCCACAGGAGGAGCTGGATGCCTAGGAGGAGTGGGTGGCAGCTGTTATCCCAGAGGATTTGGTGTCAGGAGTTCTGGGATAAGACAGTGCAGCCCATGAGGGACAACAAAACCTACTGAGTAAGTCACAACAAAGGGCAATGTGGGAATAAAAGTCATGTGCAGTGCAGCTAGCTAGTTCTCAGCACTCCATTGCTCTGTATGCAGGGTAAAGGGCAGGAATCTGAGTCATGTACTGTTGAACAACGCATAAGTATAAGTCACACTGCCCAGTCACATGTGGCACAGCTCAGCCCAGCTCCCTCACGTTCATTCCTTCTATGTGTGAAGTGCAACACCAGTCCATGTTTACCTTAGTATACTGGCACTTGTAGTGCAATGTATACCATGAGTCACTAGAACTACAAGTCGTACAATACAAAGCGAAATACATGGTGACTCATGTACAAGATGGCTGTGCCACCGGAGCTTCACTTTTTATGATGCTCTGGTTGCACAGGCCTCCCAATCCTATCCGTGAGGTGACGCAAAGCCACCCTGTGTGGCTTTGCATGGCCGCATAAATACGGAGCAACGCTAGCCAGTGCAAAGTGCTGCCTTGCCTTATCACCACATCATCGAGGCATTCCATTAGCGTTGTGGTGGGTTTACTCACACAACACCCATGGGTTTTTACACATTTCCAGATTTACCGGTATCTGTAAACCTGGGAATGCATAAAAAATGTCGGCCTCCCAAGGGGAGGTGTGAAGAGGACAAATAACTTTTAAATCTCCTCTTTGCATTCTGCAGCAGACATAGAAAGAGGAAAACGCCTCCATTGATTGCTTTTATGTCGGAAGGTTAAAGCATTCTTTATTGCTTAATTAAAAAACAATCATTGAAATTAAAACATCTTAGGAACAAAACAGTATACAATACATTATCACATTCCTGTAGATAGTAGGCAACTATAAAACAGAGCTATAAATAATTACTGGCCATACCATAACCATAGACCATTTGTAAGCTTCGGTGTAAATCAACCATACAAATATCTTCAACAATTTATAAATACATTCATAGTTGTACATTAAAATCCAAATAACCTTATCTATAAAATCTATTAAAACATAGACTGGATAATTATACATGAAAGTGCAGAAGTGCAGTAAACATTTATTTCATTGTGCAAACATGCTGTAAAAGTGCATCAGTATCCTTATTATTTGAGTTTCTAATAGATTACCATAGCAGCGTAGACAATAAATCTTTCTAGAGGCCATAATGTGCAAAAATTAGCAGTTAAAATGTATTCCTGTATTAATTATTTCTCTTAAAATCGTTTAATTTAATTATGTTATGCCTTAAGCAATCAATCTCAAACATTTTTCAAAAGCAGTTAAAAACGTTACCAATTGACATAGAAGCGGAATCAACTCGCCAGATAGACTTAAAATAAGAGCACGACTTGCTGATTTTACCCCCAAACTTCAAGAACAAAGGTTTTAAAAATATGCAATTTATTTTAAGCAACTTTGTGCACACACACTATATGCAATAAAGAGGCATGTGGCTACCCACAAAATCTACAGTTGGTACTAGGCCACTGCTGAATTAAAGTCGACGTGTCCTCCTTAGTTGGGTTTAATCCCAATCTAATCTTTAAAAGCATTTTTTCTTATTGAAGCCGAAAAGTGGGCATTGAGGTATGGCTGAACACGCAGAGACTGATATGAGTTAATCACAGCCCATGCATGAGTTTTTGCCGCAAAGACAGTTTTGTCTGCATTAAAAGAGTTAATTTTGATTTGTTTTTTAGGATTAATTTATAATTAGGCATAATGAATTCATTAAACCCGATCTGTGAGCCAATTTCACGTAGACAAGTTGTAATATAGGATCTCCAGGGAGCAGAATAAACAGGTTTAGTTATTTCAAGCCAACAGTTGTTCGCTAAAGAGGCAGGGTCGCACAAAAACATAGAGTACAAAGAGGACAAATAACTTTTAAATCTCCTCTTTGCATTCTGCAGCACACATAGAAAGAGGAAAAGCTTCCTTGGATTACTTTTGTGCAGGAAGGTGTTCCTTCCTGCACAAAAACAATCCTGCCAACAATGAGGACACCCTAGTACCATGGTGCAAGGGTGCCAGCATTGGCAATAATCACCAATTTGTGTGCCGCCGCAGGCAACGTGCCATATATTAGCAATACTCCGCATTAATGCCCTTTCCTTTTGACTGAGGGCAGCGTAGGAAAGTGACTTGCTGCCCTGCATCCAAAACGTTTAAATGAAGCCTGTAATGGAACAGCACATCAGGCATGGACACATTAACCCTGCCCAACCTGACTGCTACAATACAGGCTACCTTGCACTATGATTCCACTGTGGCTAACTTGGGCCCATGCACACTAATCTGGGCTGTAAACCAATGGAATGTAATGAGATTGTCAGAGGATCAAGTGCACCCCTGCGGAGTGGGATATGTGTGTGGCATGTTGAGGATTAACAGATACAAACATGCTAAGAGTCATGTGTATAGTAAAATGATTGAAACTACTTAGCAAGCAGCAGTCCCGACGTGGGGGCTGAGAGCACACAGGTGTCAGCTCCCAGTGTAGGGAGCTTTCAAACTCCTGTCATAACCAAAATCAAACTGGGTGTGGGGGTGAATGCAAGCAATGCACACCTGAGAGCCATGTGTGTTGAAACAAAGATGGTGTGTAGGCCTGAAGGGCCCCTGGTAGTGCAGTGCATTGTAGGCGCTGGCTGAGAATGTTGCACTGGCACTTTGTCTGAATGGTGAGACTTTGCATAGCAAGGAGGTGAGAAGGGATATGTGTGCTGCAAGGTAGCCTGACCAATACACATGCACTGCTGTGTCTGACAGTCTCACACTTGTGCCGCAGCTGGGAATATATGACAGAGGAGAGGCCATTGTGGAAGCACATACTACATGTGATGTTGACCTGGGTGAAGATGTAGCACGTGGTTGGAGGGAGCCAGAAGGCTAAACGTCTCACCATGACACATATGTCAAAGCAGTAGTGAGGGGTGGTTGAAAGCTGAGGTGGATGGGCCCAGTTGTGTTGCAATCCTGGGTAGGTACACGTCACCAATTCCAGCACTATCACAATGTGGGCTTAAGCTCATCCCTTCGCCCTCAAAAACAGCCAGCCATTTCAGTCCTTTGGATATGGTCATTCAAATTGTTGGTGTTGTAGGCGCATGAGGGTCACTTTATCATCTGGGTACTATCAGTGTGTGGCAGGAAGTTGAGAGCCTGGCTGTTGGAGGCTGGCTTAGTATATGGTGCACCCTGCACTAATCCAGACAACCTTTATGGTGATTTTAGTGGTCTTAGACAACCATAGAAAGCTCTGTAAGTGGTAGCTGTGGAGAGCCGCGTTCAGGCTTAGTCCAGAAGGACTGTAAAGCAGCTTGTTTTACCAGTACTAATCATATAGTGTAGGTTAAGTGAAAAAGAACCACACAGTGTAGTTAAAAAGATGTGTATTTATTATAAAAACTCACTAACACTTCTCAATATCTCCTCCCCAAAGATATAATCACAATACACACAATACTTCTGTAATAGAACACATAAGTACCCCAAATACATAGTGGTCTCCAGGGGGAGACCAAATCATATACTAATGAAGTGGAATGCAAACCACTACCTTAGTCGAGACTGGGCCCAGAAGACGTAGGAGAGCTAGGGACCAAAGGAACCACCCAAGGTAAGTACCCAGGAACCCCACGGATGCGGTGTACAGAGTAGGAACACGACTGTGTGCTCAATACAAATCAATGGGGAAGTTGATGTTGCAGTATTCAAGAAGAAGGACCCTTCCCAGAGGACCCTGAAGAAACCCTGTGGAGAATGGAAGGTTGGAGAGTCACCCCACCTGTGGATACCCCGGGAACCAGGATACCTACACCTGGCATGCCGGGTGCATAGGTGTGAAGTGATGTCGGAAACTGCCATAGACCACAATGGAGGACTTCTGTAAAGATGTCGCTGGTGAATTAGGTGAAAGAGTTCAGTGGAACCCAAGGGTGGATTCAGGAAAAGAGGTACCTGCAAGCAGAGGAGACAGAGTCTATGCCACTCAGGAGTGACCTGGAGGTCCTCTTGCAACTCCTGTGCCTCCAGCCTGTGGGTCCTCTTGAGGCTCTTCTTTGGCTCCAGTGGGCTCCCCTGTTTGCTCAGGACCTACTCTGACTTACTTGATTGTGGTGAGTCTCTTGGACCTTGCTGGTCCCCACACTGCACCTTTTTCATCTGCCACATGTGTTTCTGCTGCCAGGGCTTGTTGATGCTCCTGCCAAACACCGAACCCCTGGCTTTTGACATCCAACGTGGAACAGCTCGTGAACGGCTCCTGGTATTCCACAGCGTCCCTTGGTCTGCACAGCTACAACGCCACGGTTACAGTCAACTCTCCTGCATCTTCTGACATTGGTGGGCATTTGTCTTCTGTGCTTGAGCAGCTCACCAATGATGCAGGCCCACAGTGCAGAGGATGTGGTAAGGACAAAGATCTTGGTAGCAAGAGATGCTGGAGGCTGGAGTTTCTTGAAGCCCGAAGATCTTTGGTGAAGAGAGTCAACTAGCCTTGGCAATGTCAAGTCAACGAAGTGCACAAGGGTACTGCTCCAACAGTTCAAAGGAGGGATACTGGCTTCAAGCTTGCTGTGAAGAAAGTGCAGGCCTCTAGGGAGTTGTAGAACCACCACCAGTGTTGCTGAACCTTTCAGAGTCCATGGGAGCTCAGGAACAGCAGACCGGTCAGCTTCGTTGCAGTGCTTGCAGATGCAGGGGAGTGACTCCTTCACTCTAAGGGAGAATCATTTGGGAGTCTTGGATGCCCACAGGCCTGGGCAAGAACCTGTATGGAGCACAGGCACAGATGACGCAGAAGACTGGCAGGACGACGAGATCAGGAACAGCAGGAGTCGTCCAGATGCAGTCATGGTTCCCAAAGCGAAGCCCAACAAAGTCCAAAGTGCCCAGACGGTTAAAGATGAAGTGGTTTTGGATCTGATTCTTGTCCCACGAGGAATCTAAAGACCCACCCACAGGTAAGCCCTTAAGTACCCTAAGGAAAGGGTTAGGACAATTGAGGGATCTCTACCAAAGGAGGGTCTGGACAGTGGGGAGGATACTCCCATGTCCTTTGTCCAGTTTTGCGCAGTACACAATAGTGGTGTCAATACGTCAAAACACTATCAGTCTAGGCATCATTAAAAAGAAAGCCAATCACCAAAGCTGAGGTGGACTGTTCCTCATATCACAAATGCAGAAATGGCAGGCCAGTGAGCTCTGTAACTGTGTTGCAACATGTGTCATGACACAGCAGGTCAGCCCTGTCACACAGTGGTTGTGTGAACAGTGCAGAGGTATTGACATCTAGAAGGCAACTGCACTGCAAATTTGCCTCTAAATCTATGAGGAACAGATTTCCAATGCATCAATTTTAACCTGACAGGAATGAATAGGAAGTCAGAATGTAAACCAGATTACTCATGTCACCATCTAACACAGACCAACAACATCACAACGTTTATTTCATTGCAGAGGATGTACCAACTACTCCTGACCTGCTGCATGTCCTGGATGAGGATCCTGCTGAGGATGACAGCCTTCCAACCCTCAACCTAGATACCCTCCAGGAAATCTGGTATTCCATTAGGACACCATCTCTGGTTGCAAGAAGGGCTGACAGCGTTGCCAGGTCTCTAGAGGATCAGCCTATCACTCCACAAACACAAGCATCCAGTCCATGCCCAGCCCTGGACTCCGAGGACCCCCAAGTTGAATTCCATCGTTTTGTGGTGGGAGTCAAGTGGGAGCTGCTAGATGCGGTGTTGGCAGGGATGCAGTCCATGGAGGGCACCTTAGAGAGAATCGCAGGTGGCTCCGTCCCAATACGGCTGTGGGACGTCAGTAGCCATCTTCTGCGGTGCCCACAGGTTGCTATGAGCAATACGTGATTTTTCTACCGATTTGTATCTAGACTATCTTCGAATAACTACGAGACGCCGGCAATTATCTTTTGCAGCGCCCGAGTGAAGCATTAACGTAATACATACCTTTTTTCCGATTTGTATCTTAACTACTTTCTAATAAGCTACGGGACGTCGGCAACTATCCTTTTGCAGCGTCCGGGTGAAACATTTACGTGACACAGCCTTTGTTCCGCTCCATTCCACTAGAAATAAACACCTGCATAGAAGAACACGGCAACTTGTGTGGCATCGGAACGCCAGTTACCGTCTGTGTAGTGACCATACATTTTTATATTGATCCAGTTTCACAAGAGTAACTATATGAGAGTCTTCTAATGGGATAAAGTGAGAAAGCAACGACTAGCTAAACGGTGCAACCACATTGCACGTAGCCAATGCTAATTCATAACGACCATAATCGAGGGACAGTAAAAGAGAAAAACGAAGAAAGTACAGTCCTGGGTTCACTGTTTTCATTAGAAACTAAGACTAGATTTGGTGGCTCCTGAAGAAGGGGTTCTTTGTAACTCCGAAACGCGCGTCGAGAATAAATCTGATTGCCACTATATTTTTATTTAAAACATTTTTTTTATACTTTTCTATTTACTGTAAATAAATTGTAGATTTGTCTCCTTGTTATCTGCTTTCTATTTTTGTTGTTTTATTGACTGATTTTAATATGAATATCTGTACACTTATTAAATGAAACAAAGTTTTTTACAATTATTGGTTTCTTCGGTTCCTTTATACATCTTCTCCCCTTTTATTTTTTTATTTTGTGAATATTATGCCATGTTTTTTACATTGTGTCCGTCCCAATAAGGACACCATGGAGGCCATAAGAGGTACCTACTCTCTGCTTCATAGCTTGGACCAGTCCCTGGTTGACATAGCTGGTGTCACAAGGCAGAGGCATGACCAACTGCCCTGCCAAATTGGCACCAGTAAGGTTGCCAACCAGTTGGGGGTGATCCACAATATCCTGGAGTCCACAGTACAGAAGCAAGATTCTTACAGTGTGGCAATGGGTGTCTCACATTGCGACGTTGTCGCTGTGCTGGCAAATCAGCAGGCCCTTCTTTGTGCAGTGCTGCCTTACTTATTGGCTCTGAGAAATGCTGCTGGAGGCAGGGGATCCACATCTTTAGCCCCTGATGTGTGTTTGTTCCTGTCGCCACTGGCACCTACAACACTCCATCCAAGGGAGGCACCACACACATCAGAAGACGAAGAAGTGGATGTTTCCTCTTTACAATGAAAAACTGGCCTGTGGCATTTCTCTGTGTCACATGGCCGGTTTCCCAATTTACCTGTGCTTATGGCCATACCAGTGTACTTCTTAACTGGTATTGTCCTTCCTTTTCTTTCCCACCTGTTGATCTCACCCATTTGGGGACTGTTTATGTGGCCTATCTTCCCTAATGGCAATATGGTCCTCCTCACCACTGGAACACTCCTCTACTCCACGTGTCCCATGACATGCATTCCCCATGGACTCTGTCTGGACACCCAATGGCTCACAAACTATGCTGGGGTTGTTGCCCAACGTCTCCCACTTGCAACTTGCTCCTTGGGTCATTTGCCAATAAATTCACTAACTAGAACCAGAGTGTTGTATATCTGTTCATGATTTGACTGAGTAGACATGGTGGAAGTGCTGACCCTAAAGACACTACCTACTATCTAAAGTAAAATGTGTATCACCAACCCAGTGGTAAAATTGCACAGGCCATGCAAAATATTTAATGTGATTCCTATGTGCATCTGCACTAGCAAGTAGTTACCCAAGGCCACATGCACGAAGTGCTACTATAAGTAATCAGTCAACGGTTTTACTCAATGATGTTTCTGCCCAGGTGTGAGAAACCTTCATGTATACTAGCCAGTAAACAACAGTGATGTGACAGCAAAATGGTGCAAAGGAGAGTATGTAAGTGACTGCCATCAGTGTGGTACACAACACATCCAAGCGTTTTCACAATAGTTTGACTCAATCATCCATCCAAAATATGTAGCATCATGTACACACAGAGCAACAGTAGGTTAATACCTGTTTTGGGCTGTGTGTCTATGCACAGCAAGCGTGCCACCTGCAGTGCACATTAACGTTTGAAAATCCCTTAAGGGACTCAGTTGCAAACTTAACAGGATCCACTGCTTAGGGGCCTCACCTAGTTATGTATACAAACACTGCCAAGAAACCCTACAGCATGTGCTCTACCCAACCAAAGCATATACGAAAACTGCCACACAGTCAATGAGCAAGCAGTTATGAAAAAGCAAAACATACTTTATGAAAAACACCATTAAAAACTTATATCCAAAAAGAACTAAACTACACTAACTATTGCTACACAACCTATGCCTACACTAACCTGTGCTAAAGTAATTACACAATCCTAACGTAATACTAACCTAACCTACCTAACCTTAACTTATACTACTCTACTCATTTACCACAACAGACAGGTTAAAATCAACCATGCACACCCCTTAATACACATTTGCACATGAGACAAACATAAGCTACACTTATATACAAACAACTTAAACATTAAAACCTAAACAAATATATATATATATGTGTATTTTTTAAAACAAATGTATACACATACTAAACATTAACCCCCACCTACTTAACGCACACATCCATATCCCCACCTAACAACACATAAATATTAAACTCTATAAGCACTAAAATGAACCTACCTTTTTTTTTGCCCTACAGGATGTGGTTTATTGGCTTTTTTTTTATTTCTTTATTGGCATTTAAGGAATTTACATCCAGCAATATAGACACATCTGATATCTGTATACAATTGTTACAAATTTCTCACAACAGTACAGTAGACATATATCCGTACCACTATACCACCTTGAATTTTCCAGCTAGGATAATCATATAAGAACCCAACTACCCAGAACCCACCCCCACCCAACCTCAAGTTGTCAGCAAATTGTCAGCGTCACTCCCCCTCATAAATTGTTCAAAGGTCTTGACATTCACTACATAGCTACCGCAGCGTCTAGTGGGGTAAAATGCGCCAATGTCCGTCATCTGGGGGATTGCGTATTGAGGATGCTAATGTCGGGCCTTGCAGGTCTTTTATATCCGCCAGCATGGTCGTTCATGCCCGCAGATCATCCTCCAATTTCTCATCCCGTTGCAGTCTCTTCATTCTGACTGCTTCTGCTGCCGCCCACTCACCCAAATCTTGCAACCACAGTTCAATCTTTGGCGGAGCAGTGCCCATCCATGATATAGCAATCCGTCGTTTGGCCAATGCCAACCCCAGCATCACAAACCTCCTGCTTAGTTTATTTTGCTTCGGAGCCGGCAAAAGACCCAGCAGCTCCTCCCGTATACCTTTGGGCACGGACCATCCCGTCACCTCCTGTATTTTCTCCAGAACCGAGGTCCAGTACTGAGACAGCATCTGGCATGTCCACACCTTGTGAAAAAAGTCAGAGGCAGCAGCCCCGCATCTAGGGCAGCTATCAGGTCTGGTCGGGAAAATTCTACTAAGTGTTTTGGGGGTGAGGTATGTCTGGTGTACAAAGCTTTATTGGACTCATTTAAACCTGACATTCGAGTTGACAGCTTTGACTCCTTCATGAATCCTAATCCAGTCTTTCTCGGACAAGGGCTCCCCCAGTACCTCCTCCCACCTACCCTGGACTGGTAGGGGTGCACTGGTCAAGTCCTCCTGCATTGCTCTATACAGGTGTGTAATAAAGCGCCTCCCCGCGCCATATACAACATAACCTGCAAAACCCTGGTTACCGCAGGTTCATCAGGGGTGGAAGTCCATATCCCGTGCTACTTGGTCAATCTTCCCATATTAAAGAAATTGACCTGTCCCCAACTCGAACAGTGATTCCTCTTCCTCCCTAGTAATAAATTGTTTGTTGTGGAACAAATCCCCCATCGTCAAACACCCGCCCTCTTCCATCGCCGGACCGTCATGGAGGCCTCTATTTTTGCGAATGGTTGTACCACCCAGAAGGGCATATCTGGGGCGTACGGGGCATGTCTCACCACTTTTTTAACAACATGGTCCTAGACCCGTGCTGTGGAAAATTATTATTTCTCGTAGGTTATGTCCCATCATACACCCTCTTCAGTCACGTCCCCGAGTCCATCATGCCGGAACACGAGCACACGAGCACGAACCGATCACACGCTCACAAAGTTGCACACACACTCTCCTTCCCCAACAATTCAAAGTTACATCCTTATGGTCAAAGCGATTCCGAGAACCAGTGTCCCCACTCAAACCATACATTTCTGTGGTCAAGCCGATGCCGAGAACAAGACCCCCCCATTTGTAACCATTTCCCTATAATCGAGCCAATTCCGAGAAATAGGCCCCTTTCTGCTAAAAACCACGACAACCAATTCCGAGAAGAAGAGCCCCCGATTGCTGAAACACGACAAACAGACATCCTGTCACGACCATCTCTCTCTTATCTAAGGAACCAGCCTAGTGTTACTTCTCCACATTTCTGTTTCTCTTGTGCTTCCTCATTCTAATCATGACGCAGCCTCATCTCCTCTGCTATGTTTCCTCTTTTCATGACGCAGCCTCTTTTTCTAGTCATGACTTCTGTTTTATTGCAACATATGATCCGGGCCTGCATTGAAGGGAAGCTCCTTCCTCTTTTCTATGTATAAACACTATGTGTTCAGATAATAAAGTTCTTCCGATCCTCCTCAGGTGACGGAGCTCTCCCTTAACTCGAGTTACTGAATAAAGACCCTGAATTCGAACCACCACGGACTCTGCTCTTCATACTTAAACTTATTGTTATTGTATAGAAATTCTGATCAAGGTAAATTACTAAAATATTTACCACAGCAAATTGGCGCCCGAACAGGTACTTCCCTTTCTCCCCACACGCCGGTGATGCGGACCTAGACCGGTCTCTTCAAGACATCAACGGACTTCTACGTGCACGCTGCAGGGTGTTCCTGCATGAACTCCTTCGTGTCCAAGAGAGGCTGTACCAAGATCTGAGCATCCATACGAGGCGGTGAGGACGACAGCGGAAGTCTCGACCCAGAGCCCGAAACCTGTGAAGATTGCAGAGTCCGAGGTCGTCTGAAACCCGACCAGTCCCTGTCCACGAGCGCTGCGTAATCAAGTGTCCAGATCTTCAAGGTCTTCAAGTTCTCTGCACCTCGATGAGTACTGCTGGGGGTGTATCAAGACGGGTTCTGATTTTCAGAGCACGGTCAAGACGGGTTCTGATCTTTTCAGAGCACGGTAAAGACGGGTTCTAGGTTTCTAGAAAACGGTATGTTTGTATTCTGATACTCAGAGTATATCAAGTTTTTTCAAGTGTAAGTCTTATTTGTATCTAATACAATGCCTTTGTTCTCTAAACTGTGTAAACTGGGTACCCGGAAGGGGTTACTGGAACAATATGTACCAGTCCCCCCGAAGGATACTCCTGGTTACTTCATGTATACGAAGTATGGAATTGGTGCCATCTTGTATTTGGATCTTTGGGAAGGTTATACTAAAGCTTTAGAGATTGCGGTTAGATGGCCAAAGAGTGGTACATGGGATTTGAATTGTATTATGGCAATAGAGAAGAAGTGTTGGGAAAAGAAAGAGAGACCCTCGATGTTAGAGAGCGTAGAACTATGGCGAAAAGAAGCACATCGAAGGGAACAGAAAGAGCAAGGGAAAGTTGAGAAAGCACAGAGAATGTCCGAAGAAAGTAAGATGAAAAAGTTACAGGAGCAGAATGATGATATTTGTTTTGAACAAAAGAAAAGGGAGGTCTCGACCTCAATAACAGGTATATATCCTGTCCTCTCACCAAAAATAGGGTCCGAGGTTAGCTCAGATCCTAGTACTCCTACAGCACCTCCACCTCCTAAGGTTCCTTCCGTATCCGACGATTTTATTACTACCTACTTAATGGAACCTCCTCCTGCTTATACCAATCAGATAATAGCCAGACGAATAGTCATACAGACTGAACCCACCTCTGACACCTCAAGCGAAGTTCCACCCATGTTAGAGTGCGATTATGACCCAACCCCAGGGAAGGGTCACAAGCAAATATCTCCCTTCGCCTACGAGAGGCTCTAGAAGGTTTACAGGAGGTACCGAATGTCAAATTGTCTAAACAAAATTTACGAGGCTCTTCGAACAGGAGAAAATTTAGAAACCTTACAGGAAGCTATTAAAAATAGACCCATAGCACATAAAAAATGCCTCTCACGATTCATGATCACTTGTTTTATCCGAATGATAGCTAGCGCAGGAAAAAGAGTCCCTGATGATTTACTACAACTAGATCAAGCAGTAGTCGCAGGAAATTACAATAAAATAAAAGAAATAGATCTTTTTATTCCACTCTTCACGAGCAAGGTTTCTGATTACCATAGAAAAGATGCCCATACCCAGGAAACCGAGAATGAGAGTACAAATGAAGACAGGGAAGAAGGAGCTGCCTTTCACGGTACAGTACGCTCCCGTATCCCTCATTCTCAGAATAATGGACAATTCAAACTTAAAACTAAGAAATTGTCAGCCCCTACAGATAGGTTGTTCCAACGAACACAAGAAGCTCTAGATGATTGGATGGACGACGAGCCTCCACTCACCACACATGAAAAAGAACTTGCTAGAACAAGCACCCATTGGGTATCTCAATACTCTAGATATGGCCCTGATATAGTTGCTCAAATGTTTTTATAGATCCCTCTAGCATCTCATAGGCTAGCTAGCATCTATATGTTTCAACACCTCATTACAATGTACGAAGACACTGGTTGCCCACCCAAAAAGTTACACCCTCTCTTACGAGACTGTTTAGAAGGGAGGTGGGTGGCCAGGGGACAAGAGTTTCTTAATATCTTCCTTGACCTACCACAGCGATATGTTCAATGCTTCACAGACAGTTATGATGAAAACCCCCATCCCTATGACCAAGGACAGTTCCCCCTCCGAGAAGTACACCCCATTGCAGATTCCGCAGGAAAGTTGCAACAAACGTTTGTTTACACTTGTTAGAAGGGGCGATCTCAGTGGGCCAGATTGTGCTCACCTGACCACCCCAGGACCCACCTCTCCCACCGATATTGCCGAGTCTTATCGTGAGGTCCCCACCAGGGAGGACTTCGAGTCTAGGATCGTACCCACTGAGCTCACACCACACTTACGAACGGACACCACACCGTAGGTATTCAGTAATAAGTTCATTATCAAACAGTAAGAAGAATTAGCACTCTTATGTACAAGGGATCGAGGGATCGTAAAGTCTTTAGGGATTCGGGAAGAGGGAAGCGGGACAGTCTTAGTCTTTAGGCCAGTACGAAGCGTACCCTGCGCACAGCTCTCAATCCTTGAGCCGGGGGATACGGACGATGATGGTCGTACTGGTTGCTTCACTCACGTCGAGTCGGCTCAGGTCGTGATGGTAGCGTCGATGGTCCAGCCAGACCAGAGTACTCCTCGAGCCGTGACGAGGTCAGCAGGGCTCGATCCGGAGAAGTTCTTAAGGAGCCGCGACAGCGTCAGCAGGGCTCAGATGGTTACGAGTTCAAGCTCGAGCCGCGACAGCGTCAGCAGGGCTCCGAGGTCTTTGAAAGGTCGAGCCGCGACAGCGTCAGCAGGGCTCCGAGGTCTTTGAAAGGACGAGCCGCGACAGCGTCAGCAGGGCTCAGGTGGTTCAGTTCCGTGTTGCGAAGAGGGAGCCGCGACAGCGTCAGCAGGGCTCAGCGATGCAAGGGTGAGTTCTTCTTAGGGTCAGCCGCGATCAGATCAGCAGGGCTTTCAGGTCCAAGATACAACTGCCCGCTAGTTGGGGTGCGGGCCTTGATATAGTCCAGTGGCCCTTTGATGTCCGGACCCTCGCAGGCGGAGGTCTCATGCCTTGGGGGCTGGTCAATGGCGAGGTCCGGCGGTTGGTTCTTTGATCCTTTGAAGATGCGCCCGGGAATTCCCAGACGCCCAGCAGGTCTGGAGCCAGCACTCGGGGAGGACAGAGGTGCAATCGAAACTAGCCCACAGGGGGGCCAAAGGTGTGACAGAAACCAGACTCTCAGGGGAGGCCGGAGGTGCCATCGAAACTCCCTGACTTATCTCACTCGGGGAGCCCTTTACCCCCCATCCGGGACTGGCGCGCCTTGGCGTATAAGTTTCGCTGGGGCCGGGGTCACGCTAGGCCCAGGGAGTCAGGGATCTCGGGAAGGGAAAATGGCTGCCGGGCCTAGTGGGGCATGCAGGTTCTAGGCACTCGGAGCCGGGAGTGGGACGGGGCAAGCGGGCCTGGTCGTCGGTTACGGGGTCTGGGCATACAGGGAGCAGGATGACCAGGGACTCTGGGTGCAGGCTACGCTAACGGGGTGCTGCGCAGGGGACTCAGGGTGCAGGTCTATGCTAACCGGGTGCTGAGGAACGGGGGGGAAACCACGCCACGAGGCCAGGTCCAACAACACTCCCCTGACAAAACTAGAAATACTAGAAATGAAGAAAATGGTCCCTTCTCATGAAAAAGACCCCTCGGGTTTCCATAGGGAACTCAAGGATATTCTTCAAATGGGTTCCTTTACCTATAAAGACCTCAATATTCTCCTCAAGGTCCTGCTACCTCAAGGAACGTATGACAAGCTAAAAGGAAAGGATTGGGAGGTTGAAGGGAAAAAGGTAGCATGGGCAGATTTAGAGAAAGAAGACATTACTCGTAATCCTGGACAAGGCTTGGGGCCTCTAGTTCAGGAACTCCCTCGCCTTCTCCCTAAAATACTATCCCAGTTGCTGACCACTAAGAAAGAAGATTGGGATGCTATCTCTGCATGCAAACAGAAACCAGATGAGGATATAGGGGACTATTATACAAGGTTAGAGAAATGTTTTCACGTCAATAGCGGCCTCTCCTCAGGTGGAGACGCCTATAGTCGATTATTTGTCTCCAAATTCGTAGAAAATGCCTTGCCCACGATCAGAAATAGAGTACTGAAAGTGGAAAGTACTTGGCAAACAAGCTCCCCTTCACAAGCGCTTCAGTTGCTCCAATATCACCAAAATAGAATTAGGGACGAACAAGAACAAGAAAAGAAAAGGACAAAAGATACTAAAATGAAGGTATAGGTAGCACAAACTAATACGATCCAACAGACCCCTAAACAACCCCAAATGTCACAGGAAAATGTTACTTGTAATTATTGTAAAAAGCCAGGTCATTTTGTGCGTGACTGCCCAGTATTACAACATAATATTGCCACTGGGAAAACACAACCCCGTAACTATCCCCCTCGACCTTCTGTTCCCACATCAGCTCCTCCAACTGATGCTAAGCCTACCACCCAACTCTATCAGTACCCAGTGTCATCCTACCCTGAATTCCCCGCGATTTCATGAGACAGCTGGGAGGAACACGATAGTCGTCCACTGATCCAGGTCCCAGTTGATCAAGAGGGTCCCTATGTACATGCTAAACTCCTAGGTAAAGAAGCGAAATTTCTGATCGACACCGGAGCTAGTAGGACGACAGTGCAGCACAACGAAGTTCCCAAGGTACCCCTCTCTGGTTCAAATAGTATTTCCTTGGGTTTTTCAGGTACACCTGTTATCAACAAAGTTTCTGAACCAATATCACTTCAAGTTGGTCCTCTTACAACTTCCACCAATTTGGTACTTACAAAGTCCTGCCCCGAAAATCTCCTAGGCATCCAGACACTAAAAGAACTAGGTGCTATAATATGTTGTTCCTCAGAAGGGGTCCGACTATTCCTCCGAGATTTCAAAGGTCACTTCACCACACGAGAATTAGATGTCAGACTAAGAGACATTCCTGTTACACTATGGGCTACTGATCCAACAGATGTAGGACTCATGGATATTACACCACACCTAGTGACCTTAAAGGAAGGCGTTGTCCTACCTCG
Organism: Lissotriton helveticus; assembly: GCF_964261635.1. Taxonomy (NCBI): domain Eukaryota; kingdom Metazoa; phylum Chordata; class Amphibia; order Caudata; family Salamandridae; genus Lissotriton; species Lissotriton helveticus. Next base: position 1,700,559,396 of record NC_136057.1, read on the forward strand.
TGTCCGTCAATACAAATTACCTCCAGATGCAGAACAAGCCCTTATCCAGATCATTGATGACTTGATACAGAAAGGAGTAGTCAGAGAAGTACCTGCCAACATATGTAACTCGCCAGTTCTGCCAGTCCGAAAGAAAAGTGATGATGGTGCGCCACCAGTCTACAGACTCATGGTTGACTTACGTGAACTCAATAAATGTGTGGTACCACAATACCCCGTGGTCTCAGACATCAGTACTCTGTTAACAGCTATAGATCCTGAGGCCACACACTTTACTGTAATCGACCTGAAGAACGCTTTCTTCAGTGTACCAATCCACCAAGACAGTCAGTACCTATTCGGATTCTCCTTACAAGGTCGTAGCTTCTGTTTCACAAGAGCTCCCCAAGGATATACAGAAAGTCCCAGTATCTACAGTCAGGCACTTAAAAGACTGCTAGACGACATTATTCTGCCCGCCAATACGACATTGTTACAATATGTCGATGACTTGCTGATCACTGCACGCTCCGAACCAGAATGTGAGCAAGCATCACGAATTGTCCTAATGTTCCTTGAACAACATGGCCACAAGATGTCACCCTCGAAATTAAAATTTTGTTTACAGCAGGTGGCCTACCTAGGACACCTGCTGTCAAAGGAGGGTAGGGCACTCACACCTGAAAGAATTCAACTCATTTTTAACATTCCCGTCCCCAAGACACAGAAAGAAGTCCGTGCCTTTATTGGCCTCACGTCCTACTGTAGACAATGGATTCCCCAGTTTGCATACTTGGCCAAACCCTTGATACAGCTAACGACCACAACTTCTTCCCCATTACCATGGACACCTGATCATACTTTTGCTTTTGAAACCCTTAAACAAGCATTATGCCCTGCACCTGTCCTAGCTACACCTGATTATGCCAAACCTTTTGTCCTCTTTGTCACAGAACGGGAAGGTACAGCCTTGTCAGTACTCACACAAACACAAGCCAACAAACATCGTCCCTGTGCTTATTTTTCTAGCACTCTTGACCCTGTTGCACAAGGTTTGCCTGCCTGTTTGAAATCTGTCGCACCTACAGCTCTAGCAATATGACAAAGTGATTCCATAGTACTAGGACACTCTCTTGAAGTACAAGTTCCACATGCAGTGGAACTATTCTTGAATAGGACACAGACACAACACTTGACCATAGCTCGCCTCACAGGTTATGAAGTCACTCTGTTCCAACCCCACATCATCATCAAAAGATGCAATATCCTCAACCCAGCTACACTACTGCCTACTGTTCCAGTTGACAATCAGATTCATGACTGCTTAGAGGTAGTCGAACTAGTCACAAAACCTCGGTCTGATCTTACAGATGTCCCTCTAAGTATACCGGAACACACACTGTTTGTAGACTGTTCCTGTATGCGCCTCCAATCAGGCGAACTTTCAGCAGCCTATGCTGTCACTACAGAAAACACAGTCCTTTTAGCAGCCAGAATATCTGTACGTTCAGCACAAGCAGCAGAACTAATAGCTCTTACCCAAGCATGTGAATGGTCCAAAGGAAAACGAGTCAACATCTACACCGACTCGCAGTACGCATTCGGGGTAGTCCACAACTTCGGCATCCTTTGGAGAGAGAGAGGTTTCCTAACCTCTCATGGAACCAAGATCCAACATGGAGATCTTATCCTCCAGCTACTAGAATCAATACACAGACCCACAGAAGTAGCCATACTTAAATGCAAAGCACACACCAAGGTCACAGACTCTATCACTAGAGGTAATGCTCTGGCAGATGCCACAGCTAAACATGCTGCTCAGACAGAAACACTAAACACCAAAACCACCATTAGAACTATCTGTCCAGTTATCGATCCCACCAAAGATGTAGTAGACATCCAAAACCAAGCCACAGAAACCGAAAAGAGAAAATGGGAGGAGGAGGGAGGTTCACACACAGATCAAGGTTGGGTAACAAAGGACAAGTCCAAATGGTTTCTCCCTGACCTAATGGTTCCCATAATGCATAATGATAGAAACTGCCCATGGTCCCGCACATCTAGGAGAGAAAGGAATGTTAGACAGTCTGAATTTGATATGGCACAACAAGCATCTGCGTGCAGCAGCCAAACAAAAAGTACGAACCTGTATGATTTGCTGTCAGTTCAATCCAGGGAAAAGTGTATCCGTTGAACAAGGAGGGTTCCATCCTCCAGATCACCCCTTCGAAGTCCTACAAATGGACTACATACAAATGGAGAGATGTCGGGGATATAAGTATGTCCTCGTAGTAGTCTGTACCTTAACTCGATGGACTGAAGCATACCCCGTCCCAGACTATGGTGCCCAGATGACTGCCAAGCAATTGGTAACGGAATTCTTCCCTCGCTATGGGTTGCCAAGAGTCATTTACTCTGACAACGGACAAACATTCTCCTCTAAATTGATGGAGGCTGTCTCCTTACTGTTAGGATACACCTGGAAATGTCACTGTGTTAGGCCTCCCCAAGCAGCAGGCCTAGTCGAACGACATAACCAGACATTAAAAACGAAGTTAGCAAAAATATGCGCTGACAAACAAATAGATTGGGTTACAGCCCTTCCGGTTGCCCTCTTCTATATGAGAATGGTGGCACATTCCCGGACGGGTCTGTCCCCTTACGAGATCACATTTGGAAGGCCTCCAAATATCTGGGGTGTCCCATCTCCTAAAAAGCTAATTGACATTGATGCAAATGTATTGACAAATTACTTGGCTTCTTTGATGTCTGCACTACGTTCTTGCCGTTCACAGGTGGCTGCAGCCTTTCCAGACAAGACCACACCGACGAGCACTCCCTTCAGCCTGGCCAATGGGTGCTCATCAGGAACTTTGACCGAACCAGCCCTCTGGAAAGAAGGTGGACGTCGCCCAAGCTGGTGCTGCTCACGACGAGGACCGCCGTCAAAGTCGAGGGACGGAAAGGTTGGCTACACGTAGCCCATTGTAAACCCTTCTACGGACCAACTCCTTCGGACGCTGTTGCTGATCCTGAGACCAGAGACACTGAAAAATTAGACTTTAAAGACATTGACATCTGACCTCGGCCTGCCAGTGGCTATTTAAGCCCAAGACGGACGCTTGGTGAAGCGGTTGCTGGGAAGTGTCCCGTCACTGGTGCATCTTTTACTCAAGACTAAGCAGCCGAAATCCTGAAGACAAAGACTCATTGTGCGAAATTGTTACAGAGCAAAGTTTCCTTTTTCCTTTCTATCATGATTCTTATTTTCTGTATCATGGCTTGTCTAGGTTGGTTCCTTCATCTAGCTTTCCCACCGTCTTCCCCCACGCCTTTGAACAACACTGCTATGCATTCACACGTAGATCTTCCTCCACATCTCAAGAGCAGAAGAAAACAGTTCTTCAATAACACATTCATCTCCACACTCCACCAACATCAATTGGTGATTAACAAGACCAATTGTTGGGTCTGTGGTTTAATGCCACACTCCGTGCATGGAGGAATGCCTTTTATTCCTCTCCCTTTTGGCTATGCTGGATCTACCTATGCACTCTCTATGATATTTTCCGCCTCTGTTAGGAACATTCCTGAGACCCAGATCAAGAACGCTAGTACATGGAACGAGATAAAACCAAAAACAGTACGAGCCGTCGAAAGGATGATAATTTTCACAACTACATGGGGACGAGCAGACAATAGTGAAAATACCAGTTATTCCCTCTTTAATGACACTACCTCCTTTAGGGAGACATTCTCAGTTCAGAAGAGACAGACAGACCAGGGAAGATGGGCCGTACCCCACAAGGGCCTATTCTGCGTAAGAGGAAAGGGCAAGGGTCAGAAAATGGGAGATAGTGAATGTAACAAGACATACACCATACCTGATCCAAATTTCCCAACGATGGCCACTGCCCCGAACACCTACTTTATCTGTGGACCTCACGCACGCACTTGGCTACCTCAAGGCTGGTCCGGAAAATGCTACATTGCATTTCTCCTTCCCCCTACCTACACCGCCCCAGCAGATTACCATCTCAGTGACCCTCCGACCGTAATTAATAGATGGCGAAGGGGGGCCATAGATGCTGAAGATACAGCGGACCAAGAGGCCGGCAACTTCTTTAAAGGAGTCATCCCATTCAGGGGGCCTATGATCAACAACTGCCACATAAGATAACTGACTCGTGTAGTCCAGGGAGCCATAAACGAAACAGCTGGTGCATTAAGTAACATCACCGCTGAGATGGCTGCTGACAGACTCATGACGTTACAGAACCGTATGGTCCTGGATATCATATTGGCTGACTGTGGTGGTGTATGTGAACTGATCGGGTCCAGCTGCTGTATATTTATCCCAGATAATGCACCCTCGGTGTATTCCGCTATTTCCCGCCTTCATATACTTTCCAGAAAACTAGATGCAGACACCGGTGCCTGGTCCCTGACGGGTTGGCTCTGGGGCCTCCTGTCCTCATGGGGATGGAAGGTGCTTACAGTCATAGGTCTTGCTCTAGCCATTCTCTTCACCTGTTGCCTCTGTATTCAGTGCGGTCCAGCACTCTGTAGTTTCTGTATCACTACCCGCATTCCCAAAACCCAGTCCAGAAAGAAAGAGAAGGAGAGAATAATGTTACAAGAACAAATAAATGGCCTAATGAGTATAGAAATGGATTAGAAAAGGAAAAGAATTTTAGGAGGGTATATTATGGGACAAGGAGGGAATGTGGAAAATGATTATTTCTCGTAGGTTATATCCCATCATACACCCTCTTCAGTCACGTCCCCGAGCCCATCATGCCGGAACACGAGCACACGAGAACACGAGCACGAACCGATCACGCGCTCACAAAGTTGCACACGCACTCTCCTTCCCCAAAAATTCAAAGTTACATCCTTATGGTCAAAGCGATTCCGAGAACCAGTGTCCCCACTCAAACCATACATTTCTGTGGTCAAGCCGATGCCGAGAACAAGACCCCCCCCATTTATAACCATTTCCCTATAATCGAGCCGATTCCGAGAAATAGGCCCCTTTCTTCTAAAAACCACGACAACCAATTCCGAGAAGAAGAGCCCCCGATTGCTGAAACACGACAAACAGACATCCTGTCACGACCATCTCTCTCTTATCTAAGGAACCAGCCTAGTTTTACTTTTCTGTTTCTCTTGTGCTTCCTCATTCTAATCATGACGCAGCCTCATCTCCTCTGCTATGTTTCCTCTTTTCATGACGCAGCCTCTTTTTCTAGTCATGACTTCTGTTTTATTGCAACATATGATCCGGGCCTGCATTGAAGGGAAGCTCCTTCCTCTTTTCTATGTATAAATACTATGTGTTCAGATAATAAAGTTGGAGATTCTTCCGATCCTCCTCAGGTGACGGAGGTCTCCCTTAACTCGAGTTACTGAATAAATACCCTGAATTCGAACCACCACGGACTCTGCTCTTCATACTTAAACTTATTGTTATTGTATAGAAATTCCGATCAAGGTAAATTACTAAAATATTTACCACAGTGCCACATGTCAAATTATGTATGGGATCGTCCGTGGGGTACTCTCCCCCATCATTAGTAATGCTACCAGCGAGTGTCCCCCATAGGTGCTAAAATGAACCTACCTTATCACTAGTTTAAAACCTATCCTAACCTAGGTTAAAACAATCTACACTATGAAAAATAGAAAAAATAACTTGGGATGTGAAGAATGTTGGGGGAAGGGCCTACATCTGCGCAGCAATTTTGTCCTCTGATTGCTGTAGTGTTAGTACCATCAACTTCAGTGTTGCCATCTGAAGATCCAGCCCTGCCAGCCTTAATTTCATGTCTGCATTGTTCTTCATGGCTTGCCTCTCAAAGTCCGTAGGCTGAGCAGGAGTGGAAGGTCACTGTCTGTGGTGCCACTTCTGGCGGTGTTGTGGAGAGTCTTATTACTGCATTGGTATCAGACGCATGGGAGAGGGTACTTGAGGCCTGGTGCTTGCTCTGTCCTGTGCTTTCTGGTCCAGAGGTGGTGACTGGCCTTGCCTTCTCGTAGTGGCCCCCCATTCTCTGGAAGGCCTTTGCATTGGGCCTGATATGGCGGTACCTCTCCTTTCTGATGCAGTACTGAAGTTCCTTCTCAGGAGTCATGCTGTCTGTTGGGGAGGAAGGACATATGTATCAGATCAAGCTGAAATTGTCCACGTTTTCATCAATTACTTACACAAATGACAAATACCTGCACAAGTGGCATGTCCAGCTAAATATAAGACATCTATTGAATGAACATCACAAGTAGCATGTACTTCTCCTAAAGTTACAATATAAAAGTACTCAGGTCTTGGCCTTTTAGGTACATGAAATGGCAGTGTCTGGCCTAATAAACATTGGCCCTTGTGCATATTAAGGCAGATTCTACACCAAGATTCTGCACAAATATGTTGTGTACGCACGGAACGGTACTCATGATCCATCCAGGTACTCTCTGGGGATAGTAATTTAGCATCCAAGAGGGTAAAATCAGTAGCCTATTGCCTATGTGTAGCATGTGCACGTATTGTGCCTCATTAATGCTTCACTGTTATGGCAGATACACAAGGCCACACACATTACAGTATAGATTGACACTGTGCTAGGTAGTCGAGACAGAGAGTATGGCTAGCTACCTCCAAATCAGCAGACCTGTTGTACACTTCTCCAAGGATGACACATGGACATACCTGGAACACTTTCGCCTAGACCACGTAATGGAAACGTACCAAAGGCATGTGGCCCTTCACATATCCAAGAATGTGTCCATAAATGACTGTACTGATTGTTACCTAGATGCACATCAACTCATACTTAATCAATGTAATAAGTATGTGCATGCATGCTCTAGATCTCATATGTATTAGTGTATTGTGCTGCATCTTGCAGGTAATTGACGAAAACGGTTCATTGGTGACATTCCATGGGGAGATAGTATATGTAACGGCAGCAGTAGGTGGAGAGGGAAATTGCCTATATGTTGACAACACAGTGCATACATGCTTGTTGTACTTAACACATTGGCCTAATTTCTCACAAAGCACTGCAACGTTATGGGCATGTGTCTATTACAGGGCATTTGTTAACTAGTAACATGTCTCACATCCACGTATACCTATTTAGTCTGCACTGATGTGGGATTCATCACAGCCTGTGTGGACCTGCCACTCAAAAAGTAACATAAATTCCTATGTGTACGTCTACAGTAGCAATGTGCAAAAGACAGGCAGATAGAAGGTCCTCCCTCCAATTCCATGTTCACATTGAGTTTCATTACAGCTTCCATTGTACCACCATGCCATTTTGGCAATATCACCTCTGGCACCCCATCTCACTTGCCACCGATATGCAGTACTCTGAGGGATGCGCTGGTACCCGTGATGTGGGATGACAGTTGACACATATCATGATCAATGAGGGATAAGTGGCAAACCCAACTAAGTCATTGGCATGGACAATGGACTTGTGCACTCACTGCAACAAATGGGGATATGTAACTTGCCCATTTCTTATGTTATCGTGAATGAATCCCAAATTCATTTGCATCCTCTATACTAGGATGCAATCATGCATCGACATGCCAAGCCTGCTCACATGGTAACCCAAGTCCATTGGAGTCCAAACATTGGCTAGACGCTGTACTACAAGTACATGTATAGATCACAAAACGATTTGCTGTTTGAGTGGCATGAATGTCTGACCTACCTTCAATCATTTAGACTGTACCAATGTTGGCAGGATGGAGGATGGTAATTTGCAGGCAATAACTTGGTATGATATGAACAAACAATAGGAAAACACCTATTTTGATAACATGTCCACTGTGCATGTCAACATTCGATGTGCTGTTTGCAATTCGAAATATGGTTTGGGATATTTGTTACACCCCAACCACACCTGTGTCCTGCTCTGATTTGGACTTGGGCAAACATACTGTGTCAGGGAAATCACAGCCTATCCCATGCCACATTTTTGTCACATATTTTGGGTAACAATTTGGCACTTTCTGTCCATAGTATGGATGAGAAACATTAGAACTAATGGCCATAAGTTGGTTTTGGGGCAGGTGATGGTGCATGTGCGATAAGCATCCTTACCATAGCTGGAATAACACTAGCACAGCATATTAAAAGGCATCCATCTTATGGGCCTTCATACATTGGAAATGATGCCACATAGCAATTTGGCCCTGTTAATTGCACAAGCAACTTTTTACTACTTCTGTTGTGAATCCACATGTAAGATACAGCTTGTTTCTGCAGAGTGATGAAACCCCTTGCACATCTCACTGTAACCCATTTAAGCAAACCTACACAATCCTCACAGAGCACAGAAACAATCAGGTTACACGTACTGGTAGCTTTGGGATTTCGGAAGGTTTCCACCTCACCACAGGTGTATAGGTCTGGTTCAGCTACAAGACCAAAACATGGTGCATTGCTCTGTGAATGCTGAACATGTGCACTGGGTAAGTATGAAGCACAGTACATTGACATCACAAATGCCTGGCATTGTCTGAACGTTGGACTTGCAGCATGAGGCACAGTTGGAATGCCCTCATGATGGACATAAGTTTGCCATGTTGTAGTGTATTCAGATGATAGCAATCACATCACATAAGGTGCACAGAGTGCATACAAAGGTACATGACCAGCCTAGCTTGCAACATGGTGCAAGGGTGCCAGGCTTTGATGGATATGTGAACAGTCCAATTTGATTGACCACAATCAGCATAGTATGACAATGCTGGGGTCTGCTCAAGATAATACTTGTACTTTACAATACTACACACATTAGACCAGCCGCGGGCCGTGTAGGTAAGAGTGGTGGGACCGGGTTGGGGTAGGTTTCGACAGATGACCATGAGGGAAAATGAGATAAATAATAAATTTTCCCACGTCATATGTTGAAACCCACCCGGCCCTGCTGCTCTTACCTGTATGGGCCAAGGCGGTATTAGACTGTACCCATGCTTGTTTGTCTTCTTCACTTTGCTCCTTACATGTGACCAGTGCACTGCAAAGGAACAATGATCAATCAAGGCATATACAAGTTCATAAATGAATGATAGCCTTTTTGTCACATACAAGTGTGTGTGACCATTTGGGGGGGGACCCAATAGCCTGTCCAACCTGTGCTCTGATGACATGTGAGGGCGCTTCCCTGCAACATACATGGCGGGTGGCTTCCACAGTTCTAACTCAGTAATGACCTACCAGGCCGGCTGACAATGCTCCCTGCACAGTGTTGTATGGGTCACACATCACCTATGGGCCTCCCTGCCCTGCAAGGTATGCAGGGGTTATTGTAATGCTCCTGTGAACAGGCCCCTGTGGCATGATCAGTGTATGTGACGGAGTTAGCCCGTATCATGTAATAGTAACCTATGTGCGTAGCTGGGCCTTCCGGAGTGAAAACCGTTCAAAGTATTTTGTTAAAGCCACACTGCTACAAGCTCATTATATATAGGGACTTACTGGTAGTCCCACCAACTTCTATCCCCAGGTGGTGCAGGAGATCATGCTCCTGGCTGACGACATCTGCCCACTGGTGCAGTAAGGTGTGAGTTACACACAACACATGACAATGCCCAAAGTAGTGTTTTGATACTTTTGCATTGATGCATGGCTTCCGTCTGACACTCTTTTCACAGAAGGGTCACATTTGGCGATAAAGCGGGACTTTCCATACAAAATCGTCACGTTTACTACAAAGGGGTCACCTTTCCTACTAGAGTGTCATAGTCAAGTGTCACATTTTCAGGAATAGCAGGACTTTTTCTGAAAAAGCGTCATGTGTACTACAAATGCATCACCTTTCCTACTAGAGTGTCACCTTTTTTACTCAAGCATCACGTTTTCAGGTAAAGCGGGACTCTTCCTACAAAAGCGTCACGTTTACCTCAAATATGTCACCTTTCCTACAAGAGGGTCACCTTTCCTAATTCAGCATCACATTTTCAGGCAAAGTGGGTTTTTCGTACAAACGCGTCATGTTTACTAAAAAAATGCCCCACGTTTCCCACTAGAGTGTCACCTTTCATACTCAAGTGTCACGTTTTCAGGTAGAGCAGGACTTTTCCTACAAAATTGTCACGTTTCCTACTAAAGGGTCATGTTTCCTACAAAGTTTCACGTTTTCTACTATATTGCTACCTTTCCTCCTAATAAATAACTTATTTCTGACACATTGCTAGGGAACTAGTGCAAGCGCAAGCTACACACAACACTTGGCAGTGCACAATGCATTGTTTTTGAGGCTTTGACGTTGATGGCTTGCTTCCGAATGATGGTGTGGGTGCAATCCATCATGTTATGGACAAATGTGTACTTTTTTATTGATGCAAATAGCCATTTGAGTGTGGCAAACTGTATTGATTGCTGCAATGCAGGTAAACACTCCCAGTGGCCTTACTCATAATTTCTTGGCTGACATGCTTATAGACTTGGGATGTGTTGCATGTGTATGTTAACAGTGCACATATGTGTGACTCCTTGTGGTCATGGGTGCGGACACTAGGACAGGTGTTAGACCTGGCACCTTGGCGTGGGTTTCCCTTCCACTTTTTGCTGTTGTGCCTCAAATGTTTTGCTGGTGTCTGCTACTCAGGGCACTGCGCCACGGCCAACCCGTGCCGCAGTGCAAGTGCTCCCTACTGTAAAGTGTACATGTGATTGATGTCCATGATTGGTTCATTGGATTTACTGTTAGTCCCTAGTAAAGTGCACTAGGAGTGCCAGGGCTTGTGAATGCCAATACTGCTAGTGGGCCTGCAGCGCTGGTTGCGCCACCCACAGAAGCAGCCTTAAAATGTGTCTAGGGTCTGCCATTGCAGAACCTGCGTGCAGTCTGGTACTGTCACCCTGGCTGGGCAAGTGCACACACTTGCCAGCCCCTAAAACCTTCCCTTAACTTCATATTAGTCACCCCTATGGTAGGCCTGAGGGCAGGGTGCATTGTAAGTGTAAGGTAGGACATGCCCTGAGGTGTGTGGCATGTTCTAATAGTGAATTACTGCCAAATTCGTTTTTCACTATTGTAAGGCTACCTGTTCCCTTCTAGGCCAGTTGGGCTGCTGGAATTATTACACTCTATAATCCCAGCAGGCTCAGGGGACATGGTAGAAATTCATGTTTAGTATGCCTGAACTCAGAATAATAAAATACTTCTTTTAGTAAAGTTTATTTTAATATCCTGTGTTTGCAAATGCTACTTTTAGAAAGTTAGCATTTGCTTGCCTAACCATTTCAGCCCGCCTCTGCTTGGATGTGGACCTGACTGTCTGGTGTGTGTGAGTGACAGGGCTGGGAGTTGACAGGTAGTGATTAGCAGGAGGACCCCTTAATGGGTGGTGGGAGTTTCCCCTGAATGATGCATCAGGCTGTGCTCTGCCACCACAATGCTGGCTCCGCCCTCCTGGGGAGCGACTGATGACTCAGCCTGCACCTGGCCCAGGAAGGACCGAAGCTTGTCAACAAAGTGCTCAGGCTACTCCTGTCCTCACAATGCCGGCTCCGCCCCCCTGGGGAGCGGCTGATGTGCCTGCCCTCACACTGAATACAGAAGCCAGAAGTACCCACAACAAGTACTCAGAGACTGGAGCAGTTATGCAGAGGCCCCCCTGGCTTGCTAGAACAAAAGAAACTGGGTATAAAAGAAGGAGCCCTGCTCCTTGTAAATTAGATCCTGTTTGCGCTACAGAAGAAACTCTGCCCGAAGAGAAGGACCTGGAAGGACAAGGAAGAGTGCTGTCTCTGGCCTGTGTCTGGTGCCTTGCTGCAGAAGGAGAGGAAAAGAAAAAACTACAAGAGACTTTTGCTTTTTGAACTTTGTGCCAAACTCTGCTGAAAGATCTCCAAGGGCTTGCCTGTGAACTTGCCCCCTGACCAGCGCCCCAGGAACAGTGGGCGCTACCCTGGAAGAGAAAGCTGCTGTGAGTCGTGCATCTGTCCTGCACCACGACTGAGGAGAAGCGGAGTGCGCCGTGAGAGAATCGCTGTGCCCTCTGAAGAGGCCCTTGGCACCCCCGTCCAGCCGAGCACCGCAACTGCTATCTGGCAGGCCCCAGCTGACATCGCCAGGACCAGCCTCGCTGGCCCCAGCACCGTGCCTGTCGCCTGCCTAACTGCGGTCTGCACCGCAAGAACGGACCCTGCCTTGTGCCTGCCTGCTTCCCCAAAGAAGTTGCCCTGAAGCCCCAGCCGCCGCCGTTTGCAAGCTGCAGCGGCGCGGGGAGAGAAGGACTACCCGCTGTGCGCTCAGAGGCTGTGTTCGCGCCTCACACTGCTGCCCGGGGCCCTGCCCCCCTCTTGCCAGGCCGGGAGCACCTCGCCGGAAGATCTGACCCCCACCGCAACGCCGCCCTCCTGAGCCGAGCCGCCGCTCGGATCAACAAGAGAGAGACACCGCGACGTGGGACCTGCGATCAACCCCGGCATCATCCGCCCCGGACCCCCGCCTTCAAGGACTAAAGGTACTGTTGTTTGCTGAGGTGCGCTGCGCTCTGGACACGGAGTCCGTGAGGCGCGCACCCCTCGTCCCCTGTTGGCCCCGCTCTGTGCGCTCTGAACTGCGAGACTCCGAGAAGCCGTCCCGCAGCTCAGTTCGAGACGCACTGCCAGCTGAACGCCTCACAGCCTACGAGGTGCACCAACCCCCCAAGGGGAGTCGGTACTCCGCCAGCCTTGCCCCATCCTTGAGAGGCAGCTCCTAAAGGATTGCCACACCTGACTGTCCGCTCTTGAGCTTCCTAACCTCTGAGCGCCCCATCCCATTCCAGCTGATCAGGCCTGGAGCGCACGCTGAGTATTGTGCGCTTGTGACTGGGAGGCCGGTACGTCTCATCCCGGCCCTCGTAGTGTACGCCGCGCACACCTGCTCACGCGGAAGGCGTGAGGGTTGATAGGGACTTGAAGTGAGAGCCGAACAAAGCGCCCAGAAGCGCTAGAGAGCGCTGTACTTTCTTGGAACTGGGTAGAAGACCCCAAAAGATCGCATTCAGGAACTGTGGCACCCTTTTTGAGGGGTAAAGACTATTTTTGACTACAAGCTAAATAAGAACTGTGGCATTATTAAAAGTAACTGGAACCTTACCTTTTCAAAGTAACCAAACTGTATCTACAAGCCTGCTTGAAACTTATATAAAGAAGATATATTTTTACAAATAACAGTTTGGTGTCATTGTGTGGTGGGTTGGTTGTGATGGTATAATGTTGCAAATGTTTAACCCTACATGCCCCAGAGATTAGCCTAAGACTGCTTAAGCCACACTACCTAGAGGGTAAGCAGAGGTTGTCTTGGAGGTAACCCTCAGCCCTGATGAGGAAGAGAGAGGCCCTGATTGTCGCCAGTGTTGCACTGCGCCAACCAGAGACTCCCCCTTCCTACATTGGACGCAGCGGTGAGGATTCGCGAATTTACATTTGCAGTGTTTTACCTTAGCTACTGACCATTGCATAAGTGATTACAGTCCAGTAACTTAGCCACAGACTTTTTGTTTTTCAATTCTGCTAAAGAAGAAGATCCCTAGTGTTGAAATCATGCCTGGCACCAACAGCGTTGATGGGGCGGAATCCATGACCTCTGAGGTGTTGGAGATAGAATGGGACGCCTCAAAGTTGGATGACTATAAGAAGAAAGAATTGTGGAGCTTTATAAAGAAATGTAAGGTTCCACATGCAGGCTGCAGGAACAAGGAGGATTTCCACAGAGCGCTGAAAGCCTGGAGTGAATCAAGGGATGCGCCTGTAGATCTTGTGATACCTGAGCGACCAGACAGCGTCCACAGCTTTGGCAGAGGCCTGTCACCAGAGGAGCTGGCAGACAGACAAGCAACCAGGGATCATGAGATAAAGTTGGCAGAATTGAATTTGAAGGGCCAAATGGAGCTTGAAAGCAAAAGAATGGCTCTGGAAGAAAGAAAACTCCAATTGGAGTATGATGTGAAAATGAGGGAGATGAGTCTAAAAGAGAAAACCTTGGATCATCCTCCCTCTGGTGGCAGCGCAGCGCCGGTGCAGGTAGAGTCAAGAGTGCACATCCCCAAAGATGTAGTTAAAGAGTTCTTTAAGGGGGATGACATAGGACAGTGGTTTAGGGCATATGAGGTAGCCATGTTTTCCCACCGGGTCCCTGAGAAGGATTGGGGAGCGGGGTTATGGGGAAGGTTCCTTAGCGAAGGGCGGGACACCCTGCTAGATTTGCCCACTGAAGACCAGAGATCCTATCCCCATATGAAAGAAGCTTTGATGACCAGGTATGGGCTTACCCCTGAAATGTATAGACAGAAGTTTAGGGGGTGTAATAAGCGGCCTGGGAATACGTATGTGGAGTTTGTGACTTTTTTTTGCAGAGCACTGGATGGTTGGGTGAAGGGTAACAAAGTGAATGATTTTCAAGGTCTCTTTGATTTAATTGCATGGGAGCACTTGTCTGAACAATGTTTTCCTGAGTTACGCCAGCACCTGATTGATAGCAAGCTGTCCAACCCGAGGAAGCTTGCTGAGGAGGCGGACCGCTGGCTCAGCACCAGGGTCCACAAGGGTCCAGTGGGAGACTCCGCCAAGGGTGGGCAGGGTCCCCAGCAGAAGAGTGGGGGGGACAAGGGAAAACAGAAAGGGTTCCAAAAAGGCCCCCAAAGTAATCCCCAAGGGGACCAGCAGAAAGGTTCTCAGCCTCCCCCACCCCCAAAGCAGAATGGGGCCCCGACAGGTAGACCTGTTCCAAAGGGGCCCTTCAATTGTTACAAATGTGGTGACCCGGGGCACATAGCCAGTGACCCCAAGTGTCGCCTGTTTGGAAAACCAGCACCCACTGGTGCTCCGCCCCGACAAGTGACCAGTGTTCACTTAGGAGAAGAAGTGATGGTCCCGGGGGGTGGAGATCCTGTTCAGATGACCCTAGTCTCACTAGGAGACAGTGAGATGGTCCCTACAAACTACCTGCCCTCTAACACTAAAAAATATGGGCAGGTGGTTACCATCAATGGTAAGAAAGCTGAGGCTCTTAGAGACACAGGAGCCAGTGTGACTGCAGTGAGGCATCACCTGGTGTCTCAAGAGCAGGTTGTACCCCATGCCTACTGTAGGGTTGTCAACGCTGACAATTCAGAGAGTCAGTGTCCGATGGCTCAAGTTCCCTTCGAGTGGGGGGGGGTCTCTGGTACTCTGCAGGTCTGTGTGAGGAAAGCCATGCCTGTTGACTGTTTGCTAGGGAACGACTTGGAGGACTCCCCTTGGGAAAAGGTGGAGAAAACGACTCACCTGAAGATGGTGGGTCTACCTGACTGGGCGTGCGTGACCACCCGGTCAATGGCAGCCAGTAGGGGTGATCAAGAGGTCCTGGGGCCTGAAGGAGAGGCCCAGGAACCGGCCTTAGGGAGAAGGCGCAGGGTGCGCGGGAAACCGGCCCCTGAAGTTCCCACGGTCCAGGAGGAAGCAGACCTTGAGGGGGATGCCCTGGAGCCTACTGGGGAACAGATTGCCGAACTGGGGGACCTGCCTGAGCTGACCCATTGGCAGCAAGAAGGAGGCCCCTCCAGGGAGGAATTCTGCAGGGAGCAGAAAGAATGCCCTTCTCTCGTGGGTATGCGGCAGCAGGCTGCAGACCAGGCCAATGGTGTTCAGGCCAAAACACATTATGTGTACTGGGAGAATGACCTCCTGTACTCAGAGCCTAAGGCTGCTGAACCTGGGTCAGCCCGTGTGCTGGTGGTACCCCAGAAGTTCAGAGCCTTCCTACTGGGACTGGCTCATGATGTGCCTTTAGCAGGACATTTGGGGATGGACAAGACCTATGACAGGCTTGTCACCCACTTCTACTGGCCCCAAATGCACAAGAGCTCAGATGCTCATTGTAGGACCTGTCCAACTTGCCAGGCAAGTGGGAAGAGCGGAGGGAAGAACAAGGCTCCCCTCCAACCCTTCCCTGTGGTCAGTACTCCATTCCAACGAGTGGGTATTGACATTGTTGGGCCTCTGGACCCCAAGACAGCCATGGGCAACAGGTTCATCCTGGTCTTGGTGGATCATGCCACCCGGTACCCTGAAGCCATCCCTCTGAGGACAGTGACGGCCCCCGTGGTGGGGCGTGCACTGATGGGAATTTTCTCACGAGTGGGATTCCCTCTAGAGGTGGTGAGCGACAGGGGGACCAACTTTATATCCAAGTATATGAAGTCCCTTTGGCAAGAGTGTGGGGTAACCTACAAGTTCACCACACCTTACCATCCCCAAGGAAATGGGTTGGTTGAAAGATTCAACCGAACCCTGAAGGGCATGATCATGGGCCTGGAAGGTCCAATGAGGCGTAAGTGGGACGTCCTCTTACCATGCCTGCTCTTTGCATACCGCGAGGTGCCACAGAAGTCTCTAGGGTTCAGCCCCTTTGAGCTGCTGTATGGTCACCCCGTGAGAGGACCACTGAGTTTGGTAAAGGAAGGCTGGGAGCAATCTCCCAGGAAACCTCCCCAGAATGTATATAGCTACATGCTGGCCTTCAGAAACCAAACCAGGCGCTTCAGACAACTTGCTGAGGCAAATCTGGAAGCTAGCCAGGAGGAGATGAAGCGGTGGTACGACCAGAATGCCACTCTGGTAGAGCTTCAGCCTGGACAAGAGGTGTATGTCTTGGCCCCAGTGGAACCCTGTGCACTTCAGGATAAGTGGACAGGCCCATTTGAGGTTGTGGAGCGCAAGAGCTCAGTGACATACTTGGTGGACATGAAGACGCCCAGGAATCCTTTAAGGGTCTTACATGTCAACCGCCTCAAGCCCCACTTGAAAAGGTCCGAAGTGGGCATGCTGTTGGCCACTGATGATGGAATGGAAGAGGAGTCTGAGCCTCTTCCTGACCTCTTAGTGGCCTGTGAGAAGGATGGGTCAGTGGATGGAGTTAACCTCTCACCCACCCTGACCCCTGAGCAACAGGAAGACTGCCGCCAATTGCTGGGGCAGTTTCCAGATCTGTTCTCCCTGGTTCCTAGTGTCACAGATTGGTGCGTCCATGATGTGGACACAGGAGACAGCTTACCTGTGAAGCATAAGGCTTACAGAGTGACTGACAGGGTCAGGGCCTGCATCAAGGAGGAGGTCTCCAAGATGCTTGCTCTTAGGGTGGTTGAGTCTTCCAGCAGTCCTTGGTCCAGCCCCGTGGTCTTGGTCCCAAAGGCTGCTGCGCCGGGAGCCACACCTGAACTCCGGTTCTGTGTGGACTACAGAGGACTCAATTCAGTCACCAAGACTGACGCGCACCCTATCCCCAGAGCTGATGAGCTCATTGATCGGCTAGGGGCTGCCCGGTTCCTCAGCACGTTTGACTTAACGTCTGGGTACTGGCAGATCGCCTTGACCGATGGGGCAAAGGAGAGGTCAGCATTCTCCACACCAGATGGGCATTTCCAGTTCCGGGTTATGCCATTTGGGATGAAGAATGCCCCTGCCACCTTTCAGAGGTTGGTCAACCAGGTGTTGGTCGGGCTGGATGAGTTCAGTGCCGCCTACCTGGATGACATCGCAGTGTTCAGTGGCACCTGGCCAGAACACCTGCGGCACCTCTGGGAAGTGTTGATGGCGCTGCGCAAGGCAGGCCTCACAATCAAGGCAAGCAAGTGCCAGATTGGGCAGGGCACCCTTGCAACCCAAAATTGCAACCATCCTGGCTTGGGAACCCCCCAAGACCCAGACTGCAGTGAGAGCCTTCCTGGGGCTCACTGGGTATTACAGGAGGTTCGTCAAGGGCTATGGCACTATTGTGACCCCCTTGACATAGCTGACTTCTAAGAAGCAGCCCAGGAATGTGATTTGGACTGACACCTGTCAGAAGGCTTTTGACACCCTGAAGACTGCCATGTGCACGGCGCCCGTGCTCCTGGCTCCTGATTTCTCCAAGGAATTCATAGTGCAAACATACGCTTCAGAGCATGGTGTAGGGGCTGTTCTCTCACAGATGACTGAGGAGGGCTGGGACCAACCCGTAGCCTTCATCAGTAGGAGGTTACTTCCACGGGAAAGTAGGTGGAGTGCAATAGAGGGAGAAGCATTTGCTGTGGTCTGGGCGCTGAAGAAGCTAAGACCCTACTTGTTTGGGTCTCACTTCCGGGTTCAGACGGACCACAGGCCCCTCAGATGGTTGATGCAAATGAGGGGTGAAAACCCAAAACTGTTGAGGTGGTCCATCTCCCTACAGGGTATGGACTTCACGGTGGAACACCGCCCTGGCACAGATCACGCCAACGCTGATGGTCTGTCCAGATTTTTCCGCCTTAGTGATGAGGAACTCCCTGGGGAAGGGTAGTTCTCCCCACATTTCAGCTGGAGGGGACACGTGTTAGACCTGGCACCTTGGCGTGGGTTTCCCTTCCACTTTTTGCTGTTGTGCCTCAAATGTTTTGCTGGTGTCTGCTACTCAGGGCACTGCGCCACGGCCAACCCGTGCCGCAGTGCAAGTGCTCCCTACTGTAAAGTGTACATGTGATTGATGTCCATGATTGGTTCATTGGATTTACTGTTAGTCCCTAGTAAAGTGCACTAGGAGTGCCAGGGCTTGTGAATGCCAATACTGCTAGTGGGCCTGCAGCGCTGGTTGCGCCACCCACAGAAGCAGCCTTAAAATGTGTCTAGGGTCTGCCATTGCAGAACCTGCGTGCAGTCTGGTACTGTCACCCTGGCTGGGCAAGTGCACACACTTGCCAGCCCCTAAAACCTTCCCTTAACTTCATATTAGTCACCCCTATGGTAGGCCTGAGGGCAGGGTGCATTGTAAGTGTAAGGTAGGACATGCCCTGAGGTGTGTGGCATGTTCTAATAGTGAATTACTGCCAAATTCGTTTTTCACTATTGTAAGGCTACCTGTTCCCTTCTAGGCCAGTTGGGCTGCTGGAATTATTACACTCTATAATCCCAGCAGGCTCAGGGGACATGGTAGAAATTCATGTTTAGTATGCCTGAACTCAGAATAATAAAATACTTCTTTTAGTAAAGTTTATTTTAATATCCTGTGTTTGCAAATGCTACTTTTAGAAAGTTAGCATTTGCTTGCCTAACCATTTCAGCCCGCCTCTGCTTGGATGTGGACCTGACTGTCTGGTGTGTGTGAGTGACAGGGCTGGGAGTTGACAGGTAGTGATTAGCAGGAGGACCCCTTAATGGGTGGTGGGAGTTTCCCCTGAATGATGCATCAGGCTGTGCTCTGCCACCACAATGCTGGCTCCGCCCTCCTGGGGAGCGACTGATGACTCAGCCTGCACCTGGCCCAGGAAGGACCGAAGCTTGTCAACAAAGTGCTCAGGCTACTCCTGTCCTCACAATGCCGGCTCCGCCCCCCTGGGGAGCGGCTGATGTGCCTGCCCTCACACTGAATACAGAAGCCAGAAGTACCCACAACAAGTACTCAGAGACTGGAGCAGTTATGCAGAGGCCCCCCTGGCTTGCTAGAACAAAAGAAACTGGGTATAAAAGAAGGAGCCCTGCTCCTTGTAAATTAGATCCTGTTTGCGCTACAGAAGAAACTCTGCCCGAAGAGAAGGACCTGGAAGGACAAGGAAGAGTGCTGTCTCTGGCCTGTGTCTGGTGCCTTGCTGCAGAAGGAGAGGACAAGAAGAGACTACAAGAGACTTTTGCTTTTTGAACTTTGTGCCAAACTCTGCTGAAAGATCTCCAAGGGCTTGCCTGTGAACTTGCCCCCTGACCAGCGCCCCAGGAACAGTGGGCGCTACCCTGGAAGAGAAAGCTGCTGTGAGTCGTGCATCTGTCCTGCACCACGACTGAGGAGAAGCGGAGTGCGCCGTGAGAGAATCGCTGTGCCCTCTGAAGAGGCCCTTGGCACCCCCGTCCAGCCGAGCACCGCAACTGCTATCTGGCAGGCCCCAGCTGACATCGCCAGGACCAGCCTCGCTGGACCCAGCACCGTGCCTGTCGCCTGCCTAACTGCGGTCTGCACCGCAAGAACGGACCCTGCCTTGTGCCTGCCTGCTTCCCCAAAGAAGTTGCCCTGAAGCCCCAGCCGCCGCCGTTTGCAAGCTGCAGCGGCGTGGGGAGAGAAGGACTACCCGCTGTGCGCTCAGAGGCTGTGTTCGCGCCTCACACTGCTGCCCGGGGCCCTGCCCCCCTCTTGCCAGGCCGGGAGCACCTCGCCGGAAGATCTGACCCCCACCGCAACGCCGCCCTCCTGAGCCGAGCCGCCGCTCGGATCAACAAGAGAGAGACACCGCGACGTGGGACCTGCGATCAACCCCGGCATCGTCCGCCCCGGACCCCCGCCTTCAAGGACTAAAGGTACTGTTGTTTGCTGAGGTGCGCTGCGCTCTGGACACGGAGTCCGTGAGGCGCGCACCCCTCGTCCCCTGTTGGCCCCCGCTCTGTGCGCTCTGAACTGCGAGACTCCGAGAAGCCGTCCCGCAGCTCAGTTCGAGACGCACTGCCAGCTGAACGCCTCACAGCCTACGAGGTGCACCAACCCCCCAAGGGGAGTCGGTACTCCGCCAGCCTTGCCCCATCCTTGAGAGGCAGCTCCTAAAGGATTGCCACACCTGACTGTCCGCTCTTGAGCTTCCTAACCTCTGAGCGCCCCATCCCATTCCAGCTGATCAGGCCTGGAGCGCACGCTGAGTATTGTGCGCTTGTGACTGGGAGGCCGGTACGTCTCATCCCGGCCCTCGTAGTGTACGCCGCGCACACCTGCTCACGCGGAAGGCGTGAGGGTTGATAGGGACTTGAAGTGAGAGCCGAACAAAGCGCCCAGAAGCGCTAGAGAGCGCTGTACTTTCTTGGAACTGGGTAGAAGACCCCAAAAGATCGCATTCAGGAACTGTGGCACCCTTTTTGAGGGGTAAAGACTATTTTTGACTACAAGCTAAATAAGAACTGTGGCATTATTAAAAGTAACTGGAACCTTACCTTTTCAAAGTAACCAAACTGTATCTACAAGCCTGCTTGAAACTTATATAAAGAAGATATATTTTTACAAATAACAGTTTGGTGTCATTGTGTGGTGGGTTGGTTGTGATGGTATAATGTTGCAAATGTTTAACCCTACATGCCCCAGAGATTAGCCTAAGACTGCTTAAGCCACACTACCTAGAGGGTAAGCAGAGGTTGTCTTGGAGGTAACCCTCAGCCCTGACGAGGAAGAGAGAGGCCCTGATTGTCGCCAGTGTTGCACTGCGCCAACCAGAGACTCCCCCTTTAGGCAATACTGCTGTGACATACACAGACATATTGTCAATTGTGCATTTCTTGACATGATCCAATTGAATTACAGTTTGTATGATGCTTGCCATGATGCAGGTATCTGTGTTGTGGGCATTTTTGTTTTGTGAGCCTTCGACATGAACACAAAGACAAGTAATGGGTTCAAAAATGTATTGTCTGGTTGGACCTTCAATACATATTGGTTCATGGTTCACCCAAGAACATGTTGTTCAGGCAAAGAAAGGGTGCATTATGTGTGTGCATCTACGATTTCCAGCTACTGTATTGTGGGTACAGTACAGGAAAAATGGTCCGAGTTGGCACAATCATTTACAGATATTCTGTTTTACTACATACAAAAAGTTCACCACATAAACATATCATTATTCATAATTAGATCAAGTAGACAATAAAGCTTGCATTCTTCAAAGTCAAAGTATGATTGTATTTATTCTTACAATCGTGTAGGTTATGAATTGCTACATCACAAAAGTAACTTTGTTATCTTCAACGTGTAAATGCATACATTTCAAAAAACATCACAGCGATGGTGCTCTCAGTGAAGGAAGGAGGGGATGTGATCGGGTTTGTGAGGGACTGGGTAAAGGAAGTGTGACATTGATAACATCACATTAAAATCAGTAGGCCGTTACACTCAAGCTAGTACACATGTTCCCTAAACACATCGCTCTTAGGCTAGACAAATCCATTGTATTGGGTCCTATGGCGTGCTGGGTTGGTGTAGTCTATGTTTCGACCTCCTTATATATGCGGAAGGGTTATTGTTGCCTCATGTTGGGGTCTTCGTCAGGACAAATGCGAAAAATGAGCACCTAAAAAATAATAAATCAGGCATTAAATGCTTGTGGTGGACTGAAAACATAAAAAGGGCTGTAAGTGAGGGATTACCTACAGCTATGTAACGGTCGACGTCTGTACCGTCACTGCGTGGGCCAACGTGGACTCCTAAATGTTCTAAAGAGAAAAACAAGTCTCAATATAAAACACTGGCACATGTGCCGTGTACCCTGAACCGTGGGTAATGAGGGGGGAGACTTACTTGGGAAATGCTCCTGTGGTCGAGCATACTCTTGCACCTAGGTCACGAGTCAATGGGAAAATTTCTCTTCTTCAATGCGTGCCTAGCATCATTCTGGAAAATCACAATGTTTTTTTTTTTAGTAACGACTCGTGGCCATGCGAAAGGCTAGATTATCAGCAATTTCGAAAAAAAGTGAGAGGTACTTTTTCTATGTTAAAGCGGACTGTAGCAGACTCCTGGATGGAGTGATCTGTTAGGCAGGGTCATAGTCGCATTATTGTGCAGACACAATTAAATGATTCATTAGAATTAAATTCAAATTTAAAAACGACAAAAACCATGTCATTTGTTGGAAGTTTTATAACCCAAATATCACCAGTCATTTACCCATTACCGCAGAGAAACCTGACACTGTTAGAGGATTAAGCAACATTGCTAGTCAAGTGGTGCTGCTTGTTGTAAAATCTCACTTTTACGAGTGGGCGCCCGTTGTATTAGGCAGAGCGCTTATAAAACAAGCATTGGCATTGCCAATAGCAGCCGCGGGCTGTGGAGGGAGTTACGGTGGGGCAGGGAGGCGGGGAGGGGGAGGGGCAGGGTGGAGAGGGCTAAAAACCGGCATATGGATAATTACAGGTAAGTAAACAATTTCAATAATAAAACGAATTTCGTAGCGCGCCCTGCATTGCAAAATGCGATGCAGTGCGCGCTATGAAATTCGTTTTATTAATTAAATTGTTTACTTACCTGTAATTATCCAGGTGCCGGTTTTTAGCTCTCTCCACCCTGCCCCTCCCCCTCCCCGCCTCCCTGCCCCACCGTAACTCCCTCCACGGCCCGCGGCTGGCCAATAGGTCTCGCTTGTGGGACCTTATAAGTATTTAGTTTTGCAGCACAATATCCTTGTTGCACCAACGATATTGTGCTGCAAAACTAAATACTTATAAGGTCCCACAAGCGAGACCTATTGGCTATGCCAATGCTTGTTCATTTTATTTCGCAGTAGCAGGAGGAATGTAAACAAAGCAGCCATGTCCCTTCCCCCCCAGCGCCGGTGAGGAAAGAAGACAATGATCTGAAGTGCAGCGTCCCTGAAGCGGGTGTCGTGCTGATAACATAAAAGCCGCGTGGTGTCCAAAAGTATATAAATAAACACATTTTGTGCAGTTCAAACAGCTACACACACTTCCTTTTATTTAAAAAAAAGTAATTTAGAAAATAGCTTACAACTGCAAGAGCTGCAATTAATTAACAACTGTACGCACAAGA
This sequence comes from Lissotriton helveticus, assembly GCF_964261635.1. Classification (NCBI taxonomy): domain Eukaryota; kingdom Metazoa; phylum Chordata; class Amphibia; order Caudata; family Salamandridae; genus Lissotriton; species Lissotriton helveticus. The sequence continues at coordinate 1,700,582,885 of NC_136057.1, forward strand.
GCAGCTGTTAAAAAAAAAATATTAAGAAGGGAAGCGCATGAATATGCGTAAACACAAGCCCGAGGCAGACCCAAAAAGGAAATAGTGTGGACGAAGGAACATAAATTAAAACAAGACGGAATGGAAGGCAGAGAAGGGGAGGGGGGAGGAGAAATGGGACACGGCGGGCAGGGGAGGGGGCCGAGTGAGGAGAGCGGCGAAAAAAATTTGAACAAATGCGTGCGCCGGGAAACTGAGCCATGAAGAATTAGGGGAGGAGAAGCCGAGAAGCCGCAGAGCGCACGCTGGGCGAAGCCCTTTGATGTGCTGTGCGGCGGCCGTTAAAAAAATGCAATTAGGAGGGAGGGAGGCTGATGCGCATGCTTGTTTGATCACGTGATTCACGTGAACTTAAACAAAACCGCAGCGCAAGAAGCCCTTGGTTTCACGAGGATTGCGAGCATAATGAATTCTCGCTCCGCTCAATGCGCTTGCGCGCATTGATAGGTCGCGAGACCTAACAAAAACCGACTCAGAGCCATACTTGGGCTGACAGGGAAACACTTGTAATAATTCAAATGGGTAAAACGGACAGTGTGGCGGTGCGGTTATGAACGCATCCGTGCCGAATGGGGGGCTCAGGGCAGAGCGGGTGGATGAAATCCTACCTGGTCACTTCACAGCATTTCGTCTGTCATCAGGGCGGAGCACTGTCAGATCTTAGTGGCTCGCGGTGCCGCCGCTGAATGCTAGTTAAGGAGGCTCGTCATGTCAGGGCCAATCACCAGCGAGTATAGCAAGGGGCCGTGTCAAAGACTGCTGCACGGTCAAGGGGGCGTCTGCAATGAGGCCTGATTGTGAATGTCGACCTGATCTGTATCATGCGGGAGTCTCTCGCAGATGTCGACATAGTCGGTATTATGTAGAGGTCTATTTAATTGCATTAAAAATACCCAGTATTTCATCATTCCTGTCAAACGGTTGTTATATATATGGAGTCAGCGTAGTCTATCTATGATTCCACATCACAGTACATAATCAGCGGGATACGGCAATTAAATCACATTACTATGATTATCATCCTTGTGTGGTTCAAGTTATAACGTTGTGCCCTGTTGGAAACAATTCACATTATGCAGTCAGAAGAATATAACAATACAGTCCCTAGTGCACAATAAGCCAGTTTCAATAACTATTGCATTAACAGTATATCACACAAAAGTATATTCATGCCAATGGGCTGTCTAATGGGGGTCATGCCTTTCTGGATGGTCATAAGGTTACTATGTGTATAATACACAACCTGTAAGTTTCATATTAACAGGATTTTTGATTGGTTTGTGTCGCTGTAGCACTAACCGCACCTGTGGGGTGCGTCATGTATGGTATGTTTATTCAGGATCTAGTCCTGCCATTTGGGCAAAGTTAGTGTCCAGTTCATTCAGTCCTTTCGCTATAGTATTGAACGTGTGCATCCATTTACACTCCCTAGTGTTTAAAATGGAATTGAGGTTGCCACCTCTGGGGCCCAAAGTGATCTTCTCAAGTATCACCCATCTCATTGCTTCTGGTGTGTGTTTCTTGTCTATGTAGTGTTCAACTAGTGGTGCCCCTGCCGTTTGACAGCGGATCCTACTACAATGTTGAAAGATCCGGTTCTTTATTTTTTGTCTAGTTTGACCAATGTACATTAGCCTACATGGACAAAGAATAGCGTACATAACTCCACTGGTGTTGCAGTTTGTGAGGGCCTTGAGGTCAAAGGTGAGATTGTTGTGAGTCACTTTCTTGGTTTCCCAACATGTGGGACATGCTCTGCAACTGGTACATCTGAAATGCCCTACCACTTCCGGTAGGTTCCAAAGTCCTTGGATGGTCGGTGCCTGTGGCGTGTCCAACAAGGAACGGACCACATGGTCCCTTATATTTTTCGCCTTCTTGAAGGCATGCATCGGTCGTTCAGGGGTGTCAATGACATCAGTGATCAAACCCCAATGTTTATTGACTATTTTTCTAATTTCATTGCTTTTGGTGCAGTATGTCGTCACACATATCATCCGTTCCTGAGTAGACGTGCGTTCTTTGGGCATCAGTAGGGTCGATCTGTCCTGGTACCAAGCTCTTTTTCTGGATCTTGTAACGAGTCTCTTGGGATAACCCCTATCCATCAGGCGGGAAATAAGGTCATAAGATTCTTTAAAAAAGACTTCCTTTAAAGTGCAATTTCTCCGGATACGGAGAAATTGTCCGAATGGCAGGTTGTCACGGAGTCCTCTGGTGTGATGGCTCGTGTATCTCAAGAGGGCATTTCTTTCCGCTGGTTTCCTATCTAGTGTTGTGTATAGTTTCCCATCCTACAGACCTGTAGCAATGGACCCCACCAAGGAGATCACATTGGAGATCTTGGCCATTACACAGGCACCGACCATCCAAGGACTTTGGAACCTACCGGAAGTGGTAGGGCATTTCAGATATACCAGTTGCAGAGCATGTCCCACATGTTGGGAAACCAAGAAAGTGACTCACAACAATCTCACCTTTGACCTCAAGGCCCTCACAAACTGCAACACCAGTGGAGTTATTTACGCTATTCTTTGTCCATGTGAGCTAATGTACATTGGTCAAACTAGACAAAAAATAAAGAACCGTATCTTTCAACATTGAAGTAGGATCCGATGGCAAACGGCAGGGGCACCACTAGTTGAACACTACATAGACAAGAAACACACCCCAGAAGCAATGAGATGGGTGATACTTGAGAAGATCACTTTGGGCCCCAGAGGTGGAAACCTCAATTCCATTTTAAACACTAGGGAGTGTAAATGGATGCACACGTTCAATACTATAGCGAAAGGACTGGATGAACTGGAGGCTAACTTTGCCCAAATGGCAGGACTAGATCCTGAATAAACATACCATACATGACGCACCCCACAGGTGCGGTTAGTGCTACAGCGACACAAACCAATCAAAAATCCTGTTAATATGAAACTTAAAGGTTGTGTATTATACACATAGTAACCTTATGACCATCCAGAAAGGCATGACCCACATTAGACAACCCATTGGCCTGAATATACTTTTGTGTGATATACTGTTAATGCAATAGTTATTGAAACTGGCTTATTGTGCACAAGGGACTGTATTGTTATATTCTTCTGACTGCATAATGTGAATAGTTTCCAACAGGGCACAACGTTATAACTTGAACGACACAAGGATGATAATCATAGTAATGTGATTTTATTGCCGTATCCCGCTGATTATGTACTGTGATGTGGAACCATAGATAGACTACGCTGACTCCATATATAACAACCGTTTGACAGGAATGATGAAATACTGGGTATTTTTAATGCAATTAAATAGACCTCTACATAATACCGACTATGTCGACATCTGCGAGAGACTCCCGCATGATATAGATCAGGTGGACATTCACAATCAGGCCTCATTGCAGACGCCCCCTTGACCGTGCAGCAGTCTTTGACACGGCCCCTTGCTATACTCGCTGGTGATTGGCCCTGACATGACGAGCCTCCTTAACTAGCATTCAGCGGCGGCACCGCGAGCCACTAAGATCTGACAGTGCTCCGCCCTGATGACAGACGAAATGCTGTGAAGTGACCAGGTAGGATTTCATTCACCCGCTCTGCCCTGAGCCCCCCATTTGGCACGGATGCGTTCATAACCGCACCGCCACACTGTCCGTTTTACCCATTTGAATTATTACGAGTGTTTCCCTGTCAGCGCCGCGTATGGCTCCGAGTCGGTTTTTGTTTTATAAGCGCTCTGCCTAATACAACGGGCGCCCACTCGTAAAAGTGAGATTTTACAACAAGCAACACCACTTGACTAGCAATGTTGCTTAATCCTCTAACAGTGTCAGGTTTCTCTGCGGTAATGGGTAAATGACTGGTGATATTTGGGTTATAAAACTTCCAACAAATGACATGGTGTTATATATTAATGATTACTTCTATCTCCCAGTTCTCTCGTGCTTGCAAGCACGAGAGATCTTCAATGTGTTCTAGAGTTTCATGTTCAGCCTTGAGGATTCCAGGAACGTCACTTTGGACGTTGGCTTCCTCAAGACTGGACGGCTCTGGTCGTGGGTGCTTACTGAACAGTAATTTATGAAATAAACTCTGAACAGAACCTATGCTAGTCTCAGCGACCTATCTTTAACATATTTGGCGACGATCGGGATTTCTCCGCACCCACCGCCAGTCAAGACTCACCAGGACGACTCGACCACTGCTCGTCTTTCACCTCTTCAGCCGAACCTGCCTCCAGTCCAACCCCACCACAGGTCGTATACTTCTTGGACATTATCTCCCGTCCATCTCCTGGCTCCCGACGTGAATTTCCTTCATTTTAACAATTTCAGCGTTAATTACTTCTGGCGGTTGCTACCTCGCGCTCTGTCACGCGCGCAACATTCCAGCTTCCTGCTCGCGCTGACTCACGCGCACTGCGCCTTCACAGCTAAACAAGCCCCACCGCCTCTAGAAATTCACGTTGTCACGTCACCTTGACAACGACGCCGGAGGCCATTTTCCGCGACCTTTTTACCAGCGTTCAACTTTAAATACAGTTTACCACTGTCAATTTCAATTACATCCACAGCGATAGGCACGCTTCACAGCCTACCGTCCTCATTGACATTTTGTTTTACAAGTCTTCTAGTGCTTCAGCGATAGGCACGCTTCACAGCCTACCGTCCTCATTAACATTTCAATTTACAAGTCTTCTAGAAACTTCAGCGATAGGCACGCTTTACTGCCTACCATGTTCAATTAACATTTCATTGTCGTTTTAAGTCTGCAAGCAAATACAACGATAATCACAATTTACTACCTTTCATATTTACTTCACCTTATTACGTTACACTCTGAGCTCTTTCATTTACCATAGTAATAGACATTACTCATTGTTTTCATTATGGCTTCTTCTCAACAGTTTCAAACACCAGCTCCTTTCCTACAAACTCCTGGAAAACCTACTCTTGCTTGGCGCAATTGGTTCAAAAGTTTTGAAAACTACTTAGTGGCCATTGATGCCACTAAATATGGATGTTTGGGAGTTGCTGCTCAACAAGTTTTTGAAAATGTACCCCATATTTCTGCTCCCACTGGTGAAGCAGGTGACGGCTGGAATGCCTATGAAGAAGCCATTGCTCGTCTCAATAAACAATACGACGATGAACCTAGTATTGTTTTAGAACGTCATAATTTTTTCAAACGTAAACAAAGTGTTGACGAAAGTGTAGAAGACTATATCGCTCAACTCAGAATCTTAGCTTCTACCTGCGAATTTGGTGCTGGTACAGATATCTATATTAGAGATCAATTTATCTTGGCTTGTTACTCAAAGAAAGTCCAAGAGCGTTTGTTAAGCTGCAAAAATCCTCCCTTATCCGAGACAGTTGATATCGCAAAAGGGATTGAACGTGCAACTTATTCATCTAAAATTCTTCAAGAAAGTCTATCTCAACCATCCGTTCATTTAATTGATCAAGCTTCAGGTTTCACTTCCATTGACTTTGTCAACAACTCCTCAAGACAACCAAACAAAAAACCACTAATTTGCTACAGATGCGGATCCAGGAATCATCTTGGCAATTCTCCTACGTGTCCTGCTTCTGGCAAAAAATGCTCTTCCTGCAAGAAAATTGGACATTTCCCCTCTGTTTGCAGAGGTCGCAAAAGATTCACCAGAGTCAATAACATTGAGTTTCAAGAAAATGTAGAGTCTTGTTCCACCAGACTCAATGATGTTATGTTATCCATTGAATGTGATTCTATAGAGTTTACTAAAATCAAGAGTCCCTTATGTGAATTATTGATAGGCACAATTGCAATCCAGGTCAAAGCTGATTCTGGGTCTCCTATCACCACCTTACATTCTACGCTAATTGGAGTCATGTTGTTCTTTCAGAGTCAGATGTCAATCCCAAGGCCTTTGGCGAAAAGGACATCGATATGTTAGGTTTCTTTTATTCTGACATTGCTTGCCTAGGCAGATACACATTTACTAAAGTCTATGTTGCCCTTAAGGGCAGGGATATCGTAGGTTGGTTCGACTTAGCCAGAATGGGTTTGATTCTCAAACCTGGATCTGATCAACCTATTGCCCTAGGCGACATTCCTGATGACTATTATACTAGTCACGATTCTGGGACCTTCAATATTTCAGATATTTCCTTTCCCATAGTCAAAGTGGACACCGTATTGAGTTTCTTTCCGAACCTATTTAAAAATAAGGTTGGCACAGTACTTGGTTTTAAACATGAAATTCGACTTAAACCCAATGCTCAACCCATTGTTCACAAAGTTCGTCCTCTTCCATTGAGTGCTAGAGATGAACTTAAGGCTGTCCTGAAAAGTCTCTGCAATGAAGGAATCATTGCCCCCTGTGACTCGTCTGAATGGGTATCCCCTATTGTTTTAGTTCGCAAAAAGTCCGGAGAGGTAAGATTGTGTGCTGATTTGCGCTCACTAAATAACAATATAATAGTGGATTGCCACCCCCTTCCCAAAATTCATGACCTTTTTAGCTAATTTGGGTGAGGCTAAATTTTTCTCCCTCCTTGATCTCAGGTCTGCTTATCACCAGATTCCCTTGTCTCCCACATCTCAAGAATTAACAACGTTCATCACGCCCTTTGGTGCCTACAAATACCTCAGACTTCCCTTTGGTTTAGCTTCGGCAGCCAGTATTTTCCAAAAACTAATGGACAATCTTTTTCAAGACATCCCTGGTGTGCAGGCATACCAAGATGACATCTTAGTCTATGCCAATGACACTCTACAGCATAATCACACTCTTAATACTGTCTTACAAGTTTTAGAAAAAGCTGGCATGACTGTTAGACACGACAAGTGTAAATTTGGTGTTCAAGAATTAGATTACTTGGGCCACTCTCTTTCTCCCAATGGCATTAAACCCAAGTTCTCTTTAATCAAAGCCATTCGAGATGCTAAACCCCCCAAGGATCGTGATGCACTTCGCTCCTTCCTAGGCTTATCTGAATACTACGCCAGGTTTGTTCATGGCTATGCCCAAATCGTTGAACCTTTAAGAGCACTTTTGAGAAAAGGTGTTAAATTCGTTTGGTCTCAAGACTTACAGAAAATTTTTGATCAAGTCAAAAAGATCATCGAAGATTCACCTGCCTTAAATCCTTTTTGTGACGGCTCCAAGTGTTTTATCACTGTAGATGCCAGTCTTACTGGTTTGGGTGCCGTTTTGGGACAATGGGTCGAAGGCAAAGAGCACACAGTTGCTTTTGCCTCCAGAACTCTTCTCCCGGCCGAAACCAGGTACAGTACAATCGAAAGAGAAGCCCTGGCTTGCGTTTGGGCAATTCAGAAGTTCAAATCCTACATTTGGGGTCGCGAGTTCGAGATTTACACAGACCACAAACCCCTTATGCATATGTTGTCTGACAGTGCCTCCAATAGAGCTTCTGCCAGACTTGTTCGTCTTCTATCCAAACTCCATGAGTTTCATTTTATCATCAAACACATTCCTGGGGGTAAGAATTTCAGGGCCGATTGCCTGTCAAGAATGTCTTTAACTGATGATTCAATTGTTAATGATGATATTGAATGCGTGGTTGCCACAGTTGATGCAGTTGCTGAATGTCAACCTATTTCTGTAACACAATGGAATGTAGCTTATAAGAATGATCTTGTTCTTTCCAAAGTTAAAGATTTCGTTGTCAACAAATGGCCTGAAACTAGAACTCTTTCCCCTGAACTAAGAGGTTTCGCAAATGTTGCAGATGAACTCTCGTTAGTTAATGATATGGTCATGCACAATGATTTATTTATTCCTCCTCAGTCTGTTCGTGATCATATCATTCGTTCTGCTCATCAGGGTCACCTTGGTATTTTTAAAACCTGTCAACGCATCAAACAATTCTACTGGTGGCCTTCCATGGACTCTCACATTAGGAAAATGATTGAAAATTGCACACAGTGCATTCTATCTGATAAGCACTGGAAAACTCTTTCCACACCTTTATGTCCCGTTCCTTTGCCGGCTGGTCCATGGGACAAAGTAGCTTTGGACTTTTCCGGTCCATATGGTGTTTTGCCTTCTGAACACAAGTTTCTTATAGTTCTTGTTGATTATTACTCCAAATGGCTGTATTATTCCTTTTGCAATTCTGCTTCTACTGACAATGCCATTAGATTTTTACAGTCTATTTTTGATGTTGAAGGTTTCCCCAAAGCCATAGTTACCGATAATGGTACTCATTTTGTCTCACTTAAAATGTGCTCTTTTCTCAAACGTCACGATATTTCTCACTTCAAAGTTGCCTTGTATTCACCATCATCGAATGGCCTAGTAGAGAGATGTAATCGCATTATCAAGGAGGGTGTTCAGACCGCTTTGTCTTCTAGGCTTGATCCTTTGGCTTTTGTTCATGACAAGGTATGGGCCTACAATACTTCTCCACATTCCACCACTGGTGTCTCACCTTTTAGCCTGCTTCGCAAAAGAGGATTTCATTCTGCTCTCAATCCTAGCTGGTTACATAAAGATTGTGATTTGCCTGATTCTTTTTATTCTGTTCAGGATCGTGTAAGTGCTAAACAATTGGCAATGAAATCACGCTTTGATAAAGGTAAACATTCTGTTGATCAACCTTTGCAAAAAGGTGATATTGTTCTTGTTAAAAACCCCAAGAAAGTTTCTAAAGGAAGGTCAAAATTTTCTTCTCCAAATTTGGTTACACAAGTTAGTAAAACGTCAGCCCTTCTTGATGACAGTGGGTGGTGGAACAAACGAGCTCTTGTTAAGATTTCTCCATTTCAAGCCCATGTCATCAAGGAACATGCCACTTCAGATTCCGAGCATTGTGATTGGTTTGATTATACACCCTCTTCCAATCCAATTGCTGAATCTTCCTCTAATCCAGTTATTGGAATCTCAGATGCCCAACCTTCCACTTCTTCCTTACCACCGTCTTCTGTTTCCACAGAGTTACCTGGGTCACATGATTCGACTTCACTGGGAATCTCAGAAGTGGCAACAAAAAGGGCTTTTCGTCTAAAACAGTTATCCTGTAGATTGAGAGACTATGTCTTAGAATAATAATATTTTATCTGGTAATTACTCATGTTCACTTGCATGTAACTTCTTTGTTTTCCTTTGTAGTGCGGAAGATGTTATATATTAATGATTACTTCTATCTCCCAGTTCTCTCGTGCTTGCAAGCACGAGAGATCTTCAATGTGTTCTAGAGTTTCATGTTCAGCCTTGAGGATTCCAGGAACGTCACTTTGGACGTTGGCTTCCTCAAGACTGGACGGCTCTGGTCGTGGGTGCTTACTGAACAGTAATTTATGAAATAAACTCTGAACAGAACCTATGCTAGTCTCAGCGACCTATCTTTAACACATGGTTTTTGTCGTTTTTAAATTTGAATTTAATTCTAATGAATCATTTAATTGTGCCTGCACAATAATGCGACTATGACCCTGCCTAACAGATCACTCCATCCAGGAGTCTGCTACAGTCCGCTTTAACATAGAAAAAGTACCTCTCACTTTTTTTCAAATTGCTGATAATCTAGCCTTTCGCATGGCCACGAGCCGTTACATAAAAAAAAAACCATTGTGATTTTCCAGAATGATGCTAGGCACGCATTGAAGAAGAGAAATTTTCCCACTGACTCGTGACCTAGGTGCAAGAGTATGCTCGACCACAGGAGCATTGCCCAAGTAAGTCTCCCCCCTCATTACCCACGGTTCAGGGTACACGGCACACGTGCCAGTGTTTTATATTGAGACTTGTTTTTCTCTTTAGAACATTTAGGAGCCTACGTTGGCCCACGCAGTGAGGGTACAGACGTCGACCGTTACATAGCTGTAGGTAATCCCTCACTTACAGCCCTTTTTATGTTTTCAGTCCACCACAAGCATTTAATGCCCGATTTATTATTTTTTAGGTGCTCATTTTTCGCATTTGTCCTGACGAAGACCCCAACATGAGGCAACAATAACCCTTCCGCATATATAAGGGGGTCGAAACGTAGACTACACCAACCCAGCACGCCATAGGACCCAATACAATGGATTTGTCTAGCCTAAGAGCGATGTGTTTAGGGAACATGTGTACTAGCTTGAGTGTAAAGGCCTACTGATTTTAATGTGATGTTATCAATGTTACACTTCCTTTACCCAGTCCCTCACAAACCCAATCACATCCCCTCCTTCCTTCACTGAGAGCACCATCGCTGTGATGTTTTTTGAAATGTATGCATTTACACGTTGAAGATAACATAGTTACTTTTGTGATGTAGCAATTCATAACCTACACGATTGTAAGAATAAATACAATCATACTTTGACTTTGAAGAATGCAAGCTTTATTGTCTACTTGATCTAATTATGAATAATGATATGTTTATGTGGTGAACGTTTTGTATGTAGTAAAACAGAATATCTGTAAATGATTGTGCCAACTCGGACCATTTTTCCTGTACTGTACTTAGCAACCCAGGTCCACGAGTTTTTAGGGTACACCCCGTTTAAAACTCAATACTGTATTGTGGGTGGCTCCACCATCCACCTTCTCCTCCATCGGGTCTTGCTGTTGTTGGTCCCTGTCCAAGGGGACATTGGTCCACATACATATGCTATGCAGTATGGCACAAACCAGGATCACTACTAATCCATGTGCCATGAGTAATCAATTAAAGCCATCTAAAGCTGGCATTAACTGAAGGCCAATAGAGGCAGCTGCCTATAGCACCCCCACAAAAGGACATTAACAAAATGGCCTAAAAATGATATTGTTGCCATGTGAAAGGGAGCACATGAACAGCAATATTTCATTTTGCCAGCAGCTTTGAAAATCCTTGTACCGAAATCGAGTGGGTATGTCCGTTTGTAGACACTCTCAGTACTGGTTGTGCTGAGAAAATAAAGTTAGATCAATTTTTCAATTTTCAATTTCAATTTTTTTCAATTTTTCAAAATTGAAAATTGAATTGAAAACATGAAAGTTAGATCTCAAGATGTTGCTAAAACCTGTCTACGGCCTTGTCTCATCCCTAGGGTGGAATGGCCATTTTGCACTGTAGCTGTTCTGCTTTGTATAAGATCGGTGCCCTTATGTAATGAAATAGGCAAGTTAAAATGTTATGGAAAGTGATGCTCTGAAGTCTCCCCATTAGTGTGGAATTGTTAGTTCATATTCTTCCATCACAAGATGCCACAAGAGGGTGCCAGATTGCAACAAAAGGCTTCAATAACGATCTTGTTCTTGGGGCCAGAGATCACCCAAACGTTAAACTGTCCCTTTGACCACAGCTCCAAAAACTATTGTACTGGAGGTGACACGTCAGAAAAACAGTGAGGTTTCGATTTCACAGAATTCCCCTTAATTCAAAGTTGCTGGGAACATACTACAGGGCAAAGCCCATATAGCAGCGTGCACTCATTGCACAGTTATGCGAGCATGCATACATGAACCTCACTGTGAAGTAACGCTTGCGGCCTATTATGATCCAGTTTTTAGCACTGCACAGATTCAGAAGGGATCCAGACTGAATCTGTGTGTTTCCTTTTCATGTCATCAGTTCATCCATTAACTCAAAGGGGTGTATTTACAAAGATTTAGAACCATGTTTGAAGCACAAACGTGACACAAATCAACATAAAATCTTTTTTTTTCCAATTTACTTTCCAGCGGCACTGGAAATTAACTTTCCATTTCTTGGATCCAAGTTCGATTCGATGGGTGGTGCATGGACATTCCCATGCAACCACCCACTTTTTTTTAAGAGCACTTTTTTTGTGTCAACAGCCAAATACAATCTGGTTCGACCTATTTTGTCGGTAGAGCCGACCACGTCATGTATTACACTTATAATGTCTACAGCCATTTGTCAAAGCAATACAAGAAAACAGGAAGTACAGCGTGAAACACAACTTTAGCAGGTCAAACTGTAACCAAATGTGCTACATCCTCTCTACAATCTTTCTTATTAGCACCCCCCAGCCACTGTGGCCTAGATATTGATGGATCGCATATTAATACCATTAACCACCACCCTAGTGCCCCATTATTCTTGTCTCTGTTTAGATCGGGATTGTGGGCTCAATAAAGAGGCCTCGATAGTCTGCCCATCTCTTCCATATTTTGGGGTGCTTCTGCGTGCATCCCCTAGCTTTAAATATAGGCACTTCATACTCATACAATGATCCTTTCCCTTTTTCCAACCAGCCAGCAGCGGGAAAGAGGTGGCCCTCCATAATCTAGCGATATCCCGCTTTAGGGCCAATCTTGGTGTCATAGGAATGTTCCAGTACCTCCGAGAGGTATGTCACAACCCCCTTCCAGAATTTGATATGTACCACTCATTGCCAGATCATGTGTCTAAAGGTACCGTCCGTGGTTCCACATCGCAAGCATATAGGGGAGGTCACAAGTCCTGCCCTCCAGAACCTGTGTCTAGTATACTACCCCCAGTGAAGGTATTTAAACTGAATAAGCCTCAATTGCGAGGCGATGGCTGCACCTCGCGGGGATTCCAATGCCTTGGTGCAGTCCTCTTTTTCAAACGGACCCAAGTCTGAATGCCATGTCTCTCAGTGTGCCTAGTGTAGTGAGACTGTTCGTTATGAGCGATTGGTAGATCTTAGTAATTTTGTGGTCCCCGAGATCCTCCATAAAAATCTTTGCTTCTATTGGGTTGAGTTGAGGCAGGGCTTCTAGTTGTGTAATATCGAGAGTAAGGGTATGCTGCAATTGAAAATATTTATAAAACTGGGCACGGGGCATGCCATATTCTTTTTGAAGCTCTTGGAACGAATTTAGAATCCATCCCCGCATAACTGCCCGAGTGTGGAAATGCCTATACTATCCCATACACGAAAGCCTCCCAACATAGCCAGTTGAGGCAGGAGCCCATTGCGCCACAAGGGAGTCTCCCCGGCCAATCTACCCCAACATCCCATCCTACGCAGTGATTGTTTCCAAGTCCCGAACACTACCCTTGTTGCCAGCGGCAGCATCCAAAGTGCCCGTCCCACATATAGATATGTGTGGAGGGTTGTGTCTCCCATCAGCCAATGTTCTACAGCGTATACTGGGTCTTGCCTATCCCCGTACCACCATTCATTTAACACCAGTAGGTGGGAGGCGGTGTAGTATGATTGAACGTCAACGGTGGCCATCCCCCCACAGTATGTGGATTGAAAGCAGGTTCGCAAGGCCACTCAGACGGATCTACCCCCCAGAGAAACTGCCCCTACGTCCCATTTATATGATGGTACCACGTAGTCTGAATCAGTTATGGTTGGTTCTGCATCTGAGACGTGGGAGAGATATCATCTGGAAAATAGCAGATCTTCCAAATATGGACAGGGGCAGATGAGACCAAGACTGTGTCATTTTTGACTTGTGACCACAAAGGGGCAATAGTTTTCTCCCATGATGTATGTTGGGAAGCTGGCAAATAGACACCCAGATATAATGACCATTACCTCTTTGGACCACTCGCCCAGTTCACTCGCCCCCTTCAGTGGCCATAGAGTTGATTTGCGGGCATTCATAATGAGGCCAGAGGTCTTGCCGAAGATCTGCATGATACAGAGTGGTCTCATCCCCGTCCTTTTGGGGTCGGTGAGAAAAAATATGACATTGTCTGCATATAGTGCTATACGATCAGACACCTCTCTTGACCACTCGAATCCATGCACCTGGGCATCTATTCTTCCCATGCCACCAGCGGCTCCATTGCCGGGGCAAATAATTATGGGGATAGGGGACATCCCTGCTGGGTGCCTCTGCCTATTGGGAAAGTGTGAGAAACTGACCCCTCCACACGTACTGATGCTATGAGATCCGTGTATGGGAGATGTATGTATGATAGGAAGCGAGGGTCGATGTTAAGGCGTCACAGAAGGGCAAAGAGATATTGCCAACTAAGTGAGTCAAACACTTTATCTATATCTGCCAGTAGCAGCGCGACAGGACCCTCATAACGTTCTATCCCCGCTATAGCATTATGGGCACAGTGGATTTTATGGTGTGTGGCATGGTAGGGCATGAATCCTACTTGACCTGGGTGTACTAGCTCTGTTATATCTGCATTTTGCGGTTGTCAAGAGCTTTTGCAAACATTTTGGCTACAATATTTAACAGGGAAATGGGTCAATATGAGCCGTGTTGCTCAGGAAGTCAACCGGGTTTGAGGAACACCACCACTTCTACCTGTCTCCAAACTGGTGGGAGAAGGCCCACTTCCGGCCTCATTAACCACCTCTAGGTAGTCAGCGCTGAGTTTGGAATGGTAGCTTTAAAAAAAATTCACATAGGAAGCCATTGGGGACTGGTGCTTTGCCTGTGTGTAGGTCCATCAATCTGGCACCCAGCTCCTCAAGTGTAAGGGGGGTGTCTAACTCAGTTCATGCTGCATCCTAAAGGGCTTTCGGCGGCGGGTCATCAATAAAACGTTGTATAGTGGCTTCTGATAAAGTCTCCCTAGGGGCGTCTAGCTCGGTATAATAGGTCGCAAAGCTGGTAGCAATCTGAGATGGCTCATAACCATGACTACCTGGGAGATTCACAGGGTGGAGCGCTTGTTGGCACAGGTGGTGCAGTAATTTACTAGATTTGTCCCCCCATTGATATATCATACTCCTAGACGCCAGTCTGGCTTTGTCTAGTAGTTCACTTGCGTATATCTGTTGCGTAAGAAGCATCTGACAGTGCACCTGGCTTCCATTCTCCTGCTGTCCACGCCGCTCCAGTTCTATGAGTTGGGCTTCAGACTGTATTAGTCTCTCATGGCGGAGCCTATGTAGCACAGAGCAATAGAAGAGATCTATGCCTCGGAGCGTCAGCTTCATAGCCTCCCATTAAGTCCCAGCTGATGCCACTGACCCTACATTTCTAGCCAGATATTCATCTATTGCTTGATGTATGTGCATCCTATAGTGTTCATCATGGAGGTGCCATGTGATAAATGCCAGCGAAAGGTGGGGCGCTCAGGACCAATCCAAAGCCAAGTGTCACCGGAGAGTGATCGGATAGGCCCCTCGAAAGAATTTCGGCTGTCCTAGCTCTGTGGGTGTACCTGGAGGGCATGGAAATGTAGTTTAGGCAGGAAAACGAGTTGTGTACTCCAGAGTAGTATGTGTACCCCTGGTTCGTCGGGTGAAGTCTCCTCCATGTGTCCGTCCACCCCATCCACCCACCAGGGATTTCAAATGCAAGTCCTGTGTCGTAGATGGTCCACCCATCACTTGCCACCTGTCCCGGGTCATGTTGATTATGTCATTCCAATCCTCTCCGACTACAGTCAGTCCGTATGGTATCTCAATCCAAAGCAACATCAGGCACTCTATTAGAGTCCAAGTGAGGGTCGGGGGTGCGTTAATGCAGCTTAGGACAAGTTGTTCCCCATACATTGGCCCTCTATGACTATGTATCTACTCTGGGGATCTATCCAGGATCTATTATGTATGTACGGTATTCCACGATGAATTAGGATGGCCACTCCCCTGGAACCTCTAGCGAACTCAGAGTGGAAGACCTAGGCATAGCCACGGTGGGAGAGACATGTTTTTGAATCAATAAGATGGGTCTCCTGTAACAGTAGGACATCTGCTTGGTATCGTTTAGCCTGGATGAGAATAGCGTCACTTTTTATCTAGTCCAAGACGCCTCTTACGTTCCAACTAACTATCTGGAGCCTGTTTTCCGGGATATCTGTCATACCTGTGGGCATCGGGTCAGGCAGCATAAGTGTCGCAGAGTGGACCTGTATGTGGCCTCTACTGGGGGAGTATCCTTTAAATGATTATATGACATAGCACAGGTATTAACAATAACTTTCCCGACAGTCCCCCCTCCCTCCTTCCCTTATACCTCAAAACGGTTGAAGTATCTGTCGCAGTGTGGGTATGGTTCCGACCCCAAAGGGGGCCAGACACCTGCCCACTCCAATGGATCCCCATTAAACTCCCCATGTGTCTGAAGTAACCCCTAGGGTCTGAGAATGTCCTCTAGCAGGACGTAACCCTACCAATCTTTCGCCATCAACCGCAGTATATTTCACATGTTGCGGTAATAAATATATACTGTGTTAAGGAGTTGTCGGTTCGCGTTAAGCCCCAACTTTTCTTTGAATTGAATCTGTGAGAGACTTGGAGCGTCAATGTGATCTGGATTCATGGTTGCATTTTCCTTAAGGTTTAGGCTGCTTAAGAGCCAGGCGCTGGAGGATGAGTTTGAGTAGAGGCGCGGTGGGGTATGTGGCATAATCCTTATTGTTTCATCTGTCCATGCAAAGACCTCTTCAGGAGATTCGAAGAAGGACGAGCGCGATTAATAAGTCACTCTCAGATGGGCCGGGAATAATAAAGCGTAGGGGGTTTTTAAATCGCGCAGGTGAGCCTTCGCCTCCATGAAGGATTGACAACGCTGTTGGATTAGTTTAGTATAGTGTGGGAAGATCAGTATGCATTGGGAGGCAAAGGATAATGAGTCTTTTAATCTGGCCTGTTTCAGGATAATATCCCTATATTGTGATAATTGAGGATCCGAGCTATGACCCGTCTCGACCTGGCACCAGGAGGGGATGTCTGAAGTAGTGCCCTGTGAACTCGCTCTATGATGAAGCATTGAGACAGAGTATCTGGGAGACCCAATCCCTAAGCCATGTGGTAAGGATTTTCTCCATATCATCGCCCTCAGGGAAGCCCACGAAATGGAGGTTATTTCTTCGGGCCAGTCTTTCCACGTCTTTAACCCACGTCATCAGGCCTTTTGTGATGGTCTCTAGGGTGTGCACCTTTTTCTGGAGGAAGGTGACAGAGTCCTCTAACGCCTGACAACTTTGACTCGGTCTCCGTGATTCTATCCACAGCATTGTACAGATCTTGATGTATAAGTATTATATTGGAGCCGACAGCAACTATTTTTGCATCCAACATGTCTCTAGATTGTGTAATTGCGGCCTTCAGTGCAGCATTGTATGGTATGGCACTAGTGGAGTCCTGGGGACCTGCACTTGGGCCCCAGAGCGTATATATCTGTCCATTGTGATTTGCTTAGCACTCGCACCCAGCACCTTATCCTTTGTCATAGGAGAGTTTCGCACAGGTTGCAATTTGCAGTAGGCGTGTGGCGAGCACGGGCAATGTGTCCGTTTCTTGCTCCGCAGTGGTGTCGCTCAGGTCTCTCAACGGGGGGGGGATTCTATTTTTTTTTTACCTCGCCAGCACCGGCCTGGATATCTTCTTAGTAGATGGAGGCTGGGGGGTAGCCACCTGCCCGCAAGCCACACTGGGACCCAGCCCAAGTGCTTCCAAAGGCAGACGTGCCCCAACTCTCCTATGAGGTGCCTCGCTCGCAGAGTATACGTTCTCTTCAGGGCACCCAGGGCTTTTATTTGTTCAGCATGAGCCAGGCAGACCAGGTATCTTGGTCCATGCCCGGGGGCCTGGAGCTACAACGGGGCCCTCTGCTGCCGCTACGGCACCACCGGCATGCAGGCTCCCAACCGTTGGGTGTAATAGGCCCCATAGGCAACCGGAGGCAGCCAGGTACCAAGCGCCAAGTCTGCACCGCTGTCCCTGGCTCTGGGACGCCAAGTTCGAGTACTGAAGGTGCTCAGAGTGGCCGGGGGTGGTTGGCCCTCCACAAAGGAGAACTTCAGCGTCTCCTCTGTCTCCCAGCCCACGGGGATGCGGCTCTCAGCAGCCCCGCCTCCAGCCAGGCACGGGTGTACCACGCAATTATGGCCAAGCCAGGCAGAGGGCAATAATTTCTCCAGTTTCTCCCCGTCTCCGGCAAGTCCCGCAGCACTGCCGCCTGCCTCAATCGCTGTGGCCCGATCTGGCTGCTGAAGTCGGGTGTAGCCTGTTTGCCGTTGGCTGGGCATATTGCCAAGGCCGCCCCAGTGGCCCCCACTTTGCCGGGCTGCACCCAGGAGACCTCCTGCGCACCCCCCAGTGAGCTGGCCCAGCAGCAGCTCAGTGGCGTCCCTCACAGACCTTTGCTGGGGGCACGTGCAGCTCCACCGAGGGTCTCTTGTTCCGCCACACGCCTCTGGTCTCCACACCTGTCTCGCCTCCAGGCCGCAACACTTTAACAGCTGTCGTCCCAGCGCGCAGCAGCCCCAGTATATTACCGCTCCCCTTTCTGTTTGTGCCAGCCGAGTCAGGGCTTCTCTGCGGGTGGCCCAGATTGTTCCAAAGGGTCTATTTAGCAGAATATATGTCGGATATACGGTAGGGCTATGAGCGCTCAGCTAAAGCGCTTCTGCCCTGTTGGACTGCTTGGCCTGAAAACCATCACCAAAATGTGACACGCTCCATTGCGTGTCACGGAAGAGTTGCACAGCCTGATACACATTTGTAAGCAAAATTAACCACGTACTCAATATTGTTCTCAAAATTCATCCAATTTATTCTCAATGTTTATCCATGTTTTGTCCGTCACATCAAAGACATAAAGTTTCATATTTTCACGCATTTTAATTTGCAGAGGAATTGCCCATCCGGGCCTATTCTTGGGCATGTGTAAACTTAATTTCTCCGTCTCATACAGTTCACCCAATGCATTTCGGTCATTTTTAGACCTTCTTCAGGGGTATCTACAATGATTAAAAAGCATACGTCAATCCCAAACAATTAACATGCCTACCAAAACTCATTTATGTTACCTCTTATCCCATACCGTGATGCATATTCCTCCCCCCTGAAACAGATGCATAATGCAAACACAATACCTCATCTCCCATATTCCCCACAAAACAAACCCATAACTGCGTGAACCTCGATGTTACCAACCTCACGATACAACTGTGTATGTGTGCTGCACTGGACAACGCACACACAAAAAGTAGGAAAAGTTTTAAAGTTATTGCAAGCATAGTATTTGTAATAGAAGGGTACCCTTTCAGTGCAAAACTTATACAGATAAATTGGTCCTATGGCGCAAAGGTGTTTGCTGGAGCTCGGCAGCTTATTTCTGCACCAGCGCTAGGAAGAGAAATGGAGAGTGCCTTATCTCTGTAGATATGTCACTTTCCTGCAGTCTCCTTCTCATGCAACGCAGTGCAAGGGAGCATTATTTAGCTGCAGCACTGAGTTGCATTTTTAGTATATAGACCCCTAAATATCTCCAAGTTGGTGAATGTTCTGCTGACACTAGGGCTCAGAAACACAAAGAGGCAATTACTGCCATGTGTTTCTGGGTTGTACTGTTTACAGTCCAGTGGTTAACTGGGAGATTCTTATGAGTTAATGTATGCGCTGAGGACGCAAAAAAGAAACGTACAGACTCGTTATGGACACAGGACATGGCCCATGCAGCAAGGGACGTAACTCGGGCCTCTATGGCCAATGAGGCGCAGAAGAACCCGCTTCCCTTCAAGGAAGGCCTCATTATTCAAAAGATCAATGAATATCTGTGAGATAGTTGTAGTGTTGTGCTCTAGTTCTACGAGCAGCGTGTGACGCGGCACGTTAGAACTAGAGCGCGAGCGATGTGCGCCTGCGCGAGTGGCATTTGGCGCGTCAGAGCCGACCGGAGCGCGATTGCGGTAAGACGCCCGGCGCTCTTCTAGAGATCCTGATTTATATAAAATAAACCACATCCTGATTCAGCATACGGCGTCTGTGTCATCCTTTTAAGGTGAAGTCCCCAGACTTCACAGTGGCGACGAGGAGTGGGATCTCCCACAAGCACAATCCCCATAAAAAAAAAAGACAAAAGCACACAAAGACACTCTCACCAAGGAGCAGAGGTCACCGGGGAACGGTGTGAGGCGCAGACTGGCTACCAGGAAAAAAAATCAGCGGCAGGAATCACAGTAAGAGCGCGGCAAAGCTGCACAGGAACAGGTCACGCCCACCACGTGCTCCGGAGCCAGGAAACAAGGCGATCGGTGGAGAAGCATGGTAGGAGGGTAGCAGCGCCCCGTCAAGGCCCTGGCGGAAGAGGGGGACTGCGGTGAAGGGGGAGGAAGAGAACCCCGACCCAACACGTCACAAGACTGAAACGCCGGCGCGCCAGGCAGCCTCAGGAACCAGGGAGGAGAACCGGAAGAACAGGCCAGAATGAGCACCCAAGCATCCTCGCTCACTGCGCCAATTCCGTTTCTGCTCAAACCAGGTGAACCCCAGATGAAATGGGAGGACTGGAGGGAATATTTCAAAAATTACCTCGACGCCTTGGAAGATGAAAGTGGGGAGGTGTTTACCAGCGTGAGGAGAAAGCGGATACTTCTACATAATCTAGGCCCTGAAGGGATAAGAGTGTTCACGAACATAGTACCCGCAACCCGGCAGGCGGCCGACGATGACGTCTTCAAGCACACGTTAGAAGATCTCGACAATCACTACCGCCCGGCAGTGTGTGTCTCCATTGATCGCTTCAACTTCCAACAAAGGAAGCAAGAAGAGGGAGAATCCATAGAGGACTACGGTGCGGCCTTAAGAAGGCTGGCGATTACTTGCAAGTATGGGCAACTCCAAGATGACTTCATTAAAGATCAAATAGTAATGCACAACACCAACAAGACGGTACAGGACAAGTTGTGGGCACACGGAGAAGCAACGCTAAAGGAGGTAATAGCGATGGTGAAGAAAGCAGAGCTCTCAAAGCGTTGTGCTGAAGCAGCAAAAAGAGAGAATGCTCAGAGGATCATGGTCAACAAAGTGGATGATGCTGAGCCCTCAGGCAGACATAGAATGACGCCCGGAGACGGGAGAGGAACACACAAATGGGCGGGAAAGCCAGGACAATCTGGGAAGCAGCCCATGGAGAGCAAGTCCACGTGCTACAGATGTGGGAGTACGACACACGCCGCCCAGGACAAAAGATGCCCGGCATTCCGCGCGAAGTGCATGTTCTGTGGCTTGATAGGACATTACGAAAAAGTATGTCGCAGGAAAGGGAAGAGGTCGGTGGTGAAATACATAGCACAATCCCAAACAGGAGAGCAAGAAGAGGAGGAGCTGGATGACGATGATCAGGTGCTGTGTATTGAGGCGCAAGTGTTGGGAATAGTAAGCAATAGCTCCGATAAACCACGTGGGACATGCTAATAGGAGGAATAAAGATCAGGATAGCGATTGACTCAGGATCCCCGTACACCATAGTTCAAAGATCGGTGTGGGAAGAAGAGTTCAAGCCAAGTCTAGGCCCCAAATTGGAACCTCCAGACATAAGACCAATATCGTACACGAGCAACCCGATCCCCATGGTGGGTTACAGGATCTTGAAGTTTGAGTTCAGAGGAAGGTCGGCAGTATGCAAATTGTATGTGGCAGAGAAGGGCCCCTCAGTGTTAGGATGGAGAGATCAAGGGGACCTTGGAATCAAACTAGACCCGGGAGGCAAGGAACAAGTGCTGCTGACAGACGGTGAAAGTTGGCCGGACCTGGAGAAAGTGGAAAGGGATTTCCCCAAAGTGTTCAGTGGAACAGTTGGCAAACTGGAGAAATTCATGCACAAGATTCTACTCAAAGAGAACTCCCTTCCTGTGTCCTACAAGGTCCGGAATATACCCATAGCGGTGAAGGATGCGGTGCAACAAGAATTGCGCAGGCTGGAAGAACAAGGAATAATTGAGCCCATAGACAGCTCAGAATGGCTAGCGCCCCTGGTGGTGGCCACAAAACCAAATGGCAAGGTGTGTTTGTGAGTGGATCTTCGCGAGCTAAACAAATGCCATATTGTGGAGAAATTCCCGTTGCCCAGGATTGAAGAAATGCTTGCCAAAACGAGAGGAGTGAAACGGTTCTCCACTGTCGACCTCGCATCCGCCTACCATCAAATAGACTTACACCCATCAAGCAGGAAACTCACGTCCTTCATAACACCCTTCGGATGTTACCAGTTCCGCAGGATGCCCTTCGGGCTAGCGTCTGCCGCAGCGGTGTTCCAAAAGCTAATGCACCGCCTATTCAAGGACGTTGAGGGCATCCAATACTTCCAAGATGACATCTTAGTGATGGGGATGGACCGAGAAGACCACGACAGGAAGTTGAACACGGTACTGAGCGTAATACAAGAGAAAGGTCTGACGGCCGAATGGGAAAAGTGTAAGATGGGCATGATATCTGTCACCTACCTGGGACATGAAATAGGAGGACAGGGGATCACCCCAAAAAGAGAGAATGTGAAGGCAATCTGCGAAGCCAGAGCACCGGTCAGTAAAGAAGAAGTGAGGTCTTTCCTGGGTATGGCCGAATATTACAGCAAGTTCGTCCAGCACTTTGCCACGAAGATTCACAAGTTAAGACAACTCATAAGGGACAAGACTACGTTCCAGTGGGATGATGAAGCACAAAAAGAATTTGAGGAATTGAAGAGGAACATAAGCCAGGCGGTGCCGTTGCACGGACATGATCCCTTGGGACAGACCATTCTGACCACAGATGCCAGTCAAAAGGGTCTAGGAGCGGTTCTTGCACAAGAGAGGGAAGACAGCACAGTAGAGACCCTCAGCTTTGCGTCCAGAGCGTTATCTCCCACGGAACAGAAATTCAGCGTGATTGAGAAAGAAATGCTAGCAGTGACATGGGCCATGGGGAAGTTCAGGGGAAATTTTATGAAGTTCAGGAGGAGCTGTCGACAAGCGACTCTGGAATCTTTTTTTATCGTGGTGACAAGGTGGTGCCCCCCAAGACATTGATCCCGCGTCTGCTGAGCCAGCTACACCTCGGCATCGTGAAAACCAAACTGCAGGTGAAACAAACGCACTGGTGGCCGGGAATGGATATTCAAGTGGAAAGGCATGTGAGAGACTGTGACCAGTGCCAAGGGGCGGACAAGATATTGAAACCCCTAAGACCAGCGTTGGGAAGATTCGACCAGCCGCGCAACCCCTGGGAAGACGTTTCAGTTGATATTCTGGGGCCGGTGTTGGATAACCAAGGAGTAGCAAAATACCTGTGTGTTTTAGTGGAGAAATACTCCAAATGGCCAGAAGTTCATGTGCAAGGAGAAATGGACTCGACACGGTGATAACATTTCTCACCTCTGTGTTTCTAAGGGAAGGGATCCCGAGATCAATCCTAAGCGACAATGGCCCGCAATTTACATCTGAAAAGTGGTACAGATATACTGAGAGGAATGGTATAAAAAAAAACACACGTCGGTGTACCATCCAGCGAGTAATGGACAAGTGGAAAGATTTAACCGTGTCCTTATGGGATCCATACAAGCTGCCATAACGAAAGGCAAGGACTGGGAGGTAGAAATCCAGAGTATTAATTGGGCGTACCGTATTACCCCCACCTCGACAGGGTACAGCCCCTTCCAGATCTTGAGAGGCAGGCACCCCTTCACGAAGGACAATGTAATTTGGAGAGAAAAGACTGTCACTAGCAAATGGTCACCTGCCGTAGTCCAGCACAATCTGGAGAAGGCCCAGAAAGTATACACTGAACACTACAACAGGAGGAGAAATGTGAAAGACACAACTCTGGAGAGAGGGGAATGGGTGAGAATCAAGCTAGCCGTACTAAGAAAGAAGGGAGAAAGCAAGTACAGCCCACCCCTGCAAGTGGAAGAAGTATATGATAGAGCTGCACTACTCAGTGACGGAAAAGTGTGGTCCCAAGATCGCATGGCGAATATAAATAAAATTATACAGTGGCCCGCGGAGGAAGGAATGGACCAACGAGATCCAAGAAAGAGAAGTGGCGTAGAATGAATGACTGCAGGAGGTGACTGCCAAGAGGAAGAAGGAATGCACGTAGAGAGAGAAGATCTAGAGGAACCGAGTGTGGAGGAGACTCCAACAGAAAGGGGCGACACGCCAATGAGAAATGGACCCAGTCAACAGAGATAGGGAGTGGTGAGCCTTGCCCATGAAGACATCCGAGAAGCCTCCAACCGGTAAGACATACACGTGCTGGAAGAGTGGTGGTCAGACCTGCCCACCTGAGAGACTTTGAATTAGAGGACTATTTAACCCCTGAACTTTGCGTTATTTGGTGTGTGTATAAAAAGGGGAGATATGTAGTGTTGCGCTCTAGTTCTACGAGCAGCGTGTGACGCGGCATGTTAGAACTAGAGCGCGAGCGATATGCGCATGCGCGAGTGGCGTTTGGTGCGTCAGAGCCGACGGGAGCGCGATTGCGGTAAGACGCCCGGCGCTCTTCTAGAGATCCTGATTTATATCATATAAACCACATCCTGATTCAGCATACGGCGTCTGTGTCATCCTTTTAAGGTGAAGTCCCCAGACTTCACAATAGTCAGTGCGGTCCTCTTCACCTTCTGCATGGGGTCCCCATCATTTTGCATTACGCCACAGACGGTAGCGCCCGCTTACTTTTTAAAACGGTGGGCAAAATGTTTTACCCACTTACAGGCTCTGTGGGAAACCAGCACAGCTATAAATTGAGGTCCGTTATAAACAGTGTTTATAATGAGCCATGATTACGAGCTCTAGAGAATCAACCAAAGCAGCGCAAGTTTCTCACACTGCCTTCAAGTGGGTATGAAAGCAATTTTCTTTAAAAATAAAATAACGACTTAACCACTACCTCGTCCTTGTATTCAGGGCACAAGTCCTAAAAAAAGAAGTGGGGGGACTCTCCAAGGTAGGCGTGGTCACAGGAAGTGACATCACGACAGGAAGTGACATCAGGACAGGAAGTGACATCACGGCAGGAAGTGACATCACAACATGAAATGACATCACGACATCCTGCGTGTCCTATAATAGCACGTGTTAAGTCTGGTTATTCCACGTCCCGAAGAAAGGGTGGTACGGGTAACTGGAAGGAAGAGCCTCTGGGTTCTGCAAGTGTGACCATTGTCCACTGGGGTACAGTTATAGGCAGAGGTCATTCCACTGAAATGACGCTCCAGTCAGTACCTCTGAAGGTCTGCCTACTTGGGGCGGATTTGCTGAGGCAGATCACTCTCAGTGTCTGCCATGCCTGGCAGGAAAAATGAACACTGCCCACCACTTGTAGGGGAAAATCTCCCTGTGGGTAGGAGACATTTTTATTTTTCAGAAACAAACCCTTGAATTGTGGGCTTGTTTCTGAAAAACAAAGAAGTTTGCGAAGTGGGCTGTAACAATATGACAGCCCACTCAGCATTCAGTCTTGCCAAAAGCACATCTACTTCACCAATGGATACACTTGTGTTAAAGAGTTCCCCATCGACACAGTAAAGAGTTATACGTTGGGTGGGTTGTCCTCCATAGGGAGCGGTAGTAAAGGTTACAGAATATTCTACGTTCTATTATATGACCTGCATTTTTGGGCAGAATGTTTATCCCTCAGTTACAGATATTGCCAAGATGCCATTTTGCTAATTATCCAAATACAGCCCACATTGCCATATTATCAGACTGAATAAACTATGCACTTAAAGTAGCTTAAACATGGATGTATTTAGGTGGTAAATGGTACTAATGAGATGAAACATTTGCCCAGTTGCGGTGATTCCCAGGATCAAGAAGGCCAGAAGTGGCGGTAGCCTCTTCTCACTCAATGCCTCCAGACTATGGAATGCCCTCCCACTGCATCTACGGAGCGAACCAAACCATTTGAACTTCCGAAAACAGTTGAAGACCTGGCTGTTCATATAAAAGCTCAGACCCCCTCCCCTTAGCCCCGCGCAGCGCTGGGATGCCTCCAGGTAGCCATGCGCTATACAAGTAACAATACAATACAATACAGTTAGTGTTAGCATGTGCAAAATTTCAAAATAATAAAGTAACTCTATCATAAAATATGCAGCATTATACTACATAACTTGCCTTTGCTTGCCTCATAATTCCACCCTGCTGCATAATTTGGTCTTCTCCTGACGCATAATTCCAGTGACCCGGACTATGGCAAAAGGCAAAGGTGGGCGAGACACCAAATTACCAGGGACAGCGGAGCCAAGGGTCTGTTCTAGCTCTTAAGAACCCATACACAAGCCAAGCCTTGAAAAAATGTGGTGTGTCAATCATGCAGCACAGATTATGTTAGACTATAGTAAACTATCGAAAGCACCTCATGTTAGTACTTCAGATTATGTGCAAAGTATTTATCAAACAAGACCTGAGAATCGTTCCAGCTCGCCCACCACCTCCCCCCAAAAGACAGTGCTATTAGTGAACTAAAAGGCAAGTCAGGGGTTTTGTACAGAGCAAAGCCTGAAGTCATCTATTTGAAGGTGTATTCTTTGTGATGATAAATAAAAAGGAGGATTGGTTTAAAACTTTTTGCCTATACTTTAAGATGAATGTTTAATGTAGTTTTTTGATCAACATCGACTGGAAAGTATTGGAGCTCTTCATTTGAGTATCAATACTGGAACCTGTTTCCAGGGCCGGCTTTAGCACTGGTGGTGCCCAGTTAGCGCCCCCCAATGACCACTACCGGCACAGATTCCCTTACAACCACCCTTTAACAGGATTCAAAATGTAACATCATACTTGAGAGTTCTCTGTAATAATAACAATTGTTTTCTACCCAAACAAATCTTTTTTGCAACAATAAAAAAATGGAAGACTGGGGAAAAAAGTATAACACTCTAATATATAACTTGCAGTTTGCATGCAGCGCTTTGATTACAGTTGATAGCTCGCTGTTCCATTTTAGGATTTTAACTTAGAAACTGCAAGTAAGTAAAGAATACCTCTAACAAAAGCAGTAACCCACTGAGCTACCTTCATAAATACAGGTCTGTGATGTATGGTACACGTCCTTTGCATCAGGCATATTAATCCATATTAACAATGAGTCAAAACTTTCACTAGACAAAACTCCGATCTCACTCCAAGTAGAACATTAATCACCGAAGCTATGTAACATTTTTATTGTGGCTAGGAACGAGGCAGAAGCTGCTTTTTAAACTTTAATATACTTACCCTAGTGCCGGCCTCGCAATCCTCCCCCAGCTCCAATTTCAGCAACACTGGGCGTAATGACACGTCCACACCCTCTCATTGCAGTGTGAAACACATTCACATAGGATTAGTTTCACACTGCCTGCTAAGGGCCTCTTGGAAAACTGTAAGCAGCCCCTTTGTAATTTAATTGCTGTACTGGGCTTCCTGGTGCGCCTCCCGCTTTGAAAAGGGACGTTTTGACGATACCCTTTTGTTATGTATTCTGCTTCTCGAGGGGAGAGCGCACTCCCACAGAGCGTCTGGGCGCTGTAGGAAGCTAGTCTGCATTCGGGCACACACGCGCAGCCTAGAGGCAAACATAATTCATCAGTAATGGTGGACGCGGTTTTGATTGAGCAGGGTGGACGGCGTCCACCCTGAAAAACCCTCGAAAATAAGTGGGGGGATGCCGTCCACCCGCGTGGTACCCCGACTCGTGCCCTGCTTGTATTCCTCTTCGGTCCTGCTGCAGTCCAAAGCACCAAGGCAGCAAAAAGTTCCTGAGCCACTGCCCTAACTAATCCTGATAGTGCTCTCATGCTGCTCATAATATTCAGCAGCATGAGAACAGCACCAGGATTGGCTGAAGTGGGCTGCCTCAACGCTCCTGCAGGCTCTGGGGGCCTGTGCCAGCTCTCTACCAAGTTGTCTAAGGCAGCTGAGTTGAGAAGTTTGCGCTTGTCAGGCTGGCCAACACAAGACAGCCAGCCAAAGTGACATGCGGAGTTTAAACTGGAGCAGCCAGCAACACTGCTCTCTGCTGCCAAGCAGCAGCTATCGCCCCGCTCAGCACTGCCACTCGGCTCGGCTAAACTGAAAAAGAAAATGGTCATGAAATCTTTTCACTACCATTTTTTTTCATGCTTTCTCCACTGTGAATGGGGGGTTGACGCTCCTCTGCTTCAGTGGAGGAACCACCGCTGGGGCAGACATGGACGAAGCGTGAGTAATGGTGGGCGGTAATCCAGAAGTCTTAGGTTAAGCAAGGCCATTGTATAGTTGTGAGGTGATGTGAGCGTTCATTTTTGGCAGACAGATCATTACACCCGGGTCCCCAGAATGTTGGGAGGCCTCTGAGTATGCCATTTAATCCTAGTGCACTGAATACAGGTGACCTTCCAGAATTACCTCAAATGCAGACTACTTAAGAAACTGTCATAAAGGATGTGTGTGCCTGACACGTTAGACAGCAATGTTTTAAGGCATGGGCAAAGTGGGCAATTGCCCAGGGCTCCCACATTCCAAGGGACCCCTTGGGGAACTGAGCTTTTTCTCTATTTCATTTGTCTATTCTATTTCTCTAGCTAATCTATTTCTCTAGCTAAACTGCTCTCCCTCTTTACAGACTGCTACCACTGACTCTTTCTTTCTACCCTTTGTCATTTTAAGGATTTTTGGGGTCCTGGCCAAGACATTTTCCAACTATTTTTGTGTGATCCTGTTAAAGTTTAACATATAATTTCATATTGTTTGACATCATGCACCCTTTCCTTAGCAGGAAATGAGTAATGAAATTAAAATATGTTTTCTACAGGGGCCCCAAAATATATCTTGCCCCGGGCCCCCAGAGTCCAAAAGATGACACTGATGTTAGGCTGATATTCTGAAGGCATTTTGTGTGTCTGGTATACAGCCAGGCACAGGGTCATGTAACTCATCTCTGAAAGGCCAGTAGTACTGGGGCATAGTAAGTTCCATGTTAGCGTCATCTTTGGAAGGCCCGCAGGACTGGCGAGAGACAGGGGGGGGGTCAAGTAAATAAAAATCAGACATACCTCTCACATACCAGAAAGTATGTGGCAAAGAAAATTTCATGTGTTGCACACCATTAAAATACCAGTGATCTTGTGACAGTCAGTCATTACCTTCTGTTTCACTCCTGACAGGCCAGTGGGAGGAATATGGACAAGGGGATTGTGCCACCGGAAGGTTACTTTTTTGGACGTTCCGGTGGTGCAATGCCGTGCACCATATTTACAAAGTAGTGTTAAGCCACTTTTTGTGGCTTAATGCCACTGTGTAAATATGGTACCCTTTCATGCAGATATCTGCACGAAAGGGGCGTGAAATAGTTGTTGCTGTGGGTGTTCCACTGCAAAACCCGTTGCTTTTTGATGCTGCCCCAGATTTACAAGGAGGTGTAAATCTGAGGCAGCGCCAAAAACTAACACCATACAATAGCAGGTGTTAGAATGGCGCAACGGGGAGAAATACTTTTATTTTTCCTTGGTTTTGCTTTTACTATGCGTGCTGCATTCTGCAGCACACATAGGGGCATGCTCTCAAGGACTTATCACCGAGTTGGCAGCACTTTATCGCAGCCAAAGTGGTGATAAAACTATCACCCCTTTCACAAGATGGTCATAACAGCCCTTATCACCAGTTTACCTGCGATAGCAGCCGCAAAAAACAGAACCACAGATGACCCCGGCAACTATTGCTAATGAGAGGCAGAGTAGGCGTTCCCGTGCCAAAAGCCACAACAACACCACTCCGCAAAATTCTCATCGACCAGCCAGATCAGTACTAAGATCCCAAAACATGTGATAAGGCACGTTAGAAGCAGGAAATTAACACCTGCTCTGACCTGGTGTAAAGTCGGACGACAGCCTGCACCAGAAAAGGGAGCCCAGCCCAGAGCCACACCTGAAGGGCAACAGATGCCATGGCGCCACTGATCATGCAGGCCGGACACCCAAGAGGGCCACAATACCCACTGCCACAACCCCCAGAACCCCCCCACCCCCACTCCTCACAACGATCGTGGATGACATCATCAGCTTGTTACCCTACTATCGATACTTCTCCCACACTGCGCAGAAACAGCTGGAGACCAAGAAAGGTGTTTATGCCATAGCTGGCTTCCCGCACGTGTTGGGGCAATTGACTTCACACATGTCCTATTTGTGCCTCCTGGCAACACTGCACACAATAACCGCAACAGAAAGTACACGTATTCCATCAATGTGCAGGCAATAGTGGACCACTGGGGAATCTCCACCAACGTGGACGCCAACCACCCAGGTAGTGTGCATGATTCCTACATTTTCCGACAGTCCATCACAAACCAGCGCTACTAGGATGGCATCTACGAAAATGCACTGCTCGTTGGCAAGTACCAAATGAACACACCACATACCTCGACTCCACAATCATGCAACCCACAACACTGAGATTGCACATGTTACAAACTCACATACAACATGCCAAACAACATGCCCACCCACCAGACACGACACGACAGCACAACTTACTGGGGGAACCTGGGCAAGCCATGTACATAAGCAATCAACGCATAGCACCTCAGCCACACCATAGCAGATTGTGGGAAGAGGTGGGGACCAGGCATTTGTGAAGGAGGCAAGTGACCGATGAATGAGAATGTACACAATGCCAAGTGTGGCCTGGATGTGATGGCCAGACTGCAGTATGCAGACCACACACATATCCATGTCGGCATACACCGCTGGTGTTTGGAGTGTAGTGGACAGTGGACGCAACCATGTCACCCCTGCCAGTGGGGAAGCTCGCAGAAATGTAGCTTGTTACGCCCCCCCATAAGCGTGAGCGGAGTGGGCTGGCCCGGCGTATGCCAGGCCAGCGTAGGGGTGTGAATAAAAAGCAAGTAACTCTGGCCGTGGTTCTGTTCTGGAGTGCCCAACGTGTCTGCCAGGGCGGCACCTCTTGCCCCGCCACAAGGCCGACGCCGTCACCATGAACGGTGTTGCCTGTAATCCTGTGCTCCTGCTGCACCCCGGGCCGCTGGTTCCCGAACCAGTCTTGCCTGCCCCTGCTCTGTTATGTATCATTTTAGGACCCTATTATATAGGTATATAGGTATAAATCACCATATCCTTATATAGGCATAGAAATCATAGTCATATTTAGGCAAAGCTCATGCAGTCCAAATACGGCAGGGCTACTTCCACTAGTTCTGAAAATCCACAACGATTTCTTGGAACACTCAGCTTCAGCACCCGGGGACTTCCCCTTACTTGAATATTGAATGTATGACCTACTCGAGCGCAGTGTGGCCCTAGGGCAGTAGTCCGTGTGGGCCCACACACACACACATGTGGTTGGAAACCTATACCTAGACTTGGTGGCATCACATCGAAGGGTGTATAGTGATATAAACTCTGCCATAAACGATGTTCTCTGCCATAGTGTAATCAAGACTCAGTTCCAAATGTGTGACCTACTAGTCCGCTGTGTATGCCGGTGGAGGAAATCATCGAGAAAGGAGTACTGCGGGCCTGTGTCACGGAGGCCGTGATGGTCTGAGGAGGCTGCCAGGGTCACGAGTCAGTTCCAAATGTAAATGTAAATTGATACTTGTATAGCGCACTACTCACCCGCAAGGGTCTCAAGGCGCTTGTACGAATACCGCTGTGGAACCCATCCTGGCTTTCCCTGTGAGGTGTCCACTCCTGGGCACCCCCAAGGTGGAGGCCAGGCATCCTTAGCGTTGTGGGGGCTGTTGAGGAGATTAGGCAAGCTATTGCCCAGAGTTGCAGAGTGGGACTCCATGATTGGAATAGGCACCGAGGCGAGAATGATCAGGTCCGTGGAATTTTGAGCCCAAGACCCACCGAGGCGGGAAATTGAACCCTGGTCCCGGGCTAGACCTCTGCATCAGGGTCTGCCCCTCTAACCATTGAGCCACACGTCTGACTCTTGATTTTTCAATGGCAGAGTACATATCATTGCACGCAAGGAGAGGTATAAGAGGATGACGCGTTTCAGTCAGGAGGAAAAAAGGAGCATCGTTACGGAGGTGATCGAACACTACTGACAACTGCCCTGGTGTCACTAACTCTGTGCATCGCGAGCCAACGACACGTGGCTGTGGGCCACTGCTGCCGCTACTTCCGGCCTGCACTGCGCTCGAGTAGGTGACACGTTCATAACTCAGTCTTGATTTATTTATGGCAGATTTTATATCATTGTACCGGCATCATCGCAGACTGCATCCCCTCTCAGCCCCGGCGCTACTAAGTCTGTTCCCCGACATTCATGGACAATCTCTGTTTGAACGTTGGTGGCAGCTGAGCCTAAGGACTGGGAGTTGTCTTCATCCTCATGTAGCTGATAGCGACATGCTGGTAATAACAAAGCTGTAGCATTCCACTCCTCAATTTGCCGCTTACGGATGGCTTCTGCCCTTTGCATCATGCCCTGCAGGACACCTTCCACTGTCCCCTGCAACCCTCTGCCACATACACCTCAGACATTGATGAGGACATGCTCAGTTTGCGTGGCCCTACCTCAGTGCACTGCAAGTCACTGTCCCGTGGCGGTGTGCCTGTGCCGGCCGCAGTGCATCCAGAGCCCCTAACTCTGTGCAGCTCAAGTCAGGGACCCTGTCTTATGAGATATTGGATGGCCTCTCAAATGATGGCCTTGGGGTCATCAACGCCATGTGTCTGTGGCCCTGCGCTGTCGGCTGCCTCCGGCCTCAACTACGATTCACCAGGGCTCACACATCAAATTGAGTCCTGACCGGGCCGGACGTCGTATCACCGCAGGAGGCACACGCCACCACCGCCAAGACCACCTCCAACCACCAACTGCCAGAGTCCTACTGGCAGACTGATGGAGTTGCTCACACCTGTCATGGATGCCATCCTCTGCCTGACTACTTACTCACTTCGAGGCATCGCAGTTTGAGTTATTCCTTCAAACACAATGTATACTCAGCTAAGAATAAACTTATGACGCACGCGCCCTGCATTCACGCTCTCTAATCGCTGACTGTGGGAATAACCTATAGTGGGATACACAGCTGCGACTCAGCGTGCCGGAGCCTCTTCTATCTCCATGACGACCAGGACACGCTCCACACTCTCTGCGCATGCGTTAGGGTAAAGAGCTCCCTAGAACACATGTGAAGTACTGCTGCCTCCTGACACACGCGTAGCTGTAGAAGATGATCATTTGACATACCGGAAGAGGGCCCCTCCCTATAAGAAATCCGTCTCACTACTTAAAGCCGTCACCACCGATGACCACACACTGCAGGCAGGAGTACGGATGGGGTAGGTGCGAATGAGCTAGCACCGAGCAAAACTGTAAGTAAGACCGCTGTTTTTGGCACAACAGGAGCGAATTAGTAAGTTCTCTATACCGCACTGTAATGTCAGTACAAGGATAGTATCTGATGTCTGTGTTCCACATTATGTCATCATTTGGTTAGCCCGGTAAGGTGCGAGCGTCCTACTCTCCTAGCCTATGGAGCAACTCTCCTTGTATTTATAGGTAAGAGGATTATGTGACTTTTATTACTGTACACTAACCCTGGGCAAAGCACTACGCTACGCTTGCGTAGTTTGTGAAATTTGCGCTACTTTGCACTATGCGAATTGCACATAGCACAGTGCAAGCACGTGTAGCATAGCGTAGCGCAGCGGTAATTTTTTGCTTGCTCGCGGTCCTCACGTTAAGTTGGCGACCTGAAGCAAGCAAAATGACATCCCGGTGAGACTTTTTCCTCATTTGCGATCAGCAACATGAAGTTGCCGATCGCGAGTGTGGAAAATAAACCTCTCGGCGAGATTCTCAACGCGGGGAGGTCAGGTTTCTCATTGTGAGTGGTCGCATATGATCGCGATCGCTCGCAATGAGAAACTACCAGTCCGCGTTGAGAAAGCTGCAGCTCGAGTAAATATCTACTTGAGCGGCAGAAAACGACAGCTCGCACTGTGCAAGATGCCGTTTTCAATGATTGCACAGTGCGGACAAGCATCCGGCACTGTGCAATCATCGCGAACAACGCACTACGCAGTTTGCGTAGCGCTACGCGTGTCTCGCGTAGTGCGAAGTGCACTTCGCATAGCTACGCGTAGTGCTACTTCGCGAACTACGCCTAGGGTTACTGTACACCACACTCGTAGGGGGCTAGTCACGACACATGGAGTCTCCAATACCGTCAGGTCCAAATGGAAAGTATGGTCAGTGCTCGCTGTATAATCACAAATGAAGTGTACGATAGGCACGCACTCACTTCCTAAACACTGGGCATATTTTATCTTCAGGAAGGCACCGAACGCGGATGACTCCTAGGGTACCAGCGGGGCCACACAAGCTACGGCCACTCTTTCTGGCACGGCGTGTGCTCAGCCCGGCCATGACTCGCAGTTGAGACACAGCGCATGTGCTGTGTCTCCAATGGCACCCTTTTGATCATTCATGTCTCGTTCATGTCACCATGATGTGCGTAGCCCAACGATAGGCTGTGGGGACACATTGGTATGCCCCACATGGAGCTCTGACACATATCTTTTCTGCTTTCTGTCATTGCTCTTCTAGGTGACGTCCAGGAGCGGCCATAACTAATTCATTTTTGCAGCCAGACCGTAGGGTACACAGTTCCCTTGCCCTCCCTGACACCTCCAGAGGGTATTAGCCCTGTCACTTTTCACATGCACAACACTTCACCCTGTCTTGATTCAGAAGAAGCGCCACGGATCTTTGAGACCATACAGGCATGAAACATGTCGACCTCTTTCACATTGTAGTTACCTGGGCTCATTAAGCCAATTAAGGTAACCCTTAACCTACGGGCTTTTACTCTGTCAAGGGTACCCCTTCATCAAAAATGTGTTTCTGTTAACCCTTAGCAGTTTTAACTCACCACATCACCTTCCAAGAGGGCCCACCCCATACACCCCACACACCTGCATGCACCTGACAGGCTTTTTGCCTAAAAAGCCAAAATGACCCTTTGGGGGATCCGTAGGGCATTGCGGTGTGGCCCAATGAAGAGCAAAACACCCGATGATGAAGCATGACATCCTTCGGGGTGTGTGAGGGCATCAAGAGAAAAGACTTGTTCTTCCCTCTCACAAGTGGGTCCCAAAACCTAGGAGTACCCACACCTCCCTCTCTGCTTTCAGTTCTCTTACCTTTATTCTCCTTTCCTTCTACCTCTTTGTATCGAGTGGGCGGCAATTTGCACCCCTCGACCAGAACAATGTCCCCTTTTTTATTAAAACAGTCCACGATAGGAGCACAGACACTGGACCTAAATTGGCTCCTGGTCCCCTCTTCTTGCACTGATACATCATCTGTCTGATACCCTGCTCAGCACTCCAGGTGCCACTAACTCAGTGCACCGCAACCCATGGACCGTTACTGATTGAGTTTTGTGCTGTGGAGAGGTTACGCAGCAATGTCACCTCAGGCAGTGTGGGAGACCTGGGACGATGATGAGGAAGATGATGCAGGTGTAACACCCCCTACTGCAGCTGCATCAGGTATATATGCCGAAGGGACACCATACTAGACAACTTCTTCACATGAGCGCGCTCAGCTCTAGTGCCCCAAACTCAGTGCACTGCAACTCATGGACACTTCTGTTTGCATATTGGTTGACCTCTATACTTGCTCCGGCTAAATCCATGATGCTCCGTATTTGTCTCTGTTATGCTGGTGTTTTCAGAGACCGTTATAATGTTGTTCACTGTTAAAGTTGTTGCTAGCACCAACCACTCCATCAGGGCTGGCTTACACTCACCACACACACACCCAGCACAGGCGTCACTGTACATGTGGCCCTGCCAATATAGGGGCCGGGCGCACATGCCCGTAGCCAGTTCCACAAACTATCTGCGTGTGTCCGTGTGGTCATAATGTATGCATGAAGGCCCCGGGCCCTACAACATTACATTGTGTTGTGTAGAGTGGATGCAAACATGTCACCGCAGGTAGCAGGTTAGACCTTGGACATCTAGCTTTGTTGTCACCCACTCAATAGAGTAGACTGGGCCGTCGTACGCATGTCCAGCGTGGGTGTGTGAATGATAATTGCATGCCTCTGTGCGTGGTTCAGTACTTGAAATGTGCAAATGCATGTGTCTCTGTTGCAGTGTGGGTCTCCTTTATGGGGTATAGGTGGTCCCTGAAGGGAATTAGACACCCACGTATGTGATCTATTTCGTCTTCCATGGGTATGAACCCCACCTGCACCTGTTCGGCGACCTCCTTTTGGCATTCTGACACCTGGCATTAGAATGCCATGTGTGGCTCGGTGAAGTGTTGGGAGCCAGATTTGCTGGCGGGTGCTTCCTGCCGTGTGGTCTGTGCAGGGGCTGGGTTCTCCTCTATGTAGCTTGGCGGCACTGGTCCTAGTGGTGGGTTGCCTGGGTTGTACATGAGCTGTTGTAGGGCGTCAGTGTCGTTGATGTGGTGGTCCTCTCCGGCATCACTGATGAGTTGTCTGCTCTGCTCTGCTGAAGGTGTTGTTTGTCCTTCTGCAATGTGAAGGGGGGATTCATGTTGACATTGTGTTGACATGTATGTTGGCGCATTGTTCTTGTTTACATGCAGACTGTATGACAATGTACATTGTGACTGTTTGGGAGATGCTGGATTTTGATGCAGGACAGTGGACATTTGGACTACATGACGGATGTGAGGTTGTATGCATACATTTCCATCTCACAGTTTCCTGCTCTGTTAGATGTAGTTGGCCTGTTGCTGCGCATGAGCGGAGCCAGTTGTGTCCTCTGTTCTGCAGTGTCGGGTTGCACATTGTACCACATTGTCCTCAATGTGGATGTGCTGTTATTGCTATGTGTGTGTGCTGCAGTGTGACACAGGGATCAGGGATATGATCATGGGTCATTGTGGGTGTGCAGTGTGCTACACATCGTTGTGCATGTGTGCCATTGTGCCCTCCAGTCTCTGGTCATTACTCACTCTGTTGATGTTGTGTCAGATCCTCTCGAGCTGTGTCCGGACTCTTAACTCCTTGCACTGCTCCACACTGATGACTGTGGCCTCCGTTTCCTCCAGCTTCTCCAATGGCGCTGGACTCCCACCTCCTGTCGCCATTGCTGCCTTCCTGTTGGCAGCAGGTTTGTGCTTGGTTTTGCTTTTCACATCATGCCAGCACCTCTTGGAATCCACCATTGACCTCCCCGACACTCCAACTGCATTCATGTTAATTTGGGTCAGTTGATGGTAGTGTTCTGTCATCTCCGTGACGCTGATCTGATTATCCTGCACACTGCACCACACCTTCCTCTCCCTCTTCTCCTTGGCCTTCCCTGACCCCCGTTGCTGGTGGTCTGTGGGGCTTGTGGGGTTTGCGTTGACTTCTGCACTCGAACCAGGTGCATCCATGGTGCTACATGGTTTATTTTTGTTTCCCTTTGTTTTTGTTCTGCTTTTGTGGTGCCTTTTCCCGCTTGACACGTGGGGATTGCAGGCTTGTCGCTGGTTTTCGCTGGTTTTATTATGGCGATTGGCTTCATCGCAAGTTTTTTTGCATTCATGTTTCGCATTTTTTCGGCGTTGTGTTAACTTTATCGCGGACCTTTGACGTTTTATCGTGGGCCTATCGCATGGTACCGCTGTGTTATGAATGCTAAGTTTACACAGCATTATTTTCCCACGATAAGAAGAGCTGCATTAAGCTAATTTTGCAGCAATTATCACATGTTCTTGTGAATATCCCCCATAGAAAGAGCAAAAAAACATTAATGGTTCTTTAAGTGCTGGAAGGTGTCCCTTCCTGCACAAAAACAATCATTAAATAATGGCGATTTGCTACTTCTATGTGTGCCGCAGACGCAGCACATAGAAGTTACAAACCGCCCTTACTGATTGTCGCAGCTCCGCGCTGCATCATTTCCTTTTAAATATGCACCCTAGGTGTGGGGCAGTATGAGTCAAAGGTTATGTCACCTCTGAGAGGTCAGCGATGCTGGGGCCACTTCTGCCATATGTAGCGCCACTGGAATTATGTGGCAATGGTGGGCCAAATTATGACGCATGAAAGATTATGTAAATTATACAGCATGCAGGGCAAGTTACATAGCATGATCAGTTACAATTTAGTCATTTTAGCACGCATGAATACTTTTCTGGCTCCAATGGTTCACCTCATCAGTTTACCAAATGAATGCCATAGTCAGCATCTACTGGGCGACCAGCTAATGTTTGAGAGTCAGCCTTTGGGCGCCACTACGTAGCGCTTGTTTAATAACTTTTGATCTAGTCGAATTAGGAACATTTTTTGTTGAAACTTGCAAATGATACAGCATATGGTGGATTTGGTGGTAGATCGGTAAATATGCACCCAGCACCGCAGAATTCATTCATTCCAGTGGTCCTGTTCGCGTCTGAGTGGCCGGCAGGCCTGAAGCCACATAAATTACTTGTTGTTCTGCAGTCTTTCTCCCTTTCAGGCTGAGTGTGTTCCTGTGAGATGCGATGACTCATTATTTCACACCAAATTTCATGACGTGTGGTCGTTCATAATATGCGCTGGCTGAGACTCTCCTAAAATGTCTTCAGGGGTTCATAGATGCTCATCAGCCAATTAGCAAGACCAGTGATTACACGTGTACGGGATCCGCGCGCCGGAGCCTAACTCCATCCGACGACATGTTACTCCGAGATCCATGTCCAACAGACCCTCAAGGGAGGGGACTCATTGGCATTGAATCCCCCAGAGATAAAGATATGCAGGAGTCAGAGCAGCTGGTCCTTGGTGTCCACCGGACACTAATTAATTGAATAATTTCTTCGCTGTGGCATATTCTTCGGGGGTTTTCACAGTGTTTAATTCCTCGCAATCCTAGCACGCGATATCCCCCCCCCCAGGCTTTCTGTCAGTGCACTGTGCAGGTCAGTTTGAGGGGGAGGCGGTCAGCGCAGCAACCGAACTGGCATGACCCCCTCTCTTTGTCTGCGGCCCCTTACACGTGCGCACACACAGCTCTACCAAAACACCTCACTCGAGATGTGAAGCACCTCCAGATATTCCCACACACAGCTCTACCAAGGCACCTCAGTCGAGATCTGAAGCACCCCAGATATTCTTGCACCGGGACCCAGACACAGCTCTACTATCTACCAAGACACCTCACTCGAGATCTGAAGCACCTCCAGATATTCCCACACACAGCTCTACCAAGACACTCCACTCGAGAGCTGAAGCACCCCCAACTAATCCCACACACAGCTCTACCAAGGCACCTCACGAGATCTGAAACACCCTCAGCTAGTCCCACACACAGCTCTACCAAGACACCCCACTCGAGAGCTGAAGCACCCCCAACTAATCCCACACACAGCTCTACCAAGGCACCTCACGAGATCTGAAACACCCTCAGCTAGTCCCACACACAGCTCTACCAAGACAGCTCACTCGAGAGCTGAAGCACCCCCAGCTAATCCCACACACAGCTCTACCAAGACACCCCACTCGAGAGCTGAAGCACCCCCAGCTAATCCCACACACAGCTCTACCAAGACACCCCACTCGAGAGCTGAAGCACCCCCAGCTAATCCCACACACAGCCCTACCAAGACACCCCACTCGAGAGCTGAAGCACCCCCAGCTAATCCAACACACAGCTCTACCAAGACAACCCACTCGAGAGCTGAAGCACCCCAGATATTCCTGCACCGGGACCCACACACAGCTCTACCAAGACACCTCACTCGAGGCTGAAGCACCCACAGCTAATCCCACACACAGCTCTACCAAGAAACCCCACCCGAGAGCTGAAGCACCCCCAGATATTCTCACATACAGCTCTATCAAGGCACCTCACTCAAGAGCTGAAGCACCCACAGCTAATCCCACACACAGCTCTACCAAGACACCTCACTCGAGAGCTGAAGCACCCACAGCTAATCCCACACACAGCTCTACCAAGACACCTCACTCAAGAGCTGAAGCACCCCAGCTAATCCCACACACAGCTCTACCAAGACACCCCACTCGAGAGCTGAAGCACCCCCAGCTAATCCCACACACAGCTCTACCAAAACACCTCACTCGAGAGCTGAAGCACCCCCAGCTAATCCAACACACAGCTCTACCAAGACACCCCACTCGAGAGCTGAAGCACCCCAGATATTCCTGCACCGGGACCCACACACAGCTCTACCAAGACACGCACCTCACTCGAGGCTGAAGCACCCACAGCTAATCCCACACACAGCTCTACCAAGACACCCCACCCGAGAGCTGAAGCACCCCCAGATATTCTCACATACAGCTCTATCAAGGCACCTCACTCGAGATCTGAAGCACCTCCAGATATTCCCACACACAGCTCTACCAAGACACCCCACTCGAGAGCTGAAGCACCCCCAGCTAATCCCACACACAGCTCTACCAAGACACCCCACTCGAGAGCTGAAGCACCCCCAACTAATCCCACACACAGCTCTACCAAGGCACCTCACGAGATCTGAAACACCCTCAGCTAGTCCCACACACAGCTCTACCAAGACACCCCACTCGAGAGCTGAAGCACCCCCAGCTAATCCCACACACAGCTCTACCAAGACACCCCACTCGAGAGCTGAAGCACCCCCAGCTAATCCCACACACAGCCCTACCAAGACACCCCACTTGAGAGCTGAAGCACCCCCAGCTAATCCAACACACAGCTCTACCAAGACACCCCACTCGAGAGCTGAAGCACCCCAGATATTCCTGCACCGGGACCCACACACAGCTCTACCAAGACACCTCACTCGAGGCTGAAGCACCCACAGCTAATCCCACACACAGCTCTACCAAGAAACCCCACCCGAGAGCTGAAGCACCCCCAGATATTCTCACATACAGCTCTATCAAGGCACCTCACTCGAGAGCTGAAGCACCCACAGCTAATCCCACACACAGCTCTACCAAGACACCTCACTCAAGAGCTGAAGCACCCCAGCTAATCCCACACACAGCTCTACCAAAACACCTCACTCGAGAGCTGAAGCACCCCCAGCTAATCCAACACACAGCTCTACCAAGACACCCCACTCGAGAGCTGAAGCACCCCAGATATTCCTGCACCGGGACCCACACACAGCTCTACCAAGACACCTCACTCGAGGCTGAAGCACCCACAGCTAATCCCACACACAGCTCTACCAAGAAACCCCACCCGAGAGCTGAAGCACCCCCAGATATTCTCACATACAGCTCTATCAAGGCACCTCACTCGAGAGCTGAAGCACCCACAGCTAATCCCACACACAGCTCTACCAAGACACCTCACTCGAGAGCTGAAGCACCCACAGCTAATCCCACACACAGCTCTACCAAGACACCTCACTCAAGAGCTGAAGCACCCCAGCTAATCCCACACACAGCTCTACCAAGACACCCCAATCGAGAGCTGAAGCACCCCCAGCTAATCCCACACACAGCTCTACCAAAACACCTCACTCGAGAGCTGAAGCACCCCCAGCTAATCCAACACACAGCTCTACCAAGACACCCCACTCGAGAGCTGAAGCACCCCAGATATTCCTGCACCGGGACCCACACACAGCTCTACCAAGACACGCACCTCACTCGAGGCTGAAGCACCCACAGCTAATCCCACACACAGCTCTACCAAGACACCCCACCCGAGAGCTGAAGCACCCCCAGATATTCTCACATACAGCTCTATCAAGGCACCTCACTCGAGATCTGAAGCACCTCCAGATATTCCCACACACAGCTCTACCAAGACACCCCACTCGAGAGCTGAAGCACCCCCAGCTAATCCCACACACAGCTCTACCAAGACACCCCACTCGAGAGCTGAAGCACCCCCAACTAATCCCACACACAGCTCTACCAAGGCACCTCACGAGATCTGAAACACCCTCAGCTAGTCCCACACACAGCTCTACCAAGACACCCCACTCGAGAGCTGAAGCACCCCCAGCTAATCCCACACACAGCTCTACCAAGACACCCCACTCGAGAGCTGAAGCACCCCCAGCTAATCCCACACACAGCCCTACCAAGACACCCCACTTGAGAGCTGAAGCACCCCCAGCTAATCCAACACACAGCTCTACCAAGACACCCCACTCGAGAGCTGAAGCACCCCAGATATTCCTGCACCGGGACCCACACACAGCTCTACCAAGACACCTCACTCGAGGCTGAAGCACCCACAGCTAATCCCACACACAGCTCTACCAAGAAACCCCACCCGAGAGCTGAAGCACCCCCAGATATTCTCACATACAGCTCTATCAAGGCACCTCACTCGAGAGCTGAAGCACCCACAGCTAATCCCACACACAGCTCTACCAAGACACCTCACTCAAGAGCTGAAGCACCCCAGCTAATCCCACACACAGCCCTACCAAGACACCCCAC
Organism: Lissotriton helveticus; assembly: GCF_964261635.1. Classification (NCBI taxonomy): domain Eukaryota; kingdom Metazoa; phylum Chordata; class Amphibia; order Caudata; family Salamandridae; genus Lissotriton; species Lissotriton helveticus. Next base: position 1,700,624,878 of record NC_136057.1, read on the forward strand.
TCGAGAGCTGAAGCACCCCCAGCTAATCCCACACACAGCCCTACCAAGACACCCCACTCGAGAGCTGAAGCACCCCCAGCTAATCCAACACACAGCTCTACCAAGACACCCCACTCGAGAGCTGAAGCACCCACAGCTAATCCCACACACAGCTCTACCAAGACACCTCACTCGAGAGCTGAAGCACCCACAGCTAATCCCACACACAGCTCTACCAAGACACCCCACTCGAGAGCTGAAGCACCCCCAGCTAATCCCACACACAGCTCTACCAAGACACCTCACTCGAGAGCTGAAGCACCCCCAGCTAATCCCACACACAGCTCTACCAAGACACCTCACTCGAGAGCTGAAGCACCCACAGCTAATCCCACACACAGCTCTACCAAGACACCCCACTCGAGAGCTGAAGCACCCCAGATATTCCTGCACCGGGACCCACACACAGCTCTACCAAGACACGCACCTCACTCGAGGCTGAAGCACCCACAGCTAATCCCACACACAGCTCTACCAAGACACCCCACTCGAGAGCTGAAGCACCCCCAGCTAATCCCACACACAGCTCTACCAAGACACCCCACTCGAGAGCTGAAGCACCCCCAGCTAATCCCACACACAGCCCTACCAAGACACCCCACTTGAGAGCTGAAGCACCCCCAGCTAATCCAACACACAGCTCTACCAAGACACCCCACTCGAGAGCTGAAGCACCCCCAGCTAATCTCACACACAGCCCTACCAAGACACCCCACTTGAGAGCTGAAGCACCCCCAGCTAATCCAACACACAGCTCTACCAAGACACCCCACTCGAGAGCTGAAGCACCCCAGATATTCCTGCACCGGGACCCACACACAGCTCTACCAAGACACCTCACTCGAGGCTGAAGCACCCACAGCTAATCCCACACACAGCTCTACCAAGACACCCCACCCGAGAGCTGAAGCACCCCCAGATATTCTCACATACAGCTCTATCAAGGCACCTCACTCGAGAGCTGAAGCACCCACAGCTAATCCCACACACAGCTCTACCAAGACACCTCACTCGAGAGCTGAAGCACCCACAGCTAATCCCACACACAGCTCTACCAAGACACCTCACTCAAGAGCTGAAGCACCCCAGCTAATCCCACACACAGCCCTACCAAGACACCCCACTCGAGAGCTGAAGCACCCCAGATATTCCTGCACCGGGACCCACACACAGCTCTACCAAGACACGCACCTCACTCGAGGCTGAAGCACCCACAGCTAATCCCACACACAGCTCTACCAAGACACCCCACTCGAGAGCTGAAGCACCCCCAGCTAATCCCACACACAGCTCTACCAAGACACCCCACTCGAGAGCTGAAGCACCCCCAGCTAATCCCACACACAGCCCTACCAAGACACCCCACTTGAGAGCTGAAGCACCCCCAGCTAATCCAACACACAGCTCTACCAAGACACCCCACTCGAGAGCTGAAGCACCCCCAGCTAATCTCACACACAGCCCTACCAAGACACCCCACTTGAGAGCTGAAGCACCCCCAGCTAATCCAACACACAGCTCTACCAAGACACCCCACTCGAGAGCTGAAGCACCCCAGATATTCCTGCACCGGGACCCACACACAGCTCTACCAAGACACCTCACTCGAGGCTGAAGCACCCACAGCTAATCCCACACACAGCTCTACCAAGACACCCCACCCGAGAGCTGAAGCACCCCCAGATATTCTCACATACAGCTCTATCAAGGCACCTCACTCGAGAGCTGAAGCACCCACAGCTAATCCCACACACAGCTCTACCAAGACACCTCACTCGAGAGCTGAAGCACCCACAGCTAATCCCACACACAGCTCTACCAAGACACCTCACTCAAGAGCTGAAGCACCCCAGCTAATCCCACACACAGCCCTACCAAGACACCCCACTCGAGAGCTGAAGCACCCCCAGCTAATCCAACACACAGCTCTACCAAGACACCCCACTCGAGAGCTGAAGCACCCCCAGATATTCTCACATACAGCTCTATCAAGGCACCTCACTCGAGAGCTGAAGCACCCACAGCTAATCCCACACACAGCTCTACCAAGACACCTCACTCGAGAGCTGAAGCACCCACAGCTAATCCCACACACAGCTCTACCAAGACACCTCACTCAAGAGCTGAAGCACCCCAGCTAATCCCACACACAGCTCTACCAAGACACCCCACTCGAGAGCTGAAGCACCCCCAGCTAATCCCACACACAGCTCTACCAAAACACCTCACTCGAGAGCTGAAGCACCCCCAGCTAATCCCACACACAGCTCTACCAAGACACCCCACTCGAGAGCTGAAGCACCCCCAGCTAATCCCACACACAGCCCTACCAAGACACCCCACTTGAGAGCTGAAGCACCCCCAGCTAATCCAACACACAGCTCTACCAAGACACCCCACTCGAGAGCTGAAGCACCCCCAGCTAATCCCACACACAGCCCTACCAAGACACCCCACTTGAGAGCTGAAGCACCCCCAGCTAATCCAACACACAGCTCTACCAAGACACCCCACTCGAGAGCTGAAGCACCCCAGATATTCCTGCACCGGGACCCACACACAGCTCTACCAAGACACCTCACTCGAGGCTGAAGCACCCACAGCTAATCCCACACACAGCTCTACCAAGACACCCCACCCGAGAGCTGAAGCACCCCCAGATATTCTCACATACAGCTCTATCAAGGCACCTCACTCGAGAGCTGAAGCACCCACAGCTAATCCCACACACAGCTCTACCAAGACACCTCACTCGAGAGCTGAAGCACCCACAGCTAATCCCACACACAGCTCTACCAAGACACCTCACTCGAGGCTGAAGCACCCACAGCTAATCCCACACACAGCTCTACCAAGAAACCCCACCCGAGAGCTGAAGCACCCCCAGATATTCTCACATACAGCTCTATCAAGGCACCTCACTCGAGAGCTGAAGCACCCACAGCTAATCCCACACACAGCTCTACCAAGACACCTCACTCGAGAGCTGAAGCACCCACAGCTAATCCCACACACAGCTCTACCAAGACACCTCACTCAAGAGCTGAAGCACCCCAGCTAATCCCACACACAGCTCTACCAAGACACCCCACTCGAGAGCTGAAGCACCCCCAGCTAATCCCACACACAGCTCTACCAAAACACCTCACTCGAGAGCTGAAGCACCCCCAGCTAATCCAACACACAGCTCTACCAAGACACCCCACTCGAGAGCTGAAGCACCCCAGATATTCCTGCACCGGGACCCACACACAGCTCTACCAAGACACGCACCTCACTCGAGGCTGAAGCACCCACAGCTAATCCCACACACAGCTCTACCAAGACACCCCACCCGAGAGCTGAAGCACCCCCAGATATTCTCACATACAGCTCTATCAAGGCACCTCACTCGAGATCTGAAGCACCTCCAGATATTCCCACACACAGCTCTACCAAGACACCCCACTCGAGAGCTGAAGCACCCCCAGCTAATCCCACACACAGCTCTACCAAGACACCCCACTCGAGAGCTGAAGCACCCCCAACTAATCCCACACACAGCTCTACCAAGGCACCTCACGAGATCTGAAACACCCTCAGCTAGTCCCACACACAGCTCTACCAAGACACCCCACTCGAGAGCTGAAGCACCCCCAGCTAATCCCACACACAGCTCTACCAAGACACCCCACTCGAGAGCTGAAGCACCCCCAGCTAATCCCACACACAGCCCTACCAAGACACCCCACTTGAGAGCTGAAGCACCCCCAGCTAATCCAACACACAGCTCTACCAAGACACCCCACTCGAGAGCTGAAGCACCCCAGATATTCCTGCACCGGGACCCACACACAGCTCTACCAAGACACCTCACTCGAGGCTGAAGCACCCACAGCTAATCCCACACACAGCTCTACCAAGAAACCCCACCCGAGAGCTGAAGCACCCCCAGATATTCTCACATACAGCTCTATCAAGGCACCTTACTCGAGAGCTGAAGCACCCACAGCTAATCCCACACACAGCTCTACCAAGACACCTCACTCAAGAGCTGAAGCACCCCAGCTAATCCCACACACAGCCCTACCAAGACACCCCACTCGAGAGCTGAAGCACCCCCAGCTAATCCCACACACAGCCCTACCAAGACACCCCACTCGAGAGCTGAAGCACCCCCAGCTAATCCAACACACAGCTCTACCAAGACACCCCACTCGAGAGCTGAAGCACCCACAGCTAATCCCACACACAGCTCTACCAAGACACCTCACTCGAGAGCTGAAGCACCCACAGCTAATCCCACACACAGCTCTACCAAGACACCCCACTCGAGAGCTGAAGCACCCCCAGCTAATCCCACACACAGCTCTACCAAGACACCTCACTCGAGAGCTGAAGCACCCCCAGCTAATCCCACACACAGCTCTACCAAGACACCTCACTCGAGAGCTGAAGCACCCACAGCTAATCCCACACACAGCTCTACCAAGACACCCCACTCGAGAGCTGAAGCACCCCAGATATTCCTGCACCGGGACCCACACACAGCTCTACCAAGACACGCACCTCACTCGAGGCTGAAGCACCCACAGCTAATCCCACACACAGCTCTACCAAGACACCCCACTCGAGAGCTGAAGCACCCCCAGCTAATCCCACACACAGCTCTACCAAGACACCCCACTCGAGAGCTGAAGCACCCCCAGCTAATCCCACACACAGCCCTACCAAGACACCCCACTTGAGAGCTGAAGCACCCCCAGCTAATCCAACACACAGCTCTACCAAGACACCCCACTCGAGAGCTGAAGCACCCCCAGCTAATCCCACACACAGCCCTACCAAGACACCCCACTTGAGAGCTGAAGCACCCCCAGCTAATCCAACACACAGCTCTACCAAGACACCCCACTCGAGAGCTGAAGCACCCCAGATATTCCTGCACCGGGACCCACACACAGCTCTACCAAGACACCTCACTCGAGGCTGAAGCACCCACAGCTAATCCCACACACAGCTCTACCAAGACACCCCACCCGAGAGCTGAAGCACCCCCAGATATTCTCACATACAGCTCTATCAAGGCACCTCACTCGAGAGCTGAAGCACCCACAGCTAATCCCACACACAGCTCTACCAAGACACCTCACTCGAGAGCTGAAGCACCCACAGCTAATCCCACACACAGCTCTACCAAGACACCTCACTCAAGAGCTGAAGCACCCCAGCTAATCCCACACACAGCCCTACCAAGACACCCCACTCGAGAGCTGAAGCACCCCCAGCTAATCCCACACACAGCCCTACCAAGACACCCCACTCGAGAGCTGAAGCACCCCCAGCTAATCCAACACACAGCTCTACCAAGACACCCCACTCGAGAGCTGAAGCACCCACAGCTAATCCCACACACAGCTCTACCAAGACACCTCACTCGAGAGCTGAAGCACCCACAGCTAATCCCACACACAGCTCTACCAAGACACCCCACTCGAGAGCTGAAGCACCCCCAGCTAATCCCACACACAGCTCTACCAAAACACCTCACTCGAGAGCTGAAGCACCCCCAGCTAATCCAACACACAGCTCTACCAAGACACCCCACTCGAGAGCTGAAGCACCCCAGATATTCCTGCACCGGGACCCTCACACAGCTCTACCAAGACACCTCACTCGAGGCTGAAGCACCCACAGCTAATCCCACACACAGCTCTACCAAGACACCCCACCCGAGAGCTGAAGCACCCCCAGATATTCTCACATACAGCTCTATCAAGGCACCTCACTCGAGAGCTGAAGCACCCACAGCTAATCCCACACACAGCTCTACCAAGACACCTCACTCGAGAGCTGAAGCACCCACAGCTAATCCCACACACAGCTCTACCAAGACACCTCACTCAAGAGCTGAAGCACCCCAGCTAATCCCACACACAGCCCTACCAAGACACCCCACTCGAGAGCTGAAGCACCCCCAGCTAATCCCACACACAGCCCTACCAAGACACCCCACTCGAGAGCTGAAGCACCCCCAGCTAATCCAACACACAGCTCTACCAAGACACCCCACTCGAGAGCTGAAGCACCCCCAGATATTCTCACATACAGCTCTATCAAGGCACCTCACTCGAGAGCTGAAGCACCCACAGCTAATCCCACACACAGCTCTACCAAGACACCTCACTCGAGAGCTGAAGCACCCACAGCTAATCCCACACACAGCTCTACCAAGACACCTCACTCAAGAGCTGAAGCACCCCAGCTAATCCCACACACAGCTCTACCAAGACACCCCACTCGAGAGCTGAAGCACCCCCAGCTAATCCCACACACAGCTCTACCAAAACACCTCACTCGAGAGCTGAAGCACCCCCAGCTAATCCCACACACAGCTCTACCAAGACACCCCACTCGAGAGCTGAAGCACCCCCAGCTAATCCCACACACAGCCCTACCAAGACACCCCACTTGAGAGCTGAAGCACCCCCAGCTAATCCAACACACAGCTCTACCAAGACACCCCACTCGAGAGCTGAAGCACCCCCAGCTAATCCCACACACAGCCCTACCAAGACACCCCACTTGAGAGCTGAAGCACCCCCAGCTAATCCAACACACAGCTCTACCAAGACACCCCACTCGAGAGCTGAAGCACCCCAGATATTCCTGCACCGGGACCCACACACAGCTCTACCAAGACACCTCACTCGAGGCTGAAGCACCCACAGCTAATCCCACACACAGCTCTACCAAGACACCCCACCCGAGAGCTGAAGCACCCCCAGATATTCTCACATACAGCTCTATCAAGGCACCTCACTCGAGAGCTGAAGCACCCACAGCTAATCCCACACACAGCTCTACCAAGACACCTCACTCGAGAGCTGAAGCACCCACAGCTAATCCCACACACAGCTCTACCAAGACACCTCACTCGAGGCTGAAGCACCCACAGCTAATCCCACACACAGCTCTACCAAGAAACCCCACCCGAGAGCTGAAGCACCCCCAGATATTCTCACATACAGCTCTATCAAGGCACCTCACTCGAGAGCTGAAGCACCCACAGCTAATCCCACACACAGCTCTACCAAGACACCTCACTCGAGAGCTGAAGCACCCACAGCTAATCCCACACACAGCTCTACCAAGACACCTCACTCAAGAGCTGAAGCACCCCAGCTAATCCCACACACAGCTCTACCAAGACACCCCACTCGAGAGCTGAAGCACCCCCAGCTAATCCCACACACAGCTCTACCAAAACACCTCATTCGAGAGCTGAAGCACCCCCAGCTAATCCAACACACAGCTCTACCAAGACACCCCACTCGAGAGCTGAAGCACCCCAGATATTCCTGCACCGGGACCCACACACAGCTCTACCAAGACACGCACCTCACTCGAGGCTGAAGCACCCACAGCTAATCCCACACACAGCTCTACCAAGACACCCCACCCGAGAGCTGAAGCACCCCCAGATATTCTCACATACAGCTCTATCAAGGCACCTCACTCGAGATCTGAAGCACCTCCAGATATTCCCACACACAGCTCTACCAAGACACCCCACTCGAGAGCTGAAGCACCCCCAGATAATCCCACACACAGCTCTACCAAGACACCCCACTCGAGAGCTGAAGCACCCCCAACTAATCCCACACACAGCTCTACCAAGGCACCTCACGAGATCTGAAACACCCTCAGCTAGTCCCACACACAGCTCTACCAAGACACCCCACTCGAGAGCTGAAGCACCCCCAGCTAATCCCACACACAGCTCTACCAAGACACCCCACTCGAGAGCTGAAGCACCCCCAGCTAATCCCACACACAGCCCTACCAAGACACCCCACTTGAGAGCTGAAGCACCCCCAGCTAATCCAACACACAGCTCTACCAAGACACCCCACTCGAGAGCTGAAGCACCCCAGATATTCCTGCACCGGGACCCACACACAGCTCTACCAAGACACCTCACTCGAGGCTGAAGCACCCACAGCTAATCCCACACACAGCTCTACCAAGAAACCCCACCCGAGAGCTGAAGCACCCCCAGATATTCTCACATACAGCTCTATCAAGGCACCTCACTCGAGATCTGAAGCACCTCCAGATATTCCCACACACAGCTCTACCAAGACACCCCACTCGAGAGCTGAAGCACCCCCAACTAATCCCACACACAGCTCTACCAAGGCACCTCACGAGATCTGAAACACCCTCAGCTAGTCCCACACACAGCTCTACCAAGACACCCCACTCGAGAGCTGAAGCACCCCCAGCTAATCCCACACACAGCTCTACCAAGACACCCCACTCGAGAGCTGAAGCACCCCCAGCTAATCCCACACACAGCCCTACCAAGACACCCCACTTGAGAGCTGAAGCACCCCCAGCTAATCCAACACACAGCTCTACCAAGACACCCCACTCGAGAGCTGAAGCACCCCAGATATTCCTGCACCGGGACCCACACACAGCTCTACCAAGACACCTCACTCGAGGCTGAAGCACCCACAGCTAATCCCACACACAGCTCTACCAAGAAACCCCACCCGAGAGCTGAAGCACCCCCAGATATTCTCACATACAGCTCTATCAAGGCACCTCACTCGAGAGCTGAAGCACCCACAGCTAATCCCACACACAGCTCTACCAAGACACCTCACTCAAGAGCTGAAGCACCCCAGCTAATCCCACACACAGCCCTACCAAGACACCCCACTCGAGAGCTGAAGCACCCCCAGCTAATCCCACACACAGCCCTACCAAGACACCCCACTCGAGAGCTGAAGCACCCCCAGCTAATCCAACACACAGCTCTACCAAGACACCCCACTCGAGAGCTGAAGCACCCACAGCTAATCCCACACACAGCTCTACCAAGACACCTCACTCGAGAGCTGAAGCACCCACAGCTAATCCCACACACAGCTCTACCAAGACACCCCACTCGAGAGCTGAAGCACCCCCAGCTAATCCCACACACAGCTCTACCAAGACACCTCACTCGAGAGCTGAAGCACCCCCAGCTAATCCCACACACAGCTCTACCAAGACACCTCACTCGAGAGCTGAAGCACCCACAGCTAATCCCACACACAGCTCTACCAAGACACCCCACTCGAGAGCTGAAGCACCCCAGATATTCCTGCACCGGGACCCACACACAGCTCTACCAAGACACGCACCTCACTCGAGGCTGAAGCACCCACAGCTAATCCCACACACAGCTCTACCAAGACACCCCACTCGAGAGCTGAAGCACCCCCAGCTAATCCCACACACAGCTCTACCAAGACACCCCACTCGAGAGCTGAAGCACCCCCAGCTAATCCCACACACAGCCCTACCAAGACACCCCACTTGAGAGCTGAAGCACCCCCAGCTAATCCAACACACAGCTCTACCAAGACACCCCACTCGAGAGCTGAAGCACCCCCAGCTAATCTCACACACAGCCCTACCAAGACACCCCACTTGAGAGCTGAAGCACCCCCAGCTAATCCAACACACAGCTCTACCAAGACACCCCACTCGAGAGCTGAAGCACCCCAGATATTCCTGCACCGGGACCCACACACAGCTCTACCAAGACACCTCACTCGAGGCTGAAGCACCCACAGCTAATCCCACACACAGCTCTACCAAGACACCCCACCCGAGAGCTGAAGCACCCCCAGATATTCTCACATACAGCTCTATCAAGGCACCTCACTCGAGAGCTGAAGCACCCACAGCTAATCCCACACACAGCTCTACCAAGACACCTCACTCGAGAGCTGAAGCACCCACAGCTAATCCCACACACAGCTCTACCAAGACACCTCACTCAAGAGCTGAAGCACCCCAGCTAATCCCACACACAGCCCTACCAAGACACCCCACTCGAGAGCTGAAGCACCCCCAGCTAATCCCACACACAGCCCTACCAAGACACCCCACTCGAGAGCTGAAGCACCCCCAGCTAATCCAACACACAGCTCTACCAAGACACCCCACTCGAGAGCTGAAGCACCCCCAGATATTCTCACATACAGCTCTATCAAGGCACCTCACTCGAGAGCTGAAGCACCCACAGCTAATCCCACACACAGCTCTACCAAGACACCTCACTCGAGAGCTGAAGCACCCACAGCTAATCCCACACACAGCTCTACCAAGACACCTCACTCAAGAGCTGAAGCACCCCAGCTAATCCCACACACAGCTCTACCAAGACACCCCACTCGAGAGCTGAAGCACCCCCAGCTAATCCCACACACAGCTCTACCAAAACACCTCACTCGAGAGCTGAAGCACCCCCAGCTAATCCCACACACAGCTCTACCAAGACACCCCACTCGAGAGCTGAAGCACCCCCAGCTAATCCCACACACAGCCCTACCAAGACACCCCACTTGAGAGCTGAAGCACCCCCAGCTAATCCAACACACAGCTCTACCAAGACACCCCACTCGAGAGCTGAAGCACCCCCAGCTAATCCCACACACAGCCCTACCAAGACACCCCACTTGAGAGCTGAAGCACCCCCAGCTAATCCAACACACAGCTCTACCAAGACACCCCACTCGAGAGCTGAAGCACCCCAGATATTCCTGCACCGGGACCCACACACAGCTCTACCAAGACACCTCACTCGAGGCTGAAGCACCCACAGCTAATCCCACACACAGCTCTACCAAGACACCCCACCCGAGAGCTGAAGCACCCCCAGATATTCTCACATACAGCTCTATCAAGGCACCTCACTCGAGAGCTGAAGCACCCACAGCTAATCCCACACACAGCTCTACCAAGACACCTCACTCGAGAGCTGAAGCACCCACAGCTAATCCCACACACAGCTCTACCAAGACACCTCACTCGAGGCTGAAGCACCCACAGCTAATCCCACACACAGCTCTACCAAGAAACCCCACCCGAGAGCTGAAGCACCCCCAGATATTCTCACATACAGCTCTATCAAGGCACCTCACTCGAGAGCTGAAGCACCCACAGCTAATCCCACACACAGCTCTACCAAGACACCTCACTCGAGAGCTGAAGCACCCACAGCTAATCCCACACACAGCTCTACCAAGACACCTCACTCAAGAGCTGAAGCACCCCAGCTAATCCCACACACAGCTCTACCAAGACACCCCACTCGAGAGCTGAAGCACCCCCAGCTAATCCCACACACAGCTCTACCAAAACACCTCACTCGAGAGCTGAAGCACCCCCAGCTAATCCAACACACAGCTCTACCAAGACACCCCACTCGAGAGCTGAAGCACCCCAGATATTCCTGCACCGGGACCCACACACAGCTCTACCAAGACACGCACCTCACTCGAGGCTGAAGCACCCACAGCTAATCCCACACACAGCTCTACCAAGACACCCCACCCGAGAGCTGAAGCACCCCCAGATATTCTCACATACAGCTCTATCAAGGCACCTCACTCGAGATCTGAAGCACCTCCAGATATTCCCACACACAGCTCTACCAAGACACCCCACTCGAGAGCTGAAGCACCCCCAGCTAATCCCACACACAGCTCTACCAAGACACCCCACTCGAGAGCTGAAGCACCCCCAACTAATCCCACACACAGCTCTACCAAGGCACCTCACGAGATCTGAAACACCCTCAGCTAGTCCCACACACAGCTCTACCAAGACACCCCACTCGAGAGCTGAAGCACCCCCAGCTAATCCCACACACAGCTCTACCAAGACACCCCACTCGAGAGCTGAAGCACCCCCAGCTAATCCCACACACAGCCCTACCAAGACACCCCACTTGAGAGCTGAAGCACCCCCAGCTAATCCAACACACAGCTCTACCAAGACACCCCACTCGAGAGCTGAAGCACCCCAGATATTCCTGCACCGGGACCCACACACAGCTCTACCAAGACACCTCACTCGAGGCTGAAGCACCCACAGCTAATCCCACACACAGCTCTACCAAGAAACCCCACCCGAGAGCTGAAGCACCCCCAGATATTCTCACATACAGCTCTATCAAGGCACCTTACTCGAGAGCTGAAGCACCCACAGCTAATCCCACACACAGCTCTACCAAGACACCTCACTCAAGAGCTGAAGCACCCCAGCTAATCCCACACACAGCCCTACCAAGACACCCCACTCGAGAGCTGAAGCACCCCCAGCTAATCCCACACACAGCCCTACCAAGACACCCCACTCGAGAGCTGAAGCACCCCCAGCTAATCCAACACACAGCTCTACCAAGACACCCCACTCGAGAGCTGAAGCACCCACAGCTAATCCCACACACAGCTCTACCAAGACACCTCACTCGAGAGCTGAAGCACCCACAGCTAATCCCACACACAGCTCTACCAAGACACCCCACTCGAGAGCTGAAGCACCCCCAGCTAATCCCACACACAGCTCTACCAAGACACCTCACTCGAGAGCTGAAGCACCCCCAGCTAATCCCACACACAGCTCTACCAAGACACCTCACTCGAGAGCTGAAGCACCCACAGCTAATCCCACACACAGCTCTACCAAGACACCCCACTCGAGAGCTGAAGCACCCCAGATATTCCTGCACCGGGACCCACACACAGCTCTACCAAGACACGCACCTCACTCGAGGCTGAAGCACCCACAGCTAATCCCACACACAGCTCTACCAAGACACCCCACTCGAGAGCTGAAGCACCCCCAGCTAATCCCACACACAGCTCTACCAAGACACCCCACTCGAGAGCTGAAGCACCCCCAGCTAATCCCACACACAGCCCTACCAAGACACCCCACTTGAGAGCTGAAGCACCCCCAGCTAATCCAACACACAGCTCTACCAAGACACCCCACTCGAGAGCTGAAGCACCCCCAGCTAATCCCACACACAGCCCTACCAAGACACCCCACTTGAGAGCTGAAGCACCCCCAGCTAATCCAACACACAGCTCTACCAAGACACCCCACTCGAGAGCTGAAGCACCCCAGATATTCCTGCACCGGGACCCACACACAGCTCTACCAAGACACCTCACTCGAGGCTGAAGCACCCACAGCTAATCCCACACACAGCTCTACCAAGACACCCCACCCGAGAGCTGAAGCACCCCCAGATATTCTCACATACAGCTCTATCAAGGCACCTCACTCGAGAGCTGAAGCACCCACAGCTAATCCCACACACAGCTCTACCAAGACACCTCACTCGAGAGCTGAAGCACCCACAGCTAATCCCACACACAGCTCTACCAAGACACCTCACTCAAGAGCTGAAGCACCCCAGCTAATCCCACACACAGCCCTACCAAGACACCCCACTCGAGAGCTGAAGCACCCCCAGCTAATCCCACACACAGCCCTACCAAGACACCCCACTCGAGAGCTGAAGCACCCCCAGCTAATCCAACACACAGCTCTACCAAGACACCCCACTCGAGAGCTGAAGCACCCACAGCTAATCCCACACACAGCTCTACCAAGACACCTCACTCGAGAGCTGAAGCACCCACAGCTAATCCCACACACAGCTCTACCAAGACACCCCACTCGAGAGCTGAAGCACCCCCAGCTAATCCCACACACAGCTCTACCAAAACACCTCACTCGTGAGCTGAAGCACCCCCAGCTAATCCAACACACAGCTCTACCAAGACACCCCACTCGAGAGCTGAAGCACCCCAGATATTCCTGCACCGGGACCCTCACACAGCTCTACCAAGACACCTCACTCGAGGCTGAAGCACCCACAGCTAATCCCACACACAGCTCTACCAAGACACCCCACCCGAGAGCTGAAGCACCCCCAGATATTCTCACATACAGCTCTATCAAGGCACCTCACTCGAGAGCTGAAGCACCCACAGCTAATCCCACACACAGCTCTACCAAGACACCTCACTCGAGAGCTGAAGCACCCACAGCTAATCCCACACACAGCTCTACCAAGACACCTCACTCAAGAGCTGAAGCACCCCAGCTAATCCCACACACAGCCCTACCAAGACACCCCACTCGAGAGCTGAAGCACCCCCAGCTAATCCCACACACAGCCCTACCAAGACACCCCACTCGAGAGCTGAAGCACCCCCAGCTAATCCAACACACAGCTCTACCAAGACACCCCACTCGAGAGCTGAAGCACCCCCAGATATTCTCACATACAGCTCTATCAAGGCACCTCACTCGAGAGCTGAAGCACCCACAGCTAATCCCACACACAGCTCTACCAAGACACCTCACTCGAGAGCTGAAGCACCCACAGCTAATCCCACACACAGCTCTACCAAGACACCTCACTCAAGAGCTGAAGCACCCCAGCTAATCCCACACACAGCTCTACCAAGACACCCCACTCGAGAGCTGAAGCACCCCCAGATAATCCCACACACAGCTCTACCAAAACACCTCACTCGAGAGCTGAAGCACCCCCAGCTAATCCCACACACAGCTCTACCAAGACACCCCACTCGAGAGCTGAAGCACCCCCAGCTAATCCCACACACAGCCCTACCAAGACACCCCACTTGAGAGCTGAAGCACCCCCAGCTAATCCAACACACAGCTCTACCAAGACACCCCACTCGAGAGCTGAAGCACCCCCAGCTAATCCCACACACAGCCCTACCAAGACACCCCACTTGAGAGCTGAAGCACCCCCAGCTAATCCAACACACAGCTCTACCAAGACACCCCACTCGAGAGCTGAAGCACCCCAGATATTCCTGCACCGGGACCCACACACAGCTCTACCAAGACACCTCACTCGAGGCTGAAGCACCCACAGCTAATCCCACACACAGCTCTACCAAGACACCCCACCCGAGAGCTGAAGCACCCCCAGATATTCTCACATACAGCTCTATCAAGGCACCTCACTCGAGAGCTGAAGCACCCACAGCTAATCCCACACACAGCTCTACCAAGACACCTCACTCGAGAGCTGAAGCACCCACAGCTAATCCCACACACAGCTCTACCAAGACACCTCACTCGAGGCTGAAGCACCCACAGCTAATCCCACACACAGCTCTACCAAGAAACCCCACCCGAGAGCTGAAGCACCCCCAGATATTCTCACATACAGCTCTATCAAGGCACCTCACTCGAGAGCTGAAGCACCCACAGCTAATCCCACACACAGCTCTACCAAGACACCTCACTCGAGAGCTGAAGCACCCACAGCTAATCCCACACACAGCTCTACCAAGACACCTCACTCAAGAGCTGAAGCACCCCAGCTAATCCCACACACAGCTCTACCAAGACACCCCACTCGAGAGCTGAAGCACCCCCAGCTAATCCCACACACAGCTCTACCAAAACACCTCACTCGAGAGCTGAAGCACCCCCAGCTAATCCAACACACAGCTCTACCAAGACACCCCACTCGAGAGCTGAAGCACCCCAGATATTCCTGCACCGGGACCCACACACAGCTCTACCAAGACACGCACCTCACTCGAGGCTGAAGCACCCACAGCTAATCCCACACACAGCTCTACCAAGACACCCCACCCGAGAGCTGAAGCACCCCCAGATATTCTCACATACAGCTCTATCAAGGCACCTCACTCGAGATCTGAAGCACCTCCAGATATTCCCACACACAGCTCTACCAAGACACCCCACTCGAGAGCTGAAGCACCCCCAGATAATCCCACACACAGCTCTACCAAGACACCCCACTCGAGAGCTGAAGCACCCCCAACTAATCCCACACACAGCTCTACCAAGGCACCTCACGAGATCTGAAACACCCTCAGCTAGTCCCACACACAGCTCTACCAAGACACCCCACTCGAGAGCTGAAGCACCCCCAGCTAATCCCACACACAGCTCTACCAAGACACCCCACTCGAGAGCTGAAGCACCCCCAGCTAATCCCACACACAGCCCTACCAAGACACCCCACTTGAGAGCTGAAGCACCCCCAGCTAATCCAACACACAGCTCTACCAAGACACCCCACTCGAGAGCTGAAGCACCCCAGATATTCCTGCACCGGGACCCACACACAGCTCTACCAAGACACCTCACTCGAGGCTGAAGCACCCACAGCTAATCCCACACACAGCTCTACCAAGAAACCCCACCCGAGAGCTGAAGCACCCCCAGATATTCTCACATACAGCTCTATCAAGGCACCTCACTCGAGAGCTGAAGCACCCACAGCTAATCCCACACACAGCTCTACCAAGACACCTCACTCAAGAGCTGAAGCACCCCAGCTAATCCCACACACAGCCCTTCCAAGACACCCCACTCGAGAGCTGAAGCACCCCCAGCTAATCCCACACACAGCCCTACCAAGACACCCCACTCGAGAGCTGAAGCACCCCCAGCTAATCCAACACACAGCTCTACCAAGACACCCCACTCGAGAGCTGAAGCACCCACAGCTAATCCCACACACAGCTCTACCAAGACACCTCACTCGAGAGCTGAAGCACCCACAGCTAATCCCACACACAGCTCTACCAAGACACCCCACTCGAGAGCTGAAGCACCCCCAGCTAATCCCACACACAGCTCTACCAAGACACCTCACTCGAGAGCTGAAGCACCCCCAGCTAATCCCACACACAGCTCTACCAAGACACCTCACTCGAGAGCTGAAGCACCCACAGCTAATCCCACACACAGCTCTACCAAGACACCCCACTCGAGAGCTGAAGCACCCCAGATATTCCTGCACCGGGACCCACACACAGCTCTACCAAGACACGCACCTCACTCGAGGCTGAAGCACCCACAGCTAATCCCACACACAGCTCTACCAAGACACCCCACTCGAGAGCTGAAGCACCCCCAGCTAATCCCACACACAGCTCTACCAAGACACCCCACTCGAGAGCTGAAGCACCCCCAGCTAATCCCACACACAGCCCTACCAAGACACCCCACTTGAGAGCTGAAGCACCCCCAGCTAATCCAACACACAGCTCTACCAAGACACCCCACTCGAGAGCTGAAGCACCCCCAGCTAATCCCACACACAGCCCTACCAAGACACCCCACTTGAGAGCTGAAGCACCCCCAGCTAATCCAACACACAGCTCTACCAAGACACCCCACTCGAGAGCTGAAGCACCCCAGATATTCCTGCACCGGGACCCACACACAGCTCTACCAAGACACCTCACTCGAGGCTGAAGCACCCACAGCTAATCCCACACACAGCTCTACCAAGACACCCCACCCGAGAGCTGAAGCACCCCCAGATATTCTCACATACAGCTCTATCAAGGCACCTCACTCGAGAGCTGAAGCACCCACAGCTAATCCCACACACAGCTCTACCAAGACACCTCACTCGAGAGCTGAAGCACCCACAGCTAATCCCACACACAGCTCTACCAAGACACCTCACTCAAGAGCTGAAGCACCCCAGCTAATCCCACACACAGCCCTACCAAGACACCCCACTCGAGAGCTGAAGCACCCCCAGCTAATCCCACACACAGCCCTACCAAGACACCCCACTCGAGAGCTGAAGCACCCCCAGCTAATCCAACACACAGCTCTACCAAGACACCCCACTCGAGAGCTGAAGCACCCACAGCTAATCCCACACACAGCTCTACCAAGACACCTCACTCGAGAGCTGAAGCACCCACAGCTAATCCCACACACAGCTCTACCAAGACACCCCACTCGAGAGCTGAAGCACCCCCAGCTAATCCCACACACAGCTCTACCAAAACACCTCACTCGAGAGCTGAAGCACCCCCAGCTAATCCAACACACAGCTCTACCAAGACACCCCACTCGAGAGCTGAAGCACCCCAGATATTCCTGCACTGGGACCCACACACAGCTCTACCAAGACACGCACCTCACTCGAGGCTGAAGCACCCACAGCTAATCCCACACACAGCTCTACCAAGACACCCCACCCGAGAGCTGAAGCACCCCCAGATATTCTCACATACAGCTCTATCAAGGCACCTCACTCGAGATCTGAAGCACCTCCAGATATTCCCACACACAGCTCTACCAAGACACCCCACTCGAGAGCTGAAGCACCCCCAGCTAATTTATTTATTTATTTATTTTGAAAGTTTTATATAGCGCGGACAAGATCCTTGCAGATATCAGAGCGCTTTACAAAGAGAAGTACATGAGGGAGCATAGTCAAACAGATAAATCAATAGGTCAAATAGTACAAATAGGTGGCTACAAAGCCAAACGTGAGTAATAAGACGGTTAATACAAATAAACAAATGGGTCAAACATGTAGTATAGATCGGTGCAGAGTACTAACAGTGTTCGAGATAGTAGTTCAGGTGTATTTAGCCATGAGGATAGCTTTTACTTCATTTTTAAAGAGTGTGGTGGAAGAGATAAGCCTGGTCTCGGGCGGGAGAGAGTTCCAGATCCTAGGCGCCATTACTGAGAAGGAGCGCTTATAATCCCACACACAGCTCTACCAAGACACCCCACTCGAGAGCTGAAGCACCCCCAGCTAATCCCACACACAGCTCTACCAAAACACCTCACTCGAGAGCTGAAGCACCCCCAGCTAATCCCACACACAGCTCTACCAAGACACCTCACTCGAGAGCTGAAGCACCCCCAGCTAATCCCACACACAGCTCTACCAAGACACCTCACTCGAGAGCTGAAGCACCCCCAGCTAATCCCACACACAGCTCTACCAAGACACCCCACTCGAGAGCTGAAGCACCCACAGCTAATCCCACACACAGCTCTACCAAGACACCTCACTCGAGAGCTGAAGCACCCACAGCTAATCCCACACACAGCTCTACCAAGACACCCCACTCGAGAGCTGAAGCACCCCCAGCTAATCCCACACACAGCTCTACCAAGACACCCCACTCGAGAGCTGAAGCACCCACAGCTAATCCCACACACAGCTCTACCAAGACACCTCACTCGAGAGCTGAAGCACCCACAGCTAATCCCACACACAGCTCTACCAAGACACCCCACTCGAGAGCTGAAGCACCCACAGCTAATCCCACACACAGCTCTACCAAGACACCCCACTTGAGAGCTGAAGCACCCCCAGCTAATCCAACACACAGCTCTACCAGGACACCCCACTCGAGAGCTGAAGCACCCCAGATATTCCTGCACCGGGACCCACACACAGCTCTACCAAGACACCTCACTCGAGGCTGAAGCACCCACAGCTAATCCCACACACAGCTCTACCAAGACACCCCACCCGAGAGCTGAAGCACCCCCAGATATTCTCACATACAGCTCTATCAAGGCACCTCACTCGAGAGCTGAAGCACCCACAGCTAATCCCACACACAGCTCTACCAAGACACCTCACTCGAGAGCTGAAACACCCACAGCTAATCCCACACACAGCTCTACCAAGACACCCCACTCGAGAGCTGAAGCACCCCCAGCTAATCCCACACACAGCTCTACCAAAACACCTCACTCGAGAGCTGAAGCACCCCCAGCTAATCCCACACACAGCTCTACCGAGACACCTCACTCGAGAGCTGAAGCACCCCCAGCTAATCCCACACACAGCTCTACCAAGACACCTCACTCGAGAGCTGAAGCACCCCCAGCTAATCCCACACACAGCTCTACCAAGACACCCCACTCGAGAGCTGAAGCACCCACAGCTAATCCCACACACAGCTCTACCAAGACACCTCACTCGAGAGCTGAAGCACCCACAGCTAATCCCACACACAGCTCTACCAGGACACCCCACTCGAGAGCTGAAGCACCCCAGATATTCCTGCACGGGACCCACACACAGCTCTACCAAGACACCTCACTCGAGGCTGAAGCACCCACAGCTAATCCCACACACAGCTCTACCAAGACACCCCACCCGAGAGCTGAAGCACCCCCAGATATTCTCACATACAGCTCTATCAAGGCACCTCACTCGAGAGCTGAAGCACCCACAGCTAATCCCACACACAGCTCTACCAAGACACCTCACTCGAGAGCTGAAGCACCCCCAGCTAATCCCACACACAGCTCTACCAAGACACCCCACTCGAGAGCTGAAGCACCCCCATCTAATCCCACACACAGCTCTACCAGGACACCCCACTCGAGAGCTGAAGCACCCCAGATATTCCTGCACCGGGACCCACACACAGCTCTACCAAGACACCTCACTCGAGGCTGAAGCACCCACAGCTAATCCCACACACAGCCCTACCAAGACACCCCACTCGAGAGCTGAAGCACCCCCAGCTAATCCCACACACAGCCCTACCAAGACACCCCACTCGAGAGCTGAAGCACCCCCAGCTAATCCAACACACAGCTCTACCAAGACACCCCACTCGAGAGCTGAAGCACCCACAGCTAATCCCACACACAGCTCTACCAAGACACCTCACTCGAGAGCTGAAGCACCCACAGCTAATCCCACACACAGCTCTACCAAGACACCCCACTCGAGAGCTGAAGCACCCCCAGCTAATCCCACACACAGCTCTACCAAGACACCTCACTCGAGAGCTGAAGCACCCCCAGCTAATCCCACACACAGCTCTACCAAGACACCTCACTCGAGAGCTGAAGCACCCACAGCTAATCCCACACACAGCTCTACCAAGACACCCCACTCGAGAGCTGAAGCACCCCAGATATTCCTGCACCGGGACCCACACACAGCTCTACCAAGACACGCACCTCACTCGAGGCTGAAGCACCCACAGCTAATCCCACACACAGCTCTACCAAGACACCCCACTCGAGAGCTGAAGCACCCCCAGCTAATCCCACACACAGCTCTACCAAGACACCCCACTCGAGAGCTGAAGCACCCCCAGCTAATCCCACACACAGCCCTACCAAGACACCCCACTTGAGAGCTGAAGCACCCCCAGCTAATCCAACACACAGCTCTACCAAGACACCCCACTCGAGAGCTGAAGCACCCCCAGCTAATCCCACACACAGCCCTACCAAGACACCCCACTTGAGAGCTGAAGCACCCCCAGCTAATCCAACACACAGCTCTACCAAGACACCCCACTCGAGAGCTGAAGCACCCCAGATATTCCTGCACCGGGACCCACACACAGCTCTACCAAGACACCTCACTCGAGGCTGAAGCACCCACAGCTAATCCCACACACAGCTCTACCAAGACACCCCACCCGAGAGCTGAAGCACCCCCAGATATTCTCACATACAGCTCTATCAAGGCACCTCACTCGAGAGCTGAAGCACCCACAGCTAATCCCACACACAGCTCTACCAAGACACCTCACTCGAGAGCTGAAGCACCCACAGCTAATCCCACACACAGCTCTACCAAGACACCTCACTCAAGAGCTGAAGCACCCCAGCTAATCCCACACACAGCCCTACCAAGACACCCCACTCGAGAGCTGAAGCACCCCCAGCTAATCCCACACACAGCCCTACCAAGACACCCCACTCGAGAGCTGAAGCACCCCCAGCTAATCCAACACACAGCTCTACCAAGACACCCCACTCGAGAGCTGAAGCACCCACAGCTAATCCCACACACAGCTCTACCAAGACACCTCACTCGAGAGCTGAAGCACCCACAGCTAATCCCACACACAGCTCTACCAAGACACCCCACTCGAGAGCTGAAGCACCCCCAGCTAATCCCACACACAGCTCTACCAAAACACCTCACTCGAGAGCTGAAGCACCCCCAGCTAATCCAACACACAGCTCTACCAAGACACCCCACTCGAGAGCTGAAGCACCCCAGATATTCCTGCACTGGGACCCACACACAGCTCTACCAAGACACGCATCTCACTCGAGGCTGAAGCACCCACAGCTAATCCCACACACAGCTCTACCAAGACACCCCACCCGAGAGCTGAAGCACCCCCAGATATTCTCACATACAGCTCTATCAAGGCACCTCACTCGAGATCTGAAGCACCTCCAGATATTCCCACACACAGCTCTACCAAGACACCCCACTCGAGAGCTGAAGCACCCCCAGCTAATTTATTTATTTATTTATTTTGAAAGTTTTATATAGCGCGGACAAGATCCTTGCAGATATCAGAGCGCTTTACAAAGAGAAGTACATGAGGGAGCATAGTCAAACAGATAAATCAATAGGTCAAATAGTACAAATAGGTGGCTACAAAGCCAAACGTGAGTAATAAGACGGTTAATACAAATAAACAAATGGGTCAAACATGTAGTATAGATCGGTGCAGAGTACTAACAGTGTTCGAGATAGTAGTTCAGGTGTATTTAGCCATGAGGATAGCTTTTACTTCATTTTTAAAGAGTGTGGTGGAAGAGATAAGCCTGGTCTCGGGCGGGAGAGAGTTCCAGATCCTAGGCGCCATTACTGAGAAGGAGCGCTTATAATCCCACACACAGCTCTACCAAGACACCCCACTCGAGAGCTGAAGCACCCCCAGCTAATCCCACACACAGCTCTACCAAAACACCTCACTCGAGAGCTGAAGCACCCCCAGCTAATCCCACACACAGCTCTACCAAGACACCTCACTCGAGAGCTGAAGCACCCCCAGCTAATCCCACACACAGCTCTACCAAGACACCTCACTCGAGAGCTGAAGCACCCCCAGCTAATCCCACACACAGCTCTACCAAGACACCCCACTCGAGAGCTGAAGCACCCACAGCTAATCCCACACACAGCTCTACCAAGACACCTCACTCGAGAGCTGAAGCACCCACAGCTAATCCCACACACAGCTCTACCAGGACACCCCACCCGAGAGCTGAAGCACCCCCAGATATTCTCACATACAGCTCTATCGAGGCACCTCACTCGAGAGCTGAAGCACCCACAGCTAATCCCACACACAGCTCTACCAAGACACCTCACTCGAGAGCTGAAGCACCCACAGCTAATCCCACACACAGCTCTACCAAGACACCCCACTCGAGAGCTGAAGCACCCCCAGCTAATCCCACACACAGCTCTACCAAAACACCTCACTCGAGAGCTGAAGCACCCCCAGCTAATCCCACACACAGCTCTACCAAGACACCTCACTCGAGAGCTGAAGCACCCCCAGCTAATCCCACACACAGCTCTACCAAGACACCTCACTCGAGAGCTGAAGCACCCCCAGCTAATCCCACACACAGCTCTACCAAGACACCCCACTCGAGAGCTGAAGCACCCACAGCTAATCCCACACACAGCTCTACCAAGACACCTCACTCGAGAGCTGAAGCACCCACAGCTAATCCCACACACAGCTCTACCAGGACACCCCACTCGAGAGCTGAAGCACCCCAGATATTCCTGCACGGGACCCACACACAGCTCTACCAAGACACCTCACTCGAGGCTGAAGCACCCACAGCTAATCCCACACACAGCTCTACC
Source organism: Lissotriton helveticus (assembly GCF_964261635.1). Lineage (NCBI taxonomy): Eukaryota > Metazoa > Chordata > Amphibia > Caudata > Salamandridae > Lissotriton > Lissotriton helveticus. The sequence goes on from NC_136057.1 coordinate 1,700,648,213, forward strand.
AAGACACCCCACCGAGAGCTGAAGCACCCCCAGATATTCTCACATACAGCTCTATCAAGGCACCTCACTCGAGAGCTGAAGCACCCACAGCTAATCCCACACACAGCTCTACCAAGACACCTCACTCGAGAGCTGAAGCACCCCCAGCTAATCCCACACACAGCTCTACCAAGACACCCCACTCGAGAGCTGAAGCACCCCCATCTAATCCCACACACAGCTCTACCAGGACACCCCACTCGAGAGCTGAAGCACCCCAGATATTCCTGCACCGGGACCCACACACAGCTCTACCAAGACACCTCACTCGAGGCTGAAGCACCCACAGCTAATCCCACACACAGCTCTACCAAGACACCCCACCCGAGAGCTGAAGCACCCCCAGATATTCTCACATACAGCTCTATCAAGTCACCTCACTCGAGAGCTGAAGCACCCACAGCTAATCCCACACACAGCTCTACCAAGACACCCCACTCGAGAGCTGAAGCACCCCCAGATATTCTCACACACAGCTCTATCAAGGCACCTCACTCGGAAGCTGAAGCACCCCCCAGCTAATCCCACACACAGCTCTACCAAGACACCCCACTCGAGAGATGAAGCACCCCCAGATATTCCTGCACCGGGACCCACACACAGCTCTACCAAGACACCTCACTCGAGAGCTGAAGCACCTCCAGATATTCCCACACACAGCTCTATCACTGCACCCCACTCGAGAGCTGAAGCACCCCCAGCTAATCCCACACACAGCTCTACCAAGACACCTCACTCGAGAGCTGAAGCACCCCTACCTATCCCGGCACGTAGACCCACACAAAGCTCCATGAAGGCACCTCACTCGAGATCTGATGCACCCCAGCTATTTCGGCTCCGAGACCCACACACAGCTCTACCAAGGTACCTCACTCAAGAGCTGAAGGGCCCCAAGCTATACCGGCACAGAGACCCAAACACAGCTCCACCAAGGCACCTCACTCAAGATCTGAAGCGCCCAAGCTATCTGGGCACAAAGACCTCACACAGCTCTATCAAGACACCTCACTCGAGAGCTGAAGCGCCCTCAGCTATCCCGACACGGAGACCCACACACAGATCTACCAAGACACCTCACTCGAGGTCTGAAGCACCCCCTGCCTTTCCGCATCCGAGACCCACACACAGCTCTACCAAAGCATCTCACTCGAGATCTGAAGCACCCCAGCTATTCCAGCACCGAGACCCACGTACAGCTCTAAGAACGCCTCTCACTCGAGAGCTGAAACACCCCCAGCTATTCACACAAACAGCTCTATCAAGGCACCTCACTCTAGATCTGAAATACCCCCAGCTTATCCCACACACAGCTCTACCAAGACACCTCACTCGAGAGCTGAAGCACCCCCAGCTAATCCCACACACAGCTCTACCAAGACACCCCACTCGAGAGCTGAAGCACCCACAGCTAATCCCACACACAGCTCTACCAAGACACCTCACTCGAGAGCTGAAGCACCCACAGCTAATCCCACACACAGCTCTACCAGGACACCCCACTCGAGAGCTGAAGCACCCCAGATATTCCTGCACGGGACCCACACACAGCTCTACCAAGACACCTCACTCGAGGCTGAAGCACCCACAGCTAATCCCACACACAGCTCTACCAAGACACCCCACCGAGAGCTGAAGCACCCCCAGATATTCTCACATACAGCTCTATCAAGGCACCTCACTCGAGAGCTGAAGCACCCACAGCTAATCCCACACACAGCTCTACCAAGACACCTCACTCGAGAGCTGAAGCACCCCCAGCTAATCCCACACACAGCTCTACCAAGACACCCCACTCGAGAGCTGAAGCACCCCCATCTAATCCCACACACAGCTCTACCAGGACACCCCACTCGAGAGCTGAAGCACCCCAGATATTCCTGCACCGGGACCCACACACAGCTCTACCAAGACACCTCACTCGAGGCTGAAGCACCCACAGCTAATCCCACACACAGCTCTACCAAGACACCCCACCCGAGAGCTGAAGCACCCCCAGATATTCTCACACACAGCTCTATCAAGGCACCTCACTCGGAAGCTGAAGCACCCCCCAGCTAATCCCACACACAGCTCTACCAAGACACCCCACTCGAGAGATGAAGCACCCCCAGATATTCCTGCACCGGGACCCACACACAGCTCTACCAAGACACCTCACTCGAGAGCTGAAGCACCTCCAGATATTCCCACACACAGCTCTATCACTGCACCCCACTCGAGAGCTGAAGCACCCCCAGCTAATCCCACACACAGCTCTACCAAGACACCTCACTCGAGAGCTGAAGCACCCCTACCTATCCCGGCACGTAGACCCACACAAAGCTCCATGAAGGCACCTCACTCGAGATCTGATGCACCCCAGCTATTTCGGCTCCGAGACCCACACACAGCTCTACCAAGGTACCTCACTCAAGAGCTGAAGGGCCCCAAGCTATACCGGCACAGAGACCCAAACACAGCTCCACCAAGGCACCACACTCAAGATCTGAAGCGCCCAAGCTATCTGGGCACAAAGACCTCACACAGCTCTATCAAGACACCTCACTCGAGAGCTGAAGCGCCCTCAGCTATCCCGACACGGAGACCCACACACAGATCTACCAAGACACCTCACTCGAGGTCTGAAGCACCCCCTGCCTTTCCGCATCCGAGACCCACACACAGCTCTACCAAAGCATCTCACTCGAGATCTGAAGCACCCCAGCTATTCCAGCACCGAGACCCACGTACAGCTCTAAGAACGCCTCTCACTCGAGAGCTGAAACACCCCCAGCTATTCACACAAACAGCTCTATCAAGGCACCTCACTCTAGATCTGAAATACCCCCAGCTTATCTCACACACAGCTCTACCAAGGCATCTCACTCGGGATCTGAAGCCACCCCCCAGCTATTCCGGCTTCGAGATCCACACACAGCTCTATCAAGGCACCTCACTTAAGATTTGAAGCTCCCCCCAGTTATTCCTCCACTGTGACCCACACACAGCTCTACCAAGGGAGCTCAACCGAGAGCTGAACCCCCCCAGATATTCCCACACACAGCTCTACCAAGGTACCTCACTCAAGATATGAAGCCCCCCACAGCTATTCCAGCACCAAAACCCACACACAGCTCTAATAAATCTCTTTAGCTATAACCTGTCGCAGTCACTGATATTTCAGAACTGGGTCTTACAGTCTGCTCCACCATTGAACTTCAATCCAAGCCTGCAGTGCCCCTACTATCCATCATCAGGAAACCCACACAGCTCTCTAAAAGCACCACAGCCCTGGCCTGCTGCAAGGAAGGCATCATTGCAAAGCTGGGAAGCAGAGACACATTCTCACTGCTTCAATTAAGACTCTGCTGTTCTGTGTGTTTTCACCGACACGCTGTGAGCCACTGGAGATGCTAAATGCTTTTTATGGTCTTTCCTGACAGCACAGCTGTTGCCAAACAATTATGTGAGCATCACTATAGAGTGGCTTTGACTCCCCCAACATGTTGAGAGCCAGGGGTACTTGTTGCTAATGTTTATGGATACAGCCTTTTCACAGGAGGCAGCTGCCTTCCCACTCCTGTAACATCAGTGCAGTCCTCGATGACTGGGGTCTTTACTCTCGCCTATGCACTATTGTGCTTCCATTTCAGGTTTAAATTGTATTTCCCTGGGAATGTGGAAATCTGCGTGTTGCAGTCCCTAAAGATCTGCCCTAGAGACTCACTAGATACCTGGGCCCATGTTACAGGTGGGGTGCAATGCCCTGGTCTGCAGCATATGTTTAACTGGATGCGCCAGGCGGAGGCCAGTGTGCACAATCATAGTGACTGCACTGGCCTCAGCATAGCCTCAAGTCACACCTGCCCTGGGAGAAGCGCCTTAGTGAAAGATGGCCGCAATAGGCCTGCATTTGAAAGTGCGGGTGAGATCTCTCTGCAGTCATGTGTACCACTGACTGCATGCTGGCGAGTGACCAATGGATAAAGACAGCTCACTCAAAAACCCTTGGTTTTCATTCATGTTATTTTTTTCCACTATTTCAATACAAGAGGGCGGCAGACCAGTTAACGCTATCTCTAGTTCACACATAGGCCCAGATTCTAAATACTGTCACGGAACGCTGCGCAGCCCCCAAAGAGGCTGTGCGGCGTGACAGTGAGAGAGCAGGAGAGCGCCATATTCACAGAGAAATGGCACTCTCCTCCCCACTCCCTAATACCGGCGCTAATTTCAGCTGCCATCCTCCAGGCACACACCTTAGGGCCATCGGGCTAGGGTGCATGCCTGAGTCTTGCATAGGTTTTGCACAGGAAGGGTAGTCTTCCTGTACAAAATACTGAGCCTAAACACACTTCAAAGCTGTTCCTACTTTGTATGTATGCTGCACAGTGCAGAACACATGCAAAGTCAGAAAATAAAGGAGAAATGAAAACATTTCTCCTTTTAACGCCCACTCTCCTCCCATATTTGTCATTGGCTTGTGTCATTGTCCTTCGTAAATGCTGGCTTCTGATTCGTTAATAGGCTTGTTAGTCCCTCCTTAGTACTGCCTCGTCTTCATTTGTAACCTCCCGCCCTTTTACTTCTGTTATTACACTGTACGTCTTATTTACTCTGTAAGCACTATCAGGGCCGGCTCTAGGCTCACGGAGGCCCTGAGCAGGGAGTGTAGGTAGGGGGCCCGAGGCCGCCAAATCCCTGCCAGGGGCCGCCACGCAAATATGTATCTAAGGATATATATTGGCGTGGCGGCCCCTGGGGTTTGGCGGCCCTGTGCAGGTGCACAGCTTGCATATGCCTTAGGCCGGCCCTGGCACAATTTTCTTTAATGGTTTCACCTACTGCAGGCACTACATGCTTTCCCGCAACATTCAGCACGCCATGCACGCTTTTACTGGGCGCTTTCCCAAAAAAGGCATTCGTCAACTTGACAAACACATACTTTTTCTGGTAAAAGCACCCCATACCGCATTTTTACTTTAATAGAGGCCACGGACCTTTCTTTAGACACAGATCGTGTAAAGAAAAGGGCGTGGCCTCTATTATTGTGAAAGCGCAGCATGGGGCACTTGTAAACAACAAGCATTTGCAATCCAATAGGTCTCACATTTTTAAAACTTTGAACTATTGGTATTGTAAATGACAAGGCCTTTTATTATTGCAGGTTTTTTAAAGACAAATAAAAGGCCTTAATATTTAAAATGCCAATAGCTCAATATCTCGCAATTGCGAGACCTATTGCATTGCAAAAGCTTGTTATTTCTGACACTGAGTTTACCCAATAACAGGGTTAAGATCTTGGAAACAACACTGCTTGCCCGCAGCACATTCATCTCCCTCCAACTTCCGTTAGTCTTTCATGCATCGCACATTTCTACCAAACTATTCAAAGTAACCAGGGGGAGAATAGACGGGGCGCCTGAACCCACCTACTTTCACACCCGAAAACCCCCAAAAGCGATTTTTTTCAACTCACTGGCGCTGTGACTCATGGCTGCCTCGTAGGGCTCCCTTTTGACATCTTAATGGCTTCAGTGAGCTGTGAGGAAGATTGGCTCTCAGAGGAATAAGACGTGTCTGCTGCTTTCCTCCTCCGGCGCGATATCTTCATGTCTGCCTGACAGCTTCCCCTCAGGAACATGGCTTACTGCATGCCAGGCGTGGGGGGAGCGGAAAAGGGGAGGGGCCTGTTGGCGCGGAGTACGACAGAGGATCTGCTCTGGATGGATAGGCCCCGGGGTCGGGTTCTGATGTTCCTCAGTGGCAGCGCTCGCTCAATACTGACGTCAGTGACGTGTGATGTAAGGACCACTCAGTTCAGAAGCCGGGGTCTGCCTCGTCGCACGTGCAGTTTAGACATTGTGGATATACGCAGTTGCACTGCGGAGATGCGAGCCTAAGGAAAATAAAAAGATTTACAGAGTACCACACAGTGGCAATTTATTTCCATCCAGATGTACCTAACTCTCACTTATTTTTCGCAGCGGCAGCAGTCTCTTTCGCCCCCTCAATTTCTCCCCGTCGGCGTCTTCGTCTTCCTTACTAGGGAATATGGGGAGCAGCACAGATTACTGACACAGGAACAGTGTGGAAAAGGCCGCTTTTATTGAAACAGGTGTACATCACAAAAGACCTTGGCCAGATGCCTTTCAAAACTACAACCTCACTATACAACATGTTAACTATGTTAAACTACCCCTACCCCTAAAGTTCCCCCACACAACATTTTTAAACCTGCAATTCTTTACCCCCTACTGTGATCTTTAACCTTTCACCTTTGAAATGTACCCTTTCACCTTTAACCTTTATGATTATTAACCTGTTAGTAACCCAACTTCCTAATGCACCTGAAAGATGTAACCTTGCCCAGGCGTGAACTTGTCTACCCATTCAATTTAAGCCTGGATTGCCTCTGTCAACAATGAATAAACTTGGCGAAAACATGCCAACTTGACTGTCAACCGCCACCCAGAACAAGCATTTACAATGCAATAGGTCTCGAAATTACATTATTTTGAGCTATTGACATTGTAAATGGGAATGTCTTTAAAAAAAATTAAAATGTATTGTTATTACTGATACTAATGATCCAGGAATACCATGTCCAGACAATTTTTAATCCGGCCAGGAGAAGTTCAAAATAAAATTCAGCGGACTATCACCTAGGTAGATTTATGTTTTTTTCTGTGTTGAGAGGATCCTTTACCCAGATGGGACAGAGGGATGTACTCTAGTTCCTCAACTTTTTGACAATAACATAAAACAAACTTTTTTTCGCTCCATTCTGTGCTTTGGTCTGCATCAGGATGTTGACGAGCACCCTTTGATGAAGCATGGCACTACTTAGTGTGTTAGGGCAGTATTTAAACATGAAAGGATTTCCTAGTGTAGAATATTGAGCAGATCCCTATTAGACAATAGATTATTTTTGAATACCCTTTGGTGTGATTTAGTGTATGTGTTGATGGTATAGAGCACCGGCTGAGCTGGCGGGCAAGAGCTAGAAATTCTAGGTGGTTAATATGCAAGAATCATATAACTAAAGTGACTAATATTAATATAGACAGATATGGAGGAGCAAGGTTTCTCCTATAATGATGATGCCTTAGCATCAATCCTAGCAGGTCCTTCCCTTTTCGGGAAGGCATATTCTCACAAGCGCTGACCCACCTGGAAGGGTGGGATATACTTCTAGAATTAAAATGGAATCAGATGATACATGAGGTGATCTTGACTGAATATTTAAGAGGAAATGTGTCCCCAAGGGGCCTTTTGGTCAGGAATGAACCCTTAATTTTTCTAGAAGATTCTTTTGATAGAAAAGAATGGTCGGTAATAGCCTGGAAGTGTACAGACGACTGGCTCATTTTAATCATCAACACGGTCAATAGAATACTGGATACACTTCTTATTCAAATACAAACTTCTGAAAATAATCTCAGGACACAGGTCCAGCCAGGGGTCTTCAAAAAGAAACTGGAGGAAACAAATATGGAGATAGGAGAATACAAAGATTACTTAGCCCATTCAAAGATCCATAAACTATGGAAGGATCTAAAGAAAATGTCAAGAGAAAAAGTCTATCCTTATGTTAATGACGAATATATCAAGCAAAAGATAGCCCAAAACTCACTGAACCAATGAGGGACAAGGTACAGGGACACCTCGAGCACAGGAAGTGAGGGGAGTGATTATGAAACCAGACCCAGAGGTGTGGGACCAGATAGGGGACTTTATCATACACCGATTGCCTTATTCTGCCAGCCCCCCCAGGGATCAGGATATCGGTGGCCACCTCTGTATCAATAGATGCAGTCCCACCATACCCCCAAATCAGATGCCTTTTTTAGGGAGAGGCAGAGGGAGGGGAAGGTGCAGACAGAGACCAAGAGGCCAACAAATACAATGGGGAGATCTGAACCAACAGATCACCCGGATTATATCATGAGACTTGCTCCCAGGGACAAGCAGAGAGGGAGTTTAATCATCAACTTGCCAAATGTGGAACTGACAAAAACACAGGAAAATGTCCTGAACAGAGGACTGGGATTTGTCCCCACTAATCAGGTGGATAATTTCAAACTTAGGTGTGAACTGCACGAGTTCTTTAGAAAAGTCCGCTTGAGGGTGTTCTTTGATGAGAAGCACCTCAAACTCAATCCGGACAAAACGGAACTAGTCCTAACCGGAGGTGGTTGCAGTCCCTGGTCTTCCTCTCACTGGCCTCCCTCACTTGGTGTCCCTCCGATTCCGGTTCCTAAGGTCAAAACCCTTGGTATTTTTTTGAACTCCTCACTTTCTGTTCACTCCCAGGTCAACTCAGTTGTTTCTTCCAGTTTTTTTCCCTTAGAACCATTAGGAAGATCTCTCGCTTCTTCTCTCTGCCCGCTCTAAAGATCATAGTGATGGCTGTGGTGCTTTCGCGCCTTGATTACGGCAACATCATCTACAACGGCGCCCCAGCCTATGCCATTCGCCGTCTGCAGCTAGTGCAGAATCAGGCTGCCCGCCTGATTCATGGCCTGCCTAAATTCCACCGCGTCACTCCTCTATTGCAGGCCCTGCACTGGCTGCCGGTGAAAGAACAAGCCTTGTTTAAGCTTGGCTGCACCACCTTTCAGGCCAGAATGGGCACCGCTCCGGAGTTCATCTGCTCCGCCATCATGCCCTACACGCCGGGCAGAGAGCTTCGTTCCTCTCATCAGGCCTTGTTAACCATCCCTCGTTTCAGAAAGAAAAAGGCAGGCGGAACAAAATTCGCAGTTCTCGCTCCTGCGTTCTGGAACTCCCTCCCGACGGAACTCCGCGGGACACCCTCCTACACTGAGTTCCGGAAAGGTCTAAAAACCCTGCTCTTTTCTCGAGCTTACAATGCATAGTCTTCCCTCTGCTCCTGTTGGCCCTCCTACTATTCAAAAGCGCCAAGAAACCGCGTGGTAAAAGTGCGCTATAGAAATATTTTTAAATTCAAATTCAAATTCAACGTGAGTCAGAAATAGGAGGGGATACCAATGTTCTGCCCAGGTCAACCTTCACCCCAGCCCTGATGCAGCTGCCACCAGTAGTGGGAGCATTTGAGCAAGAAGCAATCCACCAAGTGGAGCATGAAACACAAAGAATGAAAAGACCATTTATGAATTTAACAAAAGCGTAAAGGGAAGCAATCCAGGGATTGAATAAGAACCCCAGTATAGTGATAAAACCTGCAGATATAAGGGGAGCAATCGTCATACAAACAAAGGCAGCATATGACACCGAATGCTTGTGCCAACTGGGTGATGGAAGAAATTATAAGATCTTGGAAAAAGATCCTACCCCAGAGATACAGAAACAAATTAAGATGATGCTTGAAGAAGCTGTACAGAATGGTTGGATCTCACAGCCTGAAGCATAATTTTTGGTGAACACAAAACCTGTAATACTATACTTTTATACAGTACCGAAGACACAAAAGAATAAGACACCGGTGCCAGGATGACCAATAGTCTCAGGCATTGGCTCAGTAATGGAACCACTATCCAGATTTTTGTGACTTTTTCCTGAGAACATGAGTGGAAAAAAAGCCATCTTGTCTGAAGGACACCAGGGACATCTTAAACTTATTAAAGGATGTAGAATTTGACCCCACTAAACAATTCCTGATGGGCTTAGACATAGAATTATTATATACAAATATTCCCCAGGAAGAAACCCTGAGGGTCACCGAAAACATCCTGTATCAAGAGAACTGAGAGTTTCAAACCCCGATACCCTTTATCATGAACCTAGCACAATTGGCGCTTACTATTCAAATTTATAACAACATTTACCTTCAGTCACACAGGACCTCGATGGGGAGTACATTCAACCCTAGTTTGGCATGCCTGTATGTCTCCAACTTTTAGATAGAATACATCGATTCTACAGAGAACCCCTACACAGAAAACTTGAAGATGTGGCATTGTGTCTTAATTATTTGGGAGGGGGCAGAACATCAGTGGACAAGTTTCTTGCATGGCTCAAAGACAAAAACTGATTCTTACACTTCACCTCCACCATCACTAAGGAAACACTCAGGATTAATCCGAGGTTTCTGGTGTGGCCAGTCAGTCTGGGTGATGGGTCTAGTTCCGAGAGCTATCAGGAGTCATTCTAAAGGGTGCTGTCTTAGCCGATGATCGGTACTTCTGTTTTGTCCATGTTGAGCTTCAGGCAGTTGTCCTTCATCCAGTTGGCGACACCCGCCATGCACCTGTGGAAATTGGTTCTTGTGTTGGCAGAATCTTCTGAGAGCGAGAGGATGAGATGTGTGTCTTCTACGTAGGCAATAATGCTTAGTTGGGGGGATCTGATGATGTTGGTGAAGGTGGACATGTAGGTTTTGAAGAGAGTGGGGCTGAGGGAGAATCCTTGAGGGACACCATAGATGATGTCATGGGGTTCGGAGCTCAATAGGGGAAATCCACTTGAGGGTGTTTCCTTGGATATTGATTTGATGCTGTCTTCCGATCAGAGTGTGAAGAGATATGATGTTAAAGGCTGCTGAGAGGTCGAGGAGGTCTCTGATGTCATTAGTGGCTGCGATCAAGGCAGGCTCAGTGCTGTGGTTGGCGTGGAATCCAGATTTGGGGGTGTGTACGAGATGGTTCTGCTCTAGATATTTCATAAGTTGTTGGTTGATGGCTTTTTCCAGGAGTTTGGAGTGGAAAAGGAGATTGAAAAAAAAAAGTGGCAGTTTTTGAGTTCAATTGGGTCGGCGGATGGTTTCTTGAGGAGGGGTTTGATTTCTGCATGTCTCCAGTCTTCTGGAAAGGTGGCCATGGCAAGTGAGAAGTTGAAGATGGTGGTGAGCTCGGCGCTGATCCTGCAGCTTCTGAGGTTGAACATTTGGTACGGGCAGGGCTCCATGGGGGCTCCTGAGTGAATATAGTTCATGATGGTGGTGGTGTCCTGATGGTGAGCTGATCCCATGAGGTAAGTCGGTGATCTTTGTTAATTTCAGTGAGTGCGTGAAGGAAGTCTGAGGGCTTGGGCTGAGGTTCAAAGTTCTTATAGATGTTTGTGAGCTTGTCGTGGAAAAAGTCAGCAAATTTTTCACATAGTTCTTTGAAGGGGCGATGCTGTTTTATGTGACTGCTGGGTTGGGGAACTCTAGGAGAATGTTGAAGAGCTCTCAGCTGTGGTTGGGTCTGGAGGCGATGTGGTCGACTAGGGCTTCCCTCTTTGTCTCTCTCAGAGCCTGTGGTAGAGGTTGAGGGAGGTCTTGATGGTGGTCCTGTCTGAGGTGTCCTTGCTTGTGCGCCATCTTCTTTCCAGTTGCTTGCAGTGGCGTTTTGCTATTCTCAATTCCTTGGTATGCCATCTTGCCTGCTTGGCGGATTTCCTGTGTCTGCTGGTCTTGAAGGGAGTAATGATGTTGGCGCAGTTGGGGATCCAGGAGTTGATGTTTTTGACAGCTTGGACCGGGTTTGATGAAATGTAAGGGCATGAGGGGTTGAGGGCGTCAGTCCCTTGTCTCTCTGGTACTTTGCCTGAGCTGCGGTGTGTGTGGGGGTTGCTGAGTGGCTCAGCAGTGGAGGTGCGGGACTGGAGATGTTGAAGTGTACTATGGAGTAGTGGGTCCAGGTGTGTTCGGTAATATGGGTGTACTTGACCCTGTTGCTGGAGGTAAAGATGGGGTCCAGCATGTGTCCCGCATTGTGGGTGGGGTCAGTGAGGAGTTTGGTGAGTCTGATGTTTTTCATGCTGTTGACTAGATTGCTGGTGTTGGTTGTCGAAGTGGAAAATCAGATCTCTGCAGAAGATGTCGTTTTTTAAGTCATTGGCGAGAGGGGCGATGAAGTCGGGGATGACGGTGCAGAAGCTGGGGCGTGGTCCAGGTGGTATGTAGGCAAGGGTGTCTCTGATGGTGGTTTTGCTGTCTGTTTGGAGTTTGCAGTTGAGGTGTTCCATAGACTGGATGGTGTCTTCTGTCTCGTGGTGCAATGGGTGTTTTCTTTGTGCATGATGGCAATCCCTCCTCTAGGTTTGTTGGTGCGGTCTTGATGTGTGATCTTGTATCCATTGGGTGTTGCTGTGACAATGTCAGAAGCCCATGTGGGTGTGAGCCAGGTCGTGGTGAGGAAGACGATGTCAGGGGTAAGGTCTAGGATCTCAGTGGCATATTTGCAAAGTGAGAGTGTGTTGAGGAGGAGGAAGGCAAATTGTTGTGAAGTAGGTGTGTTGTGTTGGCTGGTTCGCATGGTGGTGGATGGTGAGTTGGTGGGTGATCTGATGATACAGGGAAAGGAGTAGTGGATGCAGGAGAAAATCCTACCATAGATTGTGGGGAGGTGTGGCAGCAGCAGTTGTGACGTCCATGGTCCATGGCTTGGAGTTTGCGGCAGTGTAGCTATGGGTGTAGGAGAACCATGGTTCCTGGCACTGGGTACAGACGGGCTTGCCTTTGGCGTGCCTGCTGCATGCACCCCTGTGTCCGGTCTGCGGCCTCCATTAAGTATGACCGGGGAGGAGGGAGGCCACTGGGTGGTGTTGGGAGGCGCTGGCGGGAGGCGGCGGCAAAACAAGAAGGAGAAAAAGGAAGAAAGAAACAAGGCACAGGCAGGCTCAAAAGGGAAAGGCACAAAGGCAAAGGAAAAAGGCATAAAGGCGAAGACCAGCAGTAGGAAAAATGAGTCACAATGAGGGCAAGAATCTGGCTGTTTGGGCCTACAGCCAGAGTGAGAGCTGGGCCTGGGACCTGCTCAATGGGGTTGCACTGCGGTCCCTATAATGTAGGTCCTGGAAGGAGGAAGAGGTGCTGGGTGGATGTGGGCTGGGCTTGCGGGAGGCAGGAAACAGGCAGCTGCAAAACAAATAGGAGAAAAAGGAGGGAACAAAAACAAGCAGGAGAAAAAGGAGGGAAAACCTAAGCACATGCAGGCACAAAAGGGAAAGGCGCAAAGGAAAAAGGCGCAAAAGGCAAAAACCAGAAGAAGGAAAAACGAGGCACAAGGAGGTAAAAAAATGCGGCTGTTCAGGGGCCAACAGCGAGAGTGAGAGCTGCACCTGGAATCTATATAATACAATATAATATAATATAATATAATATCATATCATATCATATCATATCATATCATATCATATAATATAATATAATATAATATGATATGATATATGTCAGGATGTCACTGGATTAATAGAATCAGCAGCATGTCATGTTTGAACCTTATAAACACATTCAAAGCAATGAGAATAATAATAATATTACAAAACAATCATTATGAGTATAGGAATTGCAGTGTTTGTCAATGAAACTGACAAAAAAGTATTTTTATATAAAAACAACCATACCATTTGTGTTAGAGATTTTCTCCTAGGCCAGGTTTTTAAAAAAATTGATAAGCGGCTTCCATCTTCCTTCTGTGACCTTGCACCACATGCATTTATGTCTTTTTTTTAAAAAAATAGCCGCCCAAATAATTGGGGATGTGGGGAAACCCCAAGTCCCCTTCAACACTCCCAGCTCCCCGCACTCAACTACTGTGCTGTACTGGAGCCGACATCATGTTTTCTGCTCCGCTATGGCTGGAGAAGCTCTTGTGCTCCAGTGATGGGAGAAGCTTGGTCTACTGCAAACGCAACAATGGGAGCAACAGTTGGATGCTGGGGAACCCACCCCTCGCAGATACTGAAATGGGGGCCCGCAATGTGCCCAGAGACTTGGTCCGTGCCTCAGGGAATGGGGTCACAGAGACAGAAAAAGTATTTGCCCTTAGAGACCCCAAGAATTAGAATTCAGAATAAAGAGTAGGCCTCAGGCACACCCACACCCAAGTAGGGGTATATAAAATATAAATGCGCTGACACCTAGGACCTGGTCCACCCTGGGTGTAATTAAAAGGATATACCACAGAGCACTATGTGCATGTTTCATGTTTGTTTGTTTCAAACATGCAATTCATTGAAATGGTATTTCTCTGGCCCAGGTGAGCCGACCTTCTTGATCTTGGACTTGTTATGCTCCTAGTGGTCAAGCCTAATCACCAGGAGCATTCAGGCCTTCTGGCCTCTAAAGGGGTGCATTTTGTTAGAAGCTGGCTGTTCTGGCTCTCTGCATCAGCCTTCTCCTCTGCCTGGATTGTGGTGTTCCTCGCCCGCTGGTCAGGGTATCTTGCACAGCCACTGCACTACCAACCATTCTATAGGCTTCATTGCCTTCTGGCTGTATTGTAGGGCACCTGTGGCAGCCAGTGGATGCCAGGTGTTTTTTCCCAAATGGTCCTCAAAAGGTCATAACGAGGTCAATGCCACTGGCCCTGAGGAGACATATCCTAATACGGGGGCTCAGCTGGAGGCAAAGTCCTAAGTCCATCTTTTCAGGGTATCAGATACTTCTCTTTCCAGCTGGACATCCTGTTGTTGTCTTCTCCCAGGTCCACAATCTTCTCAACTGTCTCTCCCTTGTGCAGGGGTTTTTAAGTGATGGTGGAAAGTTGTAGGGCCCATGAACCCCAGGCCACTCCTATGATGTCACATCATCCCTCTACCCTGTCCCAATCCTACTGCACAGCATACTGGGACAATCTAAAATGGCGACTTCAGGTTTTCTCTGGAAAGAGCTCCTCTGTGAGCTCCACCCTTAGCTGACATCACTGCCTGATCCCTTCTAACCAAAGCTTCAACGGTTAAACCTTCCTGTGCTGGCTCGAAAGGTCTGGTCCTCTTCCTTTATTCTAGTGGGTTTGAGCTGTCCCATCCCAGGTACTGACTGACAAACTAATTTTCAGATGTAGATTTCCTACCCACCCCTTCCTTTCCCAGGAATTGACTGATAATTGTTCATTTTGTGTGGGGAGGCATTTGTTCCCTCTGCTGGTGAGCAGAGCAGTTAACATGCCCTAGGAGGGGGGGGGGGGACAAAGCTCTGGAATCTGATTATGAGCTCAGCCAGCGAAATTCCCTAAGTGCATTAGAGTGTGGATGTGTGTTATTGGAAACTGCGAATTCAAACTCAGGGTTTATGTTTTAACCCAGTTTGATACCTTGCTGGATCCTATAGGCCTAACTAGAGCAAAACTGTCCTTTCGGGCAGATTTTGCCTGAATGTATAACACAGTGAAAACAATGCAAATTTTCCAGTATGCACTACAGAATTACTCTATTAATCTCCACTCATATTATAAGGCCTATCCCAGGAAAGCACCAATCCTTGCAGAATCCCTTATGCGACATGCTACTCGTGCGCAGATACAGGGCTGTGCACAATGGTAGTCTCACACAAGCAGCCGGCTCACATACACACATGTGTGTGCACATGTGTTCATGTGTAACCAACCCCATACCTCATATGCAGGCTCATATCAGCAGACATATTATAAAAGGTGGACACTAGTGGTTAATTACTGTGAATTTACAGTGAGTGTGACTCAGGTAGAGAGACTCACCCAAAATAAAGGTTCAACAACCAGGTAGTCAATAGAGGAACATCTTGGTGGGCTGAATGGGTGGAATTCATTTGCTACAGCATTATTGCACCTTTTAGTTTACTGTTAAATTCTTACCCTCCACAATTCCTTTATGAAAAGTCTTTGACAGCTTGTCCCTACTACCCTGAGACTAAAGTGCATAAACAGTGTAACATCCCCATTTTCATAGCTATAGTTTGACAAATCCTAGGACACAAGTAGCAAATGACCTCCACAACTACAGCCAGTGGCCAGTTGTTCCTGCCTGCAATACATGATACTGAAGATCCACTCTGTTCCTCTACTCTTGCTATATGCCCTTGAATCAATAAGTGGTTAACGGAAATGTTCATCTAACTTTTTTACCTCTCTCCCTCCCAAATAACCTTTATCCTGTAGTCTTCCACACCCAAAAAACCATGAAAGAACCTGAAAAACGTTTTAGGCTGGGCAGTTGGCTGGCACCCAACATATCCTGATGTCAAAATACAACTATGTGGGGTTTCTATAGAAGTACCTCTGTATATGTAAACCACATACAGAGGGCCATTGATGATCCTGAATGGCTGTCATTTTTCATGTGTAATGGTGCTTGTGTCATTCATGGCAAACATATTGTATTCTATAATACTCTTAAGGTCATTTTAGTGAGCCCCATTCGCTTCTTTGACACATGAATTTTCAGGTATTGATTCGAGGTATTGTTGTGGACAGAAATATCGAAGGTATAAATTAAGGGCCTGATTTAGATCTTGATAGATGGCTTCCTCCGTAACAACAGTGACAGATATCCCGTCCACCAAATGTAAATTCCACTATATCCTATGGGATTTATATTTTGGCAGATGGGATACCCACACCGTTGTGATGGAGTAATCCATTCGCTGAGATCTAAATCAGGCCCATAGTGTTGTTATTATTATCATTGTAAAAAATATTATTTTCTTAATTATCTTTGTATATAATATTATGTTTATGATTATATAACATGTTTTTTGTAGCATTGGTTAGTGTTGTTAATTGTTATCTTAGTTTTTTCTTTGTAATTTGTTTAATGTATTATTTAAATATTAGAATTATGTTTACATTATTAGTAAGAGTTGTTTTGTTTGTATGAGTTGTTTTAATGTTATATGAATGGCATGTTGGGTTTATGAGAAAAAAGGTGGGGAGATTTGTTATATATGTTTGTATTTTTTTAACAGCTGATGAGTGATAATTTGATATATTACTATTTTAATTGGTAATTTTCATTTTATTTTAATGATAAAATATTTGTTCTAATATTTGGAATACTTTTTCAATAACATTTCGATTTTTGGTTAGTAACAATCTCTTCCTATTGTTTCAATAGTTAAAAAAATATGTGTATACATTTGTTATATCATTTATTAAAAAATATATAATTTCTTGACAATTTATGTTGACAATATTTTTCATGTTTGAATTTGAAGAATATTTTTATATAAAGAATTGTATTGGATTTTCATGTTCCAGTAACACCAAACATCTAGCAGACAGATAATGCTTTTAACCAAGTAGATAGCTATTACATAACCAATATTACATTCCAACCTAAAACACTTAAGCCAGCATGAAGGGGGAGAAATACACTGTGAGTATTCCCAGTAACGTTCTCATATCCTTTTATGTTTTTGGAGGGCTCCATGTGCCTTGTAGACCAAATCCTCCACCTTTGCGCAGAAGTCCATATCCCTCATTGGAACAATGACATAATATTGATGATAGCAATATCGATTCATAAACATTTAAAAAAATAAATATTGCTCTTAAAAATATCGCTTTCTTATACTTAACTAATAATAACATAAACACAAATATTGATACCCAAAATATCACAATTAATCTAGTTTTACTTATATTGATAACACAAATATTGTAAACAAATATATTGTTACCTTTAAATACAGATATAAATTGTCAAAAATATAGCAACACACAATATCGTCTACATTAATGTCATAAAAAATATAAAGCCATTTGATTACAAAATAGTGTAATAACAGCATTTTACGTTACACAAAACAAACTTCTAAAAATAATATAAATAATCCAACATCATAATCATTTTATATAACTAAAAGAAAGTTAAAAATCCAAAACATTATACATATCAATACATCAAATTACAATTAACCAATAAATACTTACAATCAACAGGATGTAAACATTTAACAAAAATAAATTAATATTTATACCTTAACAATACCCCCAAAATAACACTAAAATTCAGGAATGTGAATGTAACATTATAAAATTAACTCTAATTAGCAACCACCATAAAAGACAATAACTGAAAAAAAACAGTTCAAGCTAAACACACACAAATTAGTAAAAACAACTGAAATGCAAATTAACTAATAAACTATAGAATCAATTAAACTAACAATACAAAGGAACACAAAATGTGATAACTTATTACAACAAAATTTAATAAAGCAGTAATCAACGTTACTCTGCAGGCTTCGCTATGGAAAATTAGAAAACAGAAGTGGAAGAATACATATAACTACCTTTTAAAGTAAGTAAAATATTTAATTAAACAAAGTAAACAATAACTGATTTAAAAAATGTTAAATTATAATTAGCTAACAGTACATTCTGGTCGTCATTACGATGTCGACACCGTTTCACGGAAGGACCTGCCCGACCATAGGTTGGCTGTTCTGAGAACCCCATTACGATCTGACTGCACATGGTGAGGCCACAAACCTCTATTTTTCAATGGGAGCTTGTGCGGCGGGCTGAAAACACCCACAGCACAAGCTCCCATTGAAAAATGGAAGTTAGTAAACATCCTGGCACCTTGTGGAAGGCACCTTAAAGTACCTTCCAAACGGTGCAGGGATGTTTAGTGGGGCACCATAGGTGCCCCCAAGCGCAAATGTGGGTGGCCACTGGCCAGGAGGGAAGGGGACTCTGACCACCATCATCCTATTGGGACGGTCGGAGTTTAAACCTACCATGTCTGTCGGAAACCCTTTCTGACCGACATTGTAATTAGGCCCTTCATTTATGTTTATGTAATAAACTTTAGAAATAACAGAAACATTACTACACCATCAACAAACTGGAAACCCACCAAGAAACCCACCAAGAAACTCCAGCAATCATCTACCTAGAAAAAGGCACATAAAAAGTAGGTAATTTAAAAACTTTTCTAAATATCAAGTCAACCTTAAACACAGAAAATAAAACTGTAAGCCCTCATCCTCTACTAACTATTAACAAAAAACTTTTTAAACTAAACCTAAAACAACTTTTTCCCCCTCAACAGAAAAGTAGCCATCTGATCCACATTATTACACCCCTAATGGAAAACAGAAAAAAAAGAACTGCAATTACCTTCAGGAACACAAATGTAAGTATAATATAGAACATGATTGCCATAACTGTGCATGTGCATTAGAAATGTAAAGTAAAATTATTACAATTTAACCAATTATATTATTAAACTATTTTCAGACATAGTGACAGAAAGAGCAAGATACATAACATCACAGAAAGGGAAACAATTATCCTCAAACATGGGTTCCACTTGAAATCAAGAAAGTACAAGCACCGAAAAAATTACCTGGAAATGTACAAAATATTACTCTGTTACTATAATACTTATTATGGGAGGGCAACTACAAAATATGGTATTGTTATTAATGTTAGAGAACACAACCACCCCCCAAATGTGACCGAAATTGAAGTAAGGCATGTACTACAAGATTTAAGAGAGGCAAGCACTAGTTCCCAAGAACCCACTACTAAAATACTAATAGATCTGTGGCCACATATACAAAGCATTTTTGCAGTCAAAATGCATTTACAATTGTACTAAACACAAATTGTAATTCGGTAACATATTACTGAATCACAATTTTCATTTGCAATTT
This sequence comes from Lissotriton helveticus, assembly GCF_964261635.1. Taxonomy (NCBI): domain Eukaryota; kingdom Metazoa; phylum Chordata; class Amphibia; order Caudata; family Salamandridae; genus Lissotriton; species Lissotriton helveticus. The sequence goes on from NC_136057.1 coordinate 1,700,667,564, forward strand.
AATATTTAGAAGGAGCACATTTAGGGCTTCCCTTCCAAATACAGAATCTAAATGGAATGTGTGAATGTTTTTTGTGACTGAATTTCGGTTGCAAAACATTCATATTTAACCAACTCCTTGAAGGAGGTGGTAACCCAATTGCAAATATTAAGGGGTCCCCAGAGGACTCCTTCCCCTTTGAGAATGGAAAACAAATATTTTTTAAGAGCAGGCAGTGGTCCCACGATCCACTGCCTACTCTTAAAAAAATGAAAATACAAAGTTTAATTTTTTTCCATTTAACCACAACCCATTTTCTTTCGAGGAAAATGGGCTGCACTAAAAATCAAAAAAAGTTTGCTTTATTTAAAATCAGTCACAGACCTCAGCCGACCATCATCCCTGTGATGGCTGTGATTCCTAATAGGTCGCAAATTGTGACCTACCTCATCAGTATGCATGAGATAGGTCTATTTGTGACGCACTTGGAATCGCTAATGAAACTCAAAAGAGTTTCAATCATGTGGAATTTCTCAATTGTGAGAGAATCGCAATTAGGAAATCGGTATTCCCAATATTGATGTATCTGGCCCATGCTCCCTAGACTACCTGAACTCATCACAGGCCAGCTTCTAGCTATACTCACATTTAAACGCTTAATATCGCATACTAAAAATGCTACTAGTGATACTCCTCCTACCCCTAGAAGTTACCAAGATAAACCTAATTTTCAAAGACTTAACCACCACACATAATGAAGAACCCTTCCTCCTACTTGACAACTTTAATGGTGAGAAACACATTATTATATGTGCTGCAGCAGATAACTTATTAAAACTAAGCCAATCTCAAACATGGGTGATGGATTTCACGTTCAAAATGTGCCTTAAACCATTCAGCCAGATATACACCATACATGGTGAATATCAAAATACCAATATTCCATTCATATAAGCTTTACTACCCAATTAACAAAGTTGCACTTACTATGAACTACTAAACCATATTAAAATGAAAACTACTTCCCACATAAAATAATAATCAACTTTGCGCAAGCCATGATCCAAACAATAGTTAAACTATACCCTTACATAGCCATAAAAGGCTGTTGCTACCATTTTGAGCACACCATTTGGGGACACTTCCAACATTCTGAACTAGGTAGCTTATCACGAAGTCCCGTTGTGAAAAATCAACCTCCCGACCTTAGGTCGGTGGTTCCGACCACACTATTACGATGCAACCGCCTAGGGCGGTCGCAAGCCTCCATTTGTCAATGGAAGCTTGTGCAGCGTGCAGAGGCTTTGAAACATACCTGCATCGTGTGGCAGGCACCATGCGATGCCTGCTGTACGGTGCAGGGATATTGTACCCCCAGGCTCAAGAGTGGCAGCCGCCGAGGGATGGGAGCCTTTCTTGGGGCCCCCAAAGACACTTTCCAACAGCAGTTCCATGTTGGAAAGGCTGGCATGGAACTGCTGTCGGAAACTGCCATCGTAATCCCAAAGGTAGAACCGAGCCTGGCCCCGCCGCCATTGCAGATTATGGATGGTTTCCGACGCACTGACAGGCTCCTTGAGCCCGCCTGAAGTGCCGCAGACAGTCTCTCCACCCGAGGCCTCCACCCGCCGTGGGCAGACTGCTGTGTGAATTGTCGGTGGTTCCAACACTGGTGTGGCATCGGTGTAGGATCCACCAACATCATAATTAGGCCCATAGTGTAGAATATGCAACAAACAGCCAATTTGCCTTTGAAATAAAAAATATTATTGCACAGGTCAGTGTTCCTGTAACAGAGGTAACTAACCACTACAACTCACTTATAGAAAGCCCATTCTACCAACAAAACAAACAAAGGCTAAGATAATGGACTTCTTTGAAGACACTTGGGTTGGCAGACTGCACCACTCTAGACACAGATGTCAACACAAATTCAAAATACCACAGTGGAATGTCCATGAAAGCATCATGGCTCAAGAAGCAATAACCAACAATGCAGTAGAAGGATGACACAATACTTAAAACTTTCAAACAAACAAATAGCATGTGCAACATGCTACAATGTAAAGTAACACTACTTTAAATCCATAGTAAATACCCTATTATAAAAATATCAAGCTACCTACACACTAAGGGCCTAATTAATAGTTTGATGGTCCCACTGTGCAACATACAGCCTGCTGTGGGAGTGCCAAACCTTTGGTGCGACCGCCTGCCAGATTAAGGGGTCGATTCCGATCTCGAACGGACAGCTCACCGAGAGCTGCCCGTAGCCCTACCTCACAACCGAATCGTTCCAGGAGCCGGGACGTCCGAGCGAGGAAGTACGATATGGAAAAGTGCCAAATTCCCGACCGACACGTATGCTCTGACTTCATCCACAATTTCTGTACAAACCGGATCCGTAAACGCCCAATTCGAGTCGCACAGTACCATTATCACTGCAATTTCCGGCCGGTCAAGTACGATGAGTACTTTCTACGCGCCGGACGGGTCGCCACGTACAGCACGTCACAGCATCCGGGAAAGCAGCATCAGGTACGATTCGCACCAGAACACAATACACGGCTATGAGACGGACCAGCTAGCAAAGGGTACGAGACATAGCAACAAGCAGCGTGTACGAGACAAACACATCATGAATCCCATCACGCAGGTCATATCAGTACTCTACATCTATGCCAGATCAGGAACAGACGCGGACGGCGCAGACGGTAAGTCAGACACCCACTACACAAACAAACGACACGTACCTGCCAAAAGTCACACATACCCAGGGGGTCCATATCTTGTCCACTAGCAACAGGCCACTATAGGGGTCGCAATGCTATCACTGCTGCCACCCCCACCCATATGTGGTATTTTGCCTAGCACTATTGCCACCCCCACTCATAGGGGCTATGTTGCCTATCACAACTGCAACCCCCACTCATAGGGGCTATGTTGCCTATCACTACTGCCACCCCCACTCATAGGGGTTATGTTGCCTATCACTACTCCCACCCCCACCCATATGTTGAATGTTGCCTATCACTACTGCCACCCCCACTCTTAGGGGCTATGTTGCCTCTCACAACTGCCACCCCCACTCATAGGGTGCTGTGTGACTATCAATATCAATACCCCCACCCATAGGATGGGTGATGCGCCACACATCCATCATACATCAACCTCAGGTAACAGTGTATAGTCTTTGAGAAATGCCCCCAACAGTGAATATGATTAGAACATACAATGTAAATACCATCACATGTGTGAGCAAAAACTAAGGGGCCGATTATGATGGCGGACGGACCTGAGTCCGACCGCCACCAGAGAGTAGGACGGACCGTCCGCAGGGGCAGCGGCGGTCCCTCCGTGCAGATTAGGATGTGACCGCCAGAGTGGCGGTCACATCCTCTATTTTTAACATTGCGGCGGGTGCAGCTTCAAGCTGCACACGCCGCACTGTTAAAAATGCATGCACGGCATTTGCGTGCACAAAGCGGCAGGCACCGCGCGATGCCTGCCGCTTTGTTCATGCAAATGCAGGGGGGTATCATAGGTACCCCCCCCATGTGCACCCCCAACCCCCCCTTCACCCAGGGGGCCCGCAACGGGCCCCCAAAGTGAAGGTCCGTATGCTTTTCCACGGCAGAAAAGCCGCCGTGGAAAAGCATACTTTCTACTTCATCATAATATGGCTGGCGGTGTCTGATAGACACCGCCAGCGATGTGAATGCTTTTCCGCCGCGGCGGAAGGCGACCGCGGCGGAAAAGCGGCGGACAGATTCCAAGACCCACCAGCCATCCTAATTTGGCGGTGGGTCTTTCAAGCATCCGCAGCGGTTTTCCCGCATCCTCCGGGCCGGCGGTGGCTTCTGCCGGCCCGGAGGATGCGGGAAATCCGCAATCGTAATAGGCCCCTAAGTGTGGGCTACACAAGTCAAGCATCACATTAGCACTGGGTCAATGTGCTCTAACCCCCCATCACTGTGTAGATCAAATGTAAATTGTGTGGTTCCAAACTGCAGCAAAAGTTGAGCATTGTGGTAATGGGGCTAAACCCCCCATCATCGCAGTGACCAAAAGGTAAGTGTCATCATGGTAAAAGCAGCAAATGCCAAACAGCATGTACGATTCCTGGTCTCAACACATGAAACACTTTTGTGGCAAAGCAGTGGTTGTGTCACATACCCACAGAGATGTGGTGAGGCAAACAGTGCTGTGAAATTAAAACATACTCTCAGCCATGTGCAAACAAGCACCACCCATGGGGGCTGACATTGCATACAGTGTACAATGACACAAAAGCAGAAGTGACCATCATAATGCATACACACATCTCAAAAATAGACACACAAAGCAATACATCCTGTGTAGACTGTAGGTGTCAGGTCAAAAAATCCCATCCCCTGGCAGCTATGGGACCTAACAACCAGGATCAATGTGCAGAATGATGAGATATGACTCACAGGGACAGCAGGGAAAATCACCCAAAGAACATCCAGACAATTGCCCACAACAGCAATACCAATGCACTGGTGCAGATGACCAACAACCAACAGGCAACCTCACACTGCACTTCTCACACAACATATGTTTGTGTGTGTCTCAGTATCCCCAGGCAACTACACAACATATGAGGGGGGCTGAACCACAATGATACAGATGTGGACACAGTGGCATACAAAAGTAAGCCGTCAATTGGGCACCCCTTAGTGGGCAATCAGGCATTGTAAGATGAGAGGGAGCCCAACAGACACATGTGACACAAGCTGGAATGAACAGTAACTAAAACAGCAAGAGACAGACCCACAACAGCACTACCCCCAGGGACCATGGGGTGACACAAGCCTGCATGAAATATCCACTGTAATGCAAAAGGTAGATGTTGTTGAAACCGGGAAACTCAGACATGTGTCCTATGCCACAAACGTATATCACACCTACACAAACACAAATCACTCAGCATGACCCGTCAACCAGGGACAAAAGGGAGGTAGGGGCCCAGCCATACAAACATTCACATCTGTCCACCCGTGTTAGACCTGGCATCCTTAGCGTGGTTTCCCCCTATCTTTTTGCCTCTACCTCCTGTATTTTTGATTCTGTGCTGGATTTCTTTTTTGCTGGTTTAGATGCTTTGGGCACTTTGCCACTGCTGATCAGTGTCAAAGTGCAAGTGCTCCCTGTATAAATTGTTATTGTGATTGGTTATCCATGATTGGCATATTTGCATTACCAAGAAGTCCCTAGTAAAGTGCACTCAGAGTGCCAGGGCTGGTGAATCAAATGCTACTAGTGGACCTGCAGCACTGATTGTGCCACCCACATGAGTTGCCCTAAAATGGTGTCTCAGGCCTGCCATCGCAGTGCCTGTGTGCAGTCTGTGAACTGCCAAGTCCTCCTGGTCAGTTTCCCCACTGACCAGGTCTAACCCTTCCCTTTCTGTGCACATTGGTCACCCCTATGGAAGGCACACGGTACCCCCTTGGGCAGGGTGCAGTGTATGTGAAAGGTAGAGCATGTACTAGTGCAGGTGACATGCTCTGGTAGTGAATTACAACCATTTTTGTTTTTCACTATTGTAAGGCTATCTTGCCCCCTAGGCTATCATAGGGAATGCTGGCTACAGTGGCTACCAGCATATCTTCCCATAGGAGCAAGATAGGACATAATACTCCTTGGAGTGGTAGTGCGCTATATAAGTGCATCTTCACATCACATCACATCACATAAAAGGCTGGTATCCCTAAATTCAGAATTTAATAACACATCTTTTTGGGAAGGTTATTTTTAAATCCTGTGTTCGAGGACAGCACTTTTAGAAAGTTGTTGTTCTCTTGTCTGACCTTTCTGTGTGCTTTGGCCTCTTTGTGAATTGATTGTCTGGTTTGTGAGTGACAGGGGCTGGGTGGCTCCCAAAGGCTGAGTGGGCCATCCCTGGGCTGAATAGCTCCATCTGCATCTAGAGTGGTGGGAGGGGGTAGCACCTGAGCCTGAATAGGGCTGTGCCTGCCTTCCACAATGCTGGCTCCACTTCCTGCTGGGCAGCTGACGACCCTGCCCCTCTCTCTGAAAGGAAAGGAGAGGCCAGGAATATAAAGTGTTCAAGGAACACCCAGAACTGGTTCAGACCGGGCTCAGAGCCCTCCTGCACAAAGGGAAAAAAGACTTTTAGGGGTATAAGTAAAGGACCCCTGACTACAGAAAATTAGATCCTCCTGGAATCAAGAAGGAACCTCTGCCAAGGAAAAAGCTGAAACTGAAGAAAGGAGACTGTCCTGCTGTTGCTCTGCTGGACTGACCTGCTGTTGCTTTGCTGCCAAGGAGGGAGTAAGGACTTTGCTTTGTGCTGTGTCCCCTTGCTTGAAGGAATCTCCAAGGGCCTGAGAAGAGCTGGCTCCCTGTTAAGAAGTCCCAGGAACAAAAGGACTTCACCCCCAGCTTCCCTGAACTCTGCTGAGAGAGTTCTGTCCTTCCTAGAGTGCTTGGGCCAGTTGTGGTACCTCTGGAAGCTGCACCTGTGTTGGGAAGCTGGAAACCAAGATTTTGAAGACTTTCTGCAAGTTTTATCGCATCGCTCGCTTGCGGAGCGCATCCCCTTCAGTGCGAGGAAATTCCCGCCCCTACGGACGCCGAGATCGTCGCAGCGCCTGTTGCCGCTGCCAGAATCATCGCATCCTTCGTTTGCGGGACGCGACGATCGTCGCTGCCCCAAAGATCATCGCATCGTCCCTTTTGCGAGCCGCTTCCACGAAACCTGTGCATCGGAATCCACGCAAGGTATCGCATCCCTCCCCATACAGAACGGAGTCACGGGGTTATCGCATCGCCTTCCCAGGGTCTCAGGAGTAACGCATCGCTTGCTTTTCAAAGCTACAGCTTTCACTTGGAACTTTTGTGGCATCTAAAGTTACTATTGGCTAAAACATGACGCAACTGTGGATTATTTTAACGCAACCTTAAGAACACTTTTGAAACCATATTCCTGAACTGTGTATGTTGGATGTTTGTCATTTTGGTCTTGTGTAGTTTAGATTAAAATACCTTTATTTTCCTAAACTGTTGTGGAGTCAGTTTGTGGTATTTTCACTGTGTTACTATGAGTGTTGGTACAAATACTTTACACATTGCCTTTGATAAGCCTGGCTGCTCATGCCAAGCTACCAAGGGGGTGAGCAGGGTATTTCCTCCTTACCCTGACTAGAAGCAAGGGTCCCTATTTGGACAGTGATACCTACCTCTGCCAACTAGAGACCCCCAGTTCTAACAACCCTCAACACCACACACCCTGAACTGCACCAATGTGCATCAGTGAAGCCCACATGGACTGGTAACATTGCACAGGCACCCATGATAAACACAGTAATGTTGGGAGGATCTAAGGTGCACAGACTAATCACACAAGGACAGTCTACAACCACGGTGATTGACATACATATTGCACAGTATGCGGTACATGGCCAAGACGTCAAATCTCCAGTAAACTTTGGAATCCCTGCCACAATTCCAGGACAATGCAGAAGCCAAGGAGAACCACAAGGCACACATGCAGAAACCAGCCAACATTGCACCTTTGAACCTGACAAGTGGGAGCAGTCACACACACATATACATGTTTCAATCACTGAAAGGTACCACCTACGGACAACTACATGATATTGCGAACCAACAAGTGCCCTGGGGAGCCCTGACTGTGTACCATCTGCGTCTGACCACATCATCACCACTCAGAACTGACAAATCATAATGATGACACACAAATTAACAGTAGTGTGTCATGCACCCACATATCTGGAAGCCCTGGACAAAGATGTGTGATAAACACAGGACAACTCAGCAAGCATCACCAACACAAACATATTAAGGGAACACAGCCTGTGTAGAAAAAGGGATGGGAACACACACAGACATGCACACACAAAACACACACCATGGGCCCAGGCAATGTCACGGAAAATACACTAACTTGAGGGGACTCCACTCCTATGGAAGCACAGCTGTGCCAAACACAGTTCCAGCAGGTCACAGTCATGTCAGCACAACACTTGTTCAGTCAACCATCATTTACCACCCAATGTAGGCACCGATCACATCAGCCTGGATACGGGAGTGTCCCTTAAGTCATCTGATCTTACTCAATACATATGTCTAGCAAGTTGCATAGAGGACACAGTTGACTCCTACACCAATGATGCCCACACCTGCTTGTCCAGTGGCGATGGGCCCACAGTCAGGGAAATATACAACTTGGACAATGGGAAGCACATCATATGTGCATGGGTGCAAGCCACAGATGTGACCATGCAAATGAAATGTTAACATCCCTGTGCAAAATTAGTTAATCATGACACACACAGTCAGCTGCATAGGATGACATGGATACCGACCAGAATAGGATACATATCTCATGAACCCTGTGCCCCATGGGAACAGTCCAGCCTGACCTGCCAAGCCAGGTCCTCCCTGGACTGGAAACAAGCATCAAGGACCGGTTTCAGGCTTTCAGCCCTCATCAGCCTTGATAGCTTGATTCCAGTGGCATGGAGAGCACGAGACTCACGTCTGCGCATACCCGTCCCACTCGGGGTGACGAATGCAAAAACAACAGGTGATGGACAGAATGCAGAACAATGTCATACATTCACCCCAGTACAGAGATCTGGGCCTAAATCCATAGTTTTTTTGCTCACCATGCCATTCCAGTTTGAACTCAGCCATATGCAAATCATCCTTGACCCTGTGCCCAATCGGAACAGTCCAGCCCAAACTGCCAAGCCAGGTCCTCCCTGGACTGGAAACAAGCATCCAAGGACCGGTTTCGGGCTTTCAGCCCTCATCAGCCTGGATAGCTTGATTCCAGTGGCATGGAGAGCACGAGACTCACGTCTGCGCATACCCGTCCCACTCGGGGTGACAAATGCAAAAACAACAGGCGATGGACAGAATGCAGAACAATGTCATACATTCACCCCAGTACAGAGATCTGGGCCTAAATCCATCGTTTTTTTGCTCACCATGCCATTCTAGTTTGAACTCAGCCATATGCAAATCAGCCTTGACTCGGTGCCCCATGGGAACAGTCCAGCCCGAACTGCCAAGCCAGGTCCTCCCTGGACTGGAAACAAGCATCCAAGGACCGGTTTCGGGTTTTCAGCCCTCATCAGCCTGGATAGCTTGATTCCAGTGGCATGGAGAGCACGGGACCCACGTCTGGGCATACACCTGTCCCGCTCAGAGTGACAAATGCAAAAAGAACAATTGATGGACAGAATGCAGAACAATGTCGTACATTCACCCCAGTACAGAGATCTGGGCCTAAATCCATCTTTTTTTGCTCACCATGCCATTCCAGTTTGAACTCAGCCATACGTAAATCAGTCTTGACCTTGTGCCCCATGGGAACAGTCCAGCCCAAACTGCCAAGCCAGGTCCTCCCTGGACTGGAAGCAAGCATCCAAGGACCGGTTTCAGGCTTTCAGCCCTCATCAGCCTGGATCGCTTGATTCCAGTGGCATGGAGAGCCTGAGACTCACGTCTGAGCATACCCGTCCCACTCGGGGTGACAAATGCAAAAACAACAGGTGATGGACAGAATGCAGAACAATGTCATACATTCACCCCAGTACAGAGATCTGGGCCTAAATCCATGTTTTTTTGCTCACCATGCCATTCCAGTTTGAACTCAGCCATAGGCAAATCAGTCTTGACCCTGTGCCCCATGGGAACAGTCCAGCCCGAACTGCCAAGCCAGGTCCTCCCTGGACTGAAAACAAGCATCCAAGGACCGGTTTCGGGTTTTCAGCCCTCATCAGTCTGGATAGCTTGATTCCAGTGGCATGGAGATCACGGGACTCACGTCTGAGCATACCCGACCCACTCTGCATGACGAATGCAAAAACAACAGGTGATGGACAGAATGCAGAACAATGTCATACATTCACCCCAGTACAGAGATCTGGGCCTAAATCCATCGTTTTCTTGCTCACTATGCCATTCCAGTTTGAACTCAGCCATATGCAAATCAGCCTTGACCCTGTGCCCCATGGGAACAGTCCAGCCCGAACTGCCAAGCCAGGTCCTCCCTGGACTGGAAACAAGCATCCAAGGACCGGTTTCGGGCTTTCAGCCCTCATCAGCCTGGATAGCTTGATTCCAGTGGCATGGAGAGCACGGGACTCACGTCTGAGCATACCCGTCCCACTCGGGGTGACAAATGCAAAAACAACAGGTGATGGACAGAATGCAGAACAATGTCATACATTCACCCCAGTACAGAGATCTGGGCCTAAATCCATCTTTTTTAGCTCACCATGCCATTCCAGTTTGAACTCAACCATATGCAAATCAGTCTTGACCCTGTGCCCCATGGGAACAGTCCAGCCCGAACTGCCAAGCCAGGTCCTCCCTGGACTGAAAACAAGCATCCAAAGACCGGTTTCGGGTTTTCAGCTCTCATCAGCCTGGATAGCTTGATTCCAGTGTCATGGCGAGCACGGGACTCACGTCTGAGCATACCCGACCCACTCTGGGTGACGAATGCAAAAACAACAGGTGATGGACAGAATGCGGAACAATGTCATACATTCACCCCAGTACAGAGATCTGGGCCTAAATCCATCGTTTTGTTGCTCACCATGCCATTCCAGTTTGAACTCAGCCATATGCAAATCAGTCTTGACCCTGTGCCCCATGGGAACAGTCTAGCCCGAACTGCCAAGCCAGGTCCTCCCTGGACTGGAAACAAGCATCCAAGGACCGGTTTCAGGGTTTTCAGCCCTCATCAGCCTGGATAGCTTGATTCCAGTGGCATGGAGAGCAGGGGACTCACGTCTGAGCATACCCGTCCCACTCGAGGTGACAAATGCAAAAACGGTCCTAGGATGCTTGATTCCGGTCCAGGGAAGACATGGCTTGGCAGTTCGGTCTGGACTGTTCCCATGAGGCACAGGGTCAAGACTGATTTACCTATGGCCATGTCTGAGCTGGGGTGGCTTGGTGAGCAAAATAACGATGGATTAAACCCAGATCTGTGGCTGAGGGTGAATGTTTTTCCATTGTGCAACATTCCGTCCATCATCTTGTGTGTTTTGCTTTTCACCCTATGTGAGAAGAGTATGCCCAGATGTGGGTCCCATGCTCATTACGCCACTGGAGTCAAGCTATCCTGGCTGATAAAGGCTGATAGCCAGAAACTGGTCCTAGGATGCTTGATTCCGGTCCAGGAAATACATGGCTTGGCAGTTCGGTCTGGACTGTTCCGATGAGGCACAGGGTCAAGGAGTGCACACGGCTCGGCCAACTAACTGTACGACGCGTATTTTGAAAATCCACATGCACCCGTCTCCATACGTTTCATGGGGTTATGCGTGCGCACGGCTCGGTCCATGCCTGCACGACTCATATGCATTTAAGTCACCCTCGTCGGTTCACATTGCAGTCAATGGCCAAGGCGTGCACACAGCTCGGTCCACAACTGCATGATGTTTCTTTGTAGAAGTCAACCGCGTCGGTTCACATTGCAGTCAATGGCCAAGGCGCGGGCACGGCTCGGTCCACAACTGCACGACGCGTCTCTGTAGAAGTCACCCACGTCAGTTTACATTGCAGTCAATGGCCAAGGTATGCGCACGACTAGGTCCACAACTGCACGACGCATCTCTGTAGAAGTCACCCGTGTTGGTTCACATTGCAGTCAATGGCAAAGGCATGCGCATGGCTCGGTCCACAACTGCATGACGCGTCTCTGTGGAAGTCCCTCATGTCGGTTGACATTGGTGTGACTTGTTGACGGATTCCACACACAATTACTTGCCAGGGACTCAGGTGCACACCTACAACACCACAGCATGTGCCACACTGTATCCCATGGCATGTAAGGCTGCATTACCTGTGTGTGTATGAGGGGCAACATTTGGTTTCTAGTGTGGCACTTTGGTGCAGCCACTCCGAGGCTGGGCACGGGTTCATGGGGACAGAATCCTTTGTGTGTTGTGCACATTACCACTGTGATGTACAACTGTTTAGTTATGGGCATGAGTCATGGACACAGTTGCAGTTTGGATATGTGTCTGACTTGTCACCTACACCCTGAGTCCAGGGTGGGATGGCATGTACGTCACAGCGAGACCCATAGCCACAATTCTGATATACACCCACAGTCTGTGTGCATGTTGTGTCTTAGATGTCTCTGATTCCATGTGCCCAATGGGAGTCAGTATCCACATCCATGTGGTTTGTGCATCAACATTGATGCTGTGAGTGTGTCTCAGAGACGTCCATGTATAGCCTGCAGAGACAACAGGGGCCACTACCTGTGGGACTCATGGTTTTTTGTGGTGTCTACATGACCCTGGGTATCTGCCTGTCATAGAGATGTTATGCCTGGGAGACATCAGTCCTCACTTGTCACTGTGGTGTGTGTTTGGAACATGACAGTAGTACATAGGTACTGTGATTTGCCATTGCACTTCATGGAACTTATGTACACATGTTGACTTGATATGTGAGATGATGGGCATGAAGGTGACATATGTGTCCATACCCAACAGCACACACCTCAGTTCATTGTGTATTGTCATGATTTATCATATTATATTTTGCTTGGTCATTGCCACATGGGTGGATAAATGTACAATCTTCCTTTGCCCATCTCAGTACTGCAGGGCACCTGCTGTTCATAGACCGTTCCCAGACCATAAAGCATGTTGGAACACAACTTCATTCAACAGTACCGCTTCACCAGGCCACTGATTGAGGAGTTGGCGGAGCAGTTGGTGCCACATCTGCTACCTGGCCAGACATACCCTACAGCACTGACACCAAAGGTGAAGGTGATGGCAGCCATGCACTTCTATGCTACCGGTACCTTCCAGTACACTGTGGCGACTGCTGGTGGGATGTCACAAACTATGTTCATCCGTGTGCTACGTGATGTCTAGCCCAGGTCAACTCACTGACATAAAGGATGCTTTTTATACACTGGGGAGGATGCTGAACTTCATTGGATCTATTGATCGCACACATGTGGCCCTGGTACCACCACGGGCTCATGAACAGACATACCGGAACAGGAAACATTTCCACTCCATCAATGCTCTGGTGGTATGTCTAGCGGACATGTGTATACCCGGTTCTGCGCACTATGCCTACATCATGAGGAGTAGTCGCATTGCGACGATGATGTCACAGATGCCTCACCAGCGTGTCTGGCTTGTCGGTGTGTACTGGCTGTTTACCATTGTGTGTGTTTGGCAATGTTGGTCAAAACTCATCTAATGTGCAATTCTTTGTATGTAGGTGACTCTGGATACTCCAACATGCCGTGGTTGCTGAAACCCCTCAGGAACCCCGTGACAGCAGCCAAGATGCGCTACAATGAGGCACATGGTCGGACTAGGAGAGTGATTGAGCGGACCTTTGGTCTCCTGAAAAGCCGCTTCCGCTGCCTGGACAAGAACGGAGGAGCCCTCACATATGACCCTGCTATGGTGTGCAAAATTATCATAGTATGCTGCATGCTACACAACATGGCAGTGCGAAAGAAGTTACCTCTCATCTAGGATAACGATGACCTACATCCTCCACCTGTGGAGGATCCTGGCCCGGGCCATGATGCCAGTGATGATGATGATGAGGGTGACGTCCGCACACAGCTCATCAACAACTTCTTCACCTGAATGTGAGTTTACAGGGTTGTTATGTCAATGTATTGAGTTAGCCTGAAATGTGTTGGTGCTGCTCAGTTGCTGTTTGAGTTTGTCTGTGTGCTACTTGACTAGATGCGTGCAGTGATCTGTCCTGTCAGATGGTCTGTACTCCACAATAGTGTCCACATGCTAACTTGTTTCTGTGCAGGTTTCATGTGACATGTTTTGTGCATGTGTATTGCATTTGTATCCTGTTCTGCTGTGCTTTTGACTGTGTCTTATGTCTGTCCTTCCCAGGGTACTTTGTCTGTTGTTTGGTCGCCTCTGACCCCCAACACCCAGAATCCAATCCCAGGGTGGAAGTTGTAGATTCCCATCAAGTGATGTACCACACACCCCTGAACCTCAATTCAACACTTGGTGACCATGTGCCCACTGTCATGTGGAATTACATTGCAACTGTTGTGGAATAAATATGTTGCGGATGTGAAATGAACCTATGTTTCACTTAGTTATGTGTATTATCTGTCTTCACACATCTGACTGACATTTGCTTACCTCACCTATGGGCTTCTTACCACTGACTATGGATAGGTGTGGTGTCTGTGCATTCCACTGTATTTCTGGTCAACATCTTTTATAGGCGATGAGTTACATGGCCATGGTGAGTATGTGTTGTGGTACCCTAGTGGTGTGCTCCCTCATATGTGTCACATCATAATGATTCACATAACGGTAGTCACATTGCTGTAGTAGTTAGCATGCACTGTGGTCTTTAGCAGGTCATCATCTACATGACACATACCAAGTTTGAATCACAACAGAGGCAAGTATAGTGTAATAGTGAGTTTATTTACATACATGTGTGGAGATAGTGCACAGGATTGTGGGTGCTGTACATTAGGTTTGGAATCCAAAGTTCACAGATGAGTTTGAAGTCTTGGTAGCTGAAATATCCAGAGTAAAGTCCACAGTCATCTGCTACATCAGACCAACATGAACTCTCCATATGATGTGGATGAGTCTGGTTTTATGCAACAAGGTGAACGGTTTGCACACAAAGAACAAAATCCAGAACAGGTTTTGTTTTCTTGAGAGATGTGCATGGCCATCTGTGTCTCACTTGTCCTTCTTCGGATGACCCCTCTTCTTCTTCAAGGGGGGATCCTCAGGTGCAGGCTTCTGCGGTGCCGAGGACTCTCCACCAGAGTCATCCTCCCTCCATGTGGCATTTGCAGATCTTGCAGCAACATATGTTGTGGGCACACAGGGAGGTAAGGACATGTTGGTGCTGATCTGGAGGAGGCATGGCAGTATGTCCCTATGCACCGCAGTAAGGTCATCCCACTTGGACTCCATGCGAGCATGATAGGCAGCCTTCTTCTGTTGAATGTCCTTGAGGATCCCCACTACCTGGCCGAATCCTCCGGTGCTATCCTGGCACACACAAGTGACCCTGGGCCCCCTTGGGTGTTGCTACTGGTGGTGTTGTCTGTAGCTTCCTGGGTGGCCAGTGTTCCTGTGCTGTTGGAATTCTGTGTCCTTGGTCTGTCCGTGTTGGTGGGGGTGCTCGGTCTGTTGCCAGGTGTTGTAGGCATGGGTGCAGGGGGTGCTGATATTTGTATTGCTGGTGCTGCATGATGACTCACACCGGAGGTGCCAGGTTGTTCTTTGTCATCCGAAGAGGACGGAGACCGATCCACACCAGAGAGCTCAGGCTCCACCGGAGTCTGGGACAGGGACTCATCTTCATTTACTGCTGTGTCCTCAGCACCACCTGTGTTTGGAAGAGGCACACAATGTGAGTTATATTTCTACAGGCATCAATGGTTCACATACATTTGCAACTGTACGTCAGGATGTGTGCCTGTACACTGCATTGTCCTACGTTGTCAGGGACAGAGATTTATATTATTGTGGCACATGGTCCAGCCAACATGAAGCATTTCAGTGTGCATGTCAAAGTGTGTGCAGGACCAGCTCATGTATGGATTTGATTGTACATGGCCATTGCTACTCAGGGGCCATCATGTGGCTGACACAAGCAAGTCATCCCTGTTCACATTTGACTCTGCTTCCCTGTGAGGGAGTGTGCCTGTACTGACAAGATGTCTGACAGTGTAGCCCTGGTGTTAGTTGGTGCCCAGTTCCCAGCAGGGCCTTGTGCTCCCCACAGCAGAGCCCAGTGTCAGACATCTTGTCAGTCCATTTCCACTCCCTGTGAAGAGAACATGGTTCAGTGTGAGCTTGCAGGGCCATGTAGGTGTGTGGGGATTGTCAGTGACTGCAACTCCCATCAGCCCTTTTAGGTAGCCATGTGCTCACCATATGCTGTTTCCCTCTTCCAGAGCCTTGCACATGCTCAGAGGGGCCTAGCTAATAGAATGCACCTGCTCCTAGTATAGAACTGTCATCCTATTCTTGCTGATGTAGGGAGAAGTAACTCTCCTCCCACTTTGTTGAGCAAGCAAATCCTGTGTCCCCATAATAGTAATTTTGCATGCTTACATGTGCCAGGACCTCCCCTTGGTTTTATGCGGACTAATGTAACCTAAGCATATATAAGGTCCCTGTTTTCTGTACTCCTTAGAATGCCTCCTACAGTTCCTGAGGGTACTGTGTGACGTAGTCTCCCTCATCTGAGGTTATTAAAATATGCCTTTTATATTACAGCTTCTGTGCCAATCTCTTCTTTGTTGGTTTAAAAGAACCAGGTTTATCAGTGAGACCCCTGAGAAGGTTTCTATGTTCAACACATTTCCACTCCCTATGCGGTGAGCATGGTTCAATGTGAGCTTGCATGGCCATGTAGGTGGGTAGGGACTGTCAGTGACTGCAACTCCCATCATGCTCTTGGCTACACTCCACCTTCCCAGCATGCCCATACTTCCTGCTTTTTTACTCTACTTCCCTGTGAGGGAGTGTGCCTGTGCTGACAAGATGACTGACAATGTAGTCCTGGTGTTAGTTGGTGCCCAGTTCCCTGCAGGGCCTTGTGCTCCCCACAGCAGAGCCCAGTGTCAGACATCTTGTCAGTCCCTTTCCACTCCTCGTGAGGTGAGCATGGTTCAGTGTGAGCTTGCAAGGCCATGTAGGTGGGTGGGGATTGTCAGTGACTGCAACTCCCATCATGCTCTTGGCTACACCCTCCTTTCTAGCATGCCCCTACTTCCTGCTTTTTGACTCTGCTTCCCTGTGAGGGAGTGTGCCTGTGCTGACAAGATGGCTGACAGTACAGTCCTGGTGTGTGGTTGGCTACACGTCCAAAAGGAGCCCCTGTACTTCACACAGCAGAATCCAGTGTGGTGGATCTTTGAGTGGTATGTCATTCGAGTGTGAGGCAATTTCATTATCCCCGGTGAGTTGTGTGGAGTTTGTGTTGAGGGGTGTGTGTGGCGAAACATGCTGGTAAGTATGGTCAGAGCTGTCAGTCCCCCTTCCCACCCAGCCAGACATCCCACCATGAAACGTGCTTCCGTTGAAGGGTGTGCAAGTTGCCTTTCAGGATGTCAGGCAGTGGTGTCCTGCTTTTGATTTGATCACAAGCCCGGCCAGGGCCTTGTGCTCCCCACAGCAGAACCCAGTGTCAGACATCTTGTCAGTTCTTTTCCACTCCCTGTGATGTCAGCATGGTTCAGAGAGGTCTTGATGGGCCGATTAGGATGGGGAGCATTATCTGTGACTACAAACCCCATCATGCTTTTGGATTCACTCATTTCACCAGCATACCCACTATTCCTTCCTGTCAGTCAGCTTCACTGTGAGGTAGTGTTTGTGGTGAAATGAAATGAAAAAAGAAATTTATTAAGCGCACGTACACCAACGGCTTCTTGGCGCTTTGGATAGCAAAGGAGAGACTGCCAGTTAATATCCTGGGCAAAAAAAGAGAAACAGCTAAACAAAGGCTTGAGAAAATAACCAAGTTTTCAGCGCCTTTCTAAAATTGAGATAAGAGGGGATGAGACGGAGGCCTGGGGGCAATGAGTTCCAAAAAACAGGAGCTTGGGAAGAAAATCTCAGTCCACCCAATCTTTTCCGATAAACGGACATGTCGATAGCAAGTTGGAGCTCAATGAACACGGGCTCGAGATGGAATGTATCGATCAAGGCGGCAGGAGATGAATGCCGGGCCTTGCTGAGTGGGGGCTTGATCAGTGAGGCAGCACAAATTGAAGAGGCAGCGCTGGATCACAGGGAGCCAGTGCAATCGCTTCAGGAGGGACCTCGCTGAGCTTGTTCTGGGCTGGCGAAAAACGAGCCTAGCTGCTTGGTTCTGGATCAGCTGGAGAAGGCGGGATTGATAGAGGGGGATCCCCGCATAAAGCGCATTTCCGTAGTCAATACGGGACATGACCAGCCCCAGCATGGTCTGAACCAGGGCCTCATGAGTGAGGAACCTGCTGATCTTCCTAATGCGACGGAGATGGAAAAAGCAGGCTGAGAGAACCAATTTAATTTGTGGTTTCATAGTCAGGTCCCTGCTGATGGTAACTTCAAGACTCTTCACTGAACTCACCGGGCATGGGGCACTGCCCACCGAGGGCGGCCAAAAGTTGGAACTCCAGGGGTTGGCCGGAGGCCCGGTCAATACAATCTCGGTCTTTCCAGGGTTCAGCTTAAGTTGGTTGGCATTCATCCAATTACCAATAAAAGACATGGTGGACTGGAATCTTTCAATAGAGATAGGGGAATAATCAATATAAAAAATGAGCTGGAGGTCGTCTGCGTAGTTGAAGACGACCCCAGGTAGCTCTTGCAACTTAGAAATAAGGGGAGAAATGTAGAGAATAAATAATAAAGGGGAAAGAGAAGAGCCCTGTGTGACACCACAGGTCAAGTTTTTGGGTACAGATGTAAAAGGACCGAGGCGAACACCTTGCTCACGATCCTGTAAAAAGGAAGGGACCCAACTCAGTGAGGTGCCCCTGATGCCCGCGCTCTCGACCCGTTGAAGAAGAATGGTATGGTCAACGGTGTCGAAAGCTGCCGACAGATCAAGGAGCACCAGAGCTTGAGAGATGTTATTGTCCGCTCCCTTTCTTAGTTCGTCATGAACTGCCACCATAACGGCTTCAGTCGAGTGGCGTGGTCTAAAACCAGCCTGATGGTGATTCAACAACTGGGAATTTTCTACAAAAGAGCCAAGACAGTTCGTTACATAGGCTTCCAGAAGTTTACCCAAGAAAGGGAGTAAAGATATTGGGCGGAAATTACTCAAGACCTGAGGATCAGCCCCGGGTTTTTTAAGAATTGGTGAGACAACAACAGATTTGAATGCATTGGGAACTATCCCCAATGCAAGGGAATTATTAAGCAATGAGAAGGGAGTCTCTGGGAGACTAAGTAAAATTTCACGAGCAATATGCGCAGGGCAACAATTGGCGGGGGAGCCAGAACGAAACTTTCTAAGGAGGGATATGAACATTTCCAGTGTAATTGGGGGGGAAGGTGAAAAATGAGGCATTGGTTTCTGAAGTACTAGCTGTATAAGGACCTGCGTCAGGTAAGGGAATGCTGGCCTTGATTAGAGCAATCTTCTCTACAAAATAATTATTCAGGGAATCACAGAGGGGCTGTGAGAAAGAGGGGGTCATGGTGATCCGATCAGGTTTAGCCAGTTCATCAACAATAGAGAATATCTCCCTCGGCTTGTTCGTGGCGTTCAACATTTTTTCAGAAAAATATTTGGTTTTGGCCTCTAAAATGGCCAGCCTATATGCTTTGAGTGCTGCAAGAAATGTGATCTTTCTAGATGGGCAGTAGTCTGCTCTCCACTTGCGCTCAGTTTGACGGAGTGATAATTTTAAGTCAAGTAGTGATTGATTAAACCAGCGTTGCGCATCATGCTTGCGCTTGAATCTGAGTTTCTTCAAGGGAGCAACGATGTCTAGGGCGTCTGTGACCCAGGAATAGATTCTGTCAGCCTGGGGGAGGGGGAGACCTGCCTCATCCAAAAAGGAGGGAGTGGTGGAGGCCAATGAGAGACAGAGCGAGGGGATGTCTACCTTACCCCAATTCCGAGTAAGCGGGCACTTAGTGGAGCAGCGTGTAATAGAGGGGGCTTTAGGTACAAGAAAAGAGATGAAAAAGTGGTCTGACCAGGCACATGGAGAAACCAGTAGGTTTAACACTTCCTGGTTTTGAGCCCAGAGCTGGTCAAGAATATGGCCCTTGTTATGGGCAGCAACATGAACATACTGAAGAAAGTTCAGGCTAGTTAAAGGATCAGTGAACTCCCTAGAGGAGGTTCTTTCCTGTGGAGATTGAGGCCAAAAATTAAAATCGCCTATAATGAGAGTCCTCGCATGGTTAATGGCCAGTTCAGCAGCTATATCCCCAAAGGAGGGCAGAAATGTTTGACAGTGTTTATTTAGATCTCTAAAGTGAGAAAAACAAGGACCCCCTGGGTAGTAATGTAAAAAGACTCCTAGGGCAGGGAAAACCAAATGCGTGCAAAATTCCTAGGCAGCCTTAATATTAGACAACAAGTTATGGTACCCACATATGATTAGGAACAGGCATGCATAAAATACATAGTCATACATAAAGGACAAACATATTTTTAATATACGTAATACAATTCATATACGTAAAAACTGACAAAAATCAATTAATGTGACAAACGAAGTTAAAATTATTATATGCAGTTGTTGTATATAATAAAGAACAACAGAAAACAGAACACTGTTGCAAATAAAATAAACTTAAAAAGACACCACAATTAGTTGTTATGGGGTGTCCAAGAACAGATGAAGAAGAAATTACTCGACGTGCGTTTCGGCGAAAACGCCTTCTTCAGAACAGATTTAGATCTCTGCCACTGTCTTGCTCTATTTGTTGTAATGTTTGTACATGTCATGACACAGTTACAAATCACTATGAGATGGCAGGTATTGTGTTTGTCTGACTAGCATACACATCTTGGGATGATTATCTTTTGGTTACTGCGGCTCTGCTAATGGTGCATAGTTTCACTGTCCCCTTGACAGTGATGTGTGTGTATTGCGACACAATATTGAGTATATTGGTTGTGTACTCCCCAGGCTCTGGTATGTCTGCTAGACCATGGACGCTCTCTGGTGGTAGGATTTCCAGCACCTTCTCCTCTCAGGAGCTGAAGTATACTGGTTTGGCAGGAGGGCCACCGCCAGTGTGCTGACTCAAGGAGTGTTCCTTCTCGAGGAGCTTCTTGACCCTCCTGCGCACTTCATACCACCTGTTCTGGATGTCATCCTTTGTGCGCAACATTGGTGTTTGTGCGTTCACCTTGTTCCACAATCCTTGCCCACATCTTTGTTTTCTGTGACATGGGTGTCCTTTGTACCAAACAAATGTGGCTACACTCTGAGGATTTCATCTACCAGGACTTCTAACTCACTATCCGAGAACTTTGGATTCTTCTTAGGGGGCATGGTGATGGGTGGTGGTGGGGAGTGATGTGTGTGTGAGGGTGCAAGTGAGGGTGGATGAGCGTCAGTTTTGCTGGGCGTATGTTAGTGCTTTTGGAGAGGTGCTACTGGTGTGAAGGTTGTGTGATGGGTGAGTTGTGAGTGTGTCTGTGGTTGCTGTCTGAAGGTGTTGTCTGCTGGCTGATCTGTTGTATTTGCAAAGGATCATGGTAGTGCTTTTCGGCCTTTATATAGGTGGAGTTGTGGGTGTTAATTACACACAAAGAAGGTCCCAGGGGAAAGTTTATAGACCCTACTGTTAAGCCCCCTGTATAGAAGTGACACCAACCTAAAATCAACAGAGAGTCAGAAAACAAGCAAACAATGTACCCAAATACAGTTGCACAGGAAATAGTTATTAAACTATGCGAGTTCCCATCAGTCCACCATCGAGACCGCCCTTCATCATCTGGGATCTCTGGTGCATAATTTCTGTCACATTAGCGGGTAAAAAAACCTGTGCTGGTAGATGACTAAACCAGGCACAGGAAAAACCACAGTGATATTTACAGATGTGAATCAGAAAAGCGTATCTAGATGGGAACTAAAAATAGCAGTGCGTGAAAAAGATGTGTGTTTGTGAAAAGAAAGAAAAATTGCTCTAAAATTAGGTAGTGGTCGGGAAAACGATTTAATAAACACCCTCACACTCCTAAATCAATAAAAACAGTGCAATAGTGGTTTAACAAATAGCCACTAAAGATGAAAGGTCGACATGTTTCTGCAGACACCCGGAGTCTAGTGATCTCCTGCTGCTTCCTCGGGACCATTAGTGCTACTGCTAGAAAAAATAATAAATAACAAGAACCATATCACCTGAAAGTGTATGTATAAACATCTTCTCATCCTAAAGATAGGGGAGAAAATTATAGTATAAGGGTACAAAGTCATGTATGCATATAAATATAACGTGCACATTTCGTGCCATCATTAATATATGCTAGACATAAGCTAATATTGCCCAGCACACAGACTAACAAACTTAGTCACAAATCACCAATTCAGCAAATTTGTAAATTACGGTTCACTCACCCACTTGATGAGAAGGAACCACTCCACCTCACCTGGCACAAGCTCAGGTAAATGGATGCACCGCACTAAAAACAAACAACAAGTCAAAAGATGTATCCACATCTAAATGTATTCCTAAACTGATCGATCTTCGCATGCTCCACACCAAGCATCACGTTCCTACCAGCGCCGTGGAACAGCACCTGGTCAATTAGCCATAGTTTAAAAAGGGTAGTTATGAGTTGATGACAGCACTATATAAAGTCATCACTGTTTCCAACAAATGTACGCAGGCATAAGCACTTAACTACAATGCCAGAGTACTAAGCGGGCAATTTTGCATATGCGAGCGGGACTCAGCCTTTCTCACTCATACGCATGAATAAGCACTTCACTACAGTGCCGGAGTACTAAGCGGGCAATTTTGCATATGCGAACGGGACACAGCCTTTCTCACTCATGCGCATGCATGCCAGCCGTCTTACCTCTCCGTCGGTGCACCGGTCGTCCCTCTAAGCTCTATCGTAGGGAGGAACCGACCCGGTGCACCGGCGAGGTAAATAAACCATGTCTCGCTTCCGCATTCACTGCGCACCGATGTCCAACGCCCCCTGTGCGTGGTGACGTCATGCGCCTACTCGCCACTGGGTGCGCTCTTGTTGATGGGAACTGTAGTTCCCAAATTCTCTCTGTCCCGTGACAGAGTATAATGAGAGACCCCGCCTTATTGTAGGGTGGTTTTGTTCAATAATTATCTGATATCTACCGAGAGCAGATATCAAGGAACGCGTTTTCATATTGAGTGCGCTGCGTTCAAGGCAAACAACAATTTTCACTATGTAAAATCATATTACTGACAACTTTATGACAATGCTGAAATTTTTCCCACTATGGAAAAGATGTTTCCTTCTCTTAAATTCAGAGGAATCCATAATCACTAGTAAGGAAGCAGGATAATCATCCCACTAAATAGACAAATAGGCAAAAATAAACCAACAGCGAGCCAAACTGATCCTCTGCACCAAAGCCTAATACAATGTCATAGTGCCATCGCTTGATATAAAAGCCACTCATGCGTGCTAGGGCGGGTTACATTGTTACCCCAACAGAGATGTAATTCTGCTGTAGTCACAAAAGTGCCCGTTTATCATTCCCAAGGACTATATACTGTCAAAGGAATTAAGGTCCATAGGGAAGACACCCCTTCTACCTAAAGGGACATCCACGGGATGGCATCATTCAACCCACGTTCATCACTACGAAGGCGATAGACCCACTTTTGTTCGCATTTAAACAGAAATTTCGCCGTATCAGTAACTGACGGTGGAATCCACGGTTGGTCCAAGACTGTCCACATGATGTCAGTGGGCTGATGACCCACCTGCAAGAAATGATTTGTCAGTTTGGTGGCTTGTTTGCAGCACCGGATTGAACTTTTATGTTCAGAAATTCTGAACTTTATCTTTCTGGTGGTCATCCCCACGTAATTCAATTTACAGGGACATGTTATTAAGTAGACCAAGTTGGAGCTGTTACAGTTGGTAAACCGTTTTAGTTGCCAAGGTCTATCTGTGCCTATATCTATGGAAAGTGTTTTTGTCGTTTGTGGACATGCCGCACAGCCACCGCAGGGATGGTGTCCGGTGACTGCAGGCATGTCCCAGAGGGTGCCGACAGCTCGAGGAATCGTGATTTTTGGGCCTTGTGTGGACCAACTGGTCCCTCAGATTTTGGCCTCTCCGAAAGGCAAACAAAGGGGGAGGTATAGGGTCACTCCCTGTCCTAAGGATTTTCCAATTCCTCGTCACAATTTTTTGGACTTGGTTAGAAAGTGTACTAAATGTGTTCACACAAGTCATTCTTTCTTGTGAACTCTTTGGAGGTGTTGGTTCCAAAAGACATTGCCTGTTATTGTTTGCTGCACGTTTTTTGGAGTATTTTATAAGATGTTTAGGGTATTTCTTATCATACAGATTTCTTTCCAGAGCTTGGGAGTGTAAGGCGAAGGCCGTTTTAGTGGAACAATTCCTCTGAATGCGGAGGAATTGCCTGAAAGGCAGATTATCCCTCAGCGCCTTCGGATGAAAGCTGTCGTAGCTTAACAGGGAATTCCTAGCCATTGGCTTTCGGTATAGCTCCGACTGTAACCCCCCTCCTGATGCAGAAATCAACAAATCCAGGAATGCTAGTTTGTGTCTGTCCAACTCCATGGTAAACTTCAGAAATGAATTTCTTTCGTTTAGCCAAGTGTGAAATTGACGGAGTTCCTCTTCCGTCCCCCGCCACACGACAAAAATGTCATCTATATACCTTCTCCATACTCGCAGACACTGAAGATGGGGATTAGTGTCTGCGAGTACGTGTGTCTGTTCGAAGGTATGTACATACAGGTTAGCGAGACTAGGAGCAAAAACACTTCCCATACTCGTCCCGCTAACCTGTAGGTAGATCGAATCTTCATAAGCGAAGAAATTCTCGGTCATGGCGATGGTCGCCAAAGTCATGATGAAACTGACTGGCGTGATGGAGTTTAAATCT
This sequence comes from Lissotriton helveticus, assembly GCF_964261635.1. NCBI lineage: Eukaryota > Metazoa > Chordata > Amphibia > Caudata > Salamandridae > Lissotriton > Lissotriton helveticus. The sequence continues at coordinate 1,700,692,174 of NC_136057.1, forward strand.
CTAGCTGTTAAGAGGGCTTCAATAGCTTCCAGTGTCTCAGTCTGTGGGATAGAGGTATATAGGCTCTCCACATCAAAGGACACTAGAAAGTCAAGGTCCATATTAAAATCAATATCAGGCAAAATCCTGAGGACATCCTTTGTGTCCTTCAGGTAGGTAGGCATCTCCCGCACTATTGGTTGAAGGAAGAAATCTACAAATGTAGATAAAGGTTCCAATAGTGAACCGATTCCCGATATGATGGGTCTACCGGGAGGGGGGCGTTGTGGCTTGTGTACTTTGGGAAGGATGTAGAAATAGGGCATCCTTGGGTGGACAGTACGTAAGTATTGAGATTCTTTGTCAGTAATCCATCCCTCTGCAAGACCTTCTTCGACAATATGGCCGATGGCCACAGTCAACCTGTCGGTTGGGTCATTGTCGAGTTTGCGATAGGCCCTAACGTCATTCAGCTGGTGCATGCATTCTTCATGATACATATCAGCATCCATTAGTACAGTTGCCCCTCCCTTATCGGCTGGTTTGATTACCACCGATTCCAAATTAGCCAAAGTCGTAACAGCATCTTGTTCACCTTTAGTTAGATTGATAAAGCCATTATTAGGTTGGAGGTACAGTTGTCTTAAATCATGATCCACAGCTTCCTCGAACGCCTGAACTTTCGCAGGTAACCCTACTACACTGGGGTTGAAAGTGGATGGTCGCTTGAGGCCTGTGTTAGATGTGTCCTCCCCTTCTGTTACCGTTGTTTTGTTCGCAAAAAGGTAATGAAGCCTTATTTTGCGGAAGAACTTGCCCATTTCCGTTTGTATCAGGAATGGGTCGCCTTTGTTGGTTTTAACAAAACCTAGTCCTTTATTAAGGACCAGTTCTTCCGTATCAGTAAGAACATGTTTGCTTAGATTGATCACGAGGCTGATGTTCCTGCCTGTTCCCTCGGGATCTTCTTGCCGTCTCTCAGGTCCATGGTCGATGGAGTCAAGTTCCAACGCACTTGGCCTTGTTGTTGACTTCTCCGCCTGCCTCTCGGGCGCCCAGAACCCTGTCCTAAAAAAGGCTGCTGATTATAATCTGGGTGTTGTTGCTGTGGTCCAAAGGGGCCAGGCGGAGGAAAAGATGGTACACCCCAAGGTGATGGTTGCCACCAAGGCGGGATGGGCGGTTGGGCATAATAGGGATTATAACCTCTTCGGTTCCTTCTATTACTATTACCTCGACCCCTCAAAGCCGCTTTGGTATTTCCTTGATTAGAGGAATCAGAGTCAGTAGATGCCTCGTCAGAATTTGACGTGCCATATGTCGATCCTAACCGGCTACTGGTAGTGGATACCACTGGAACATAATTGTCTGCCGTATACGGATATATGGTCTCAGCAGAGAACTTGGCTAAATCCTTTTTAAATTTTTCGAGTTTTTTCACTAGGATGGAGTCCCTCAGTTCTTTACTGACTCCTGTCCCTTTCCAAAGATTTTGCTCGTGAGAGTTGTCCTGATCTGGCCCTCTAGAGTTTGAATCTCGACCATTAGTTCGTCGGCTTTCTTTTTGGCAGTTTTGATGATCAATACAAGCCAGTCGCGCGTGCATTTCCATGCTATGAGGTACCAGTCCCTACAAAAATCCTTATTGTCCAGGAACAGGCGGGGGGCGTTTGCAACAATTAACCCACTGGGTGCGCAATTACCCCTGAGATACTCGGCCATGATGATGCCATGGACGCAGATCCTTGCCTGGTTCTTTTTCAGTACAAGGACTTTAGCCCATCCGTCATCACTCGTTACTGGGGCCAATTGTATCATGTCCAATATGCTAGGATTGTCTGCCAGGATGGAGTCAATTTCAGCATCATCAAATGCTAGACCAGGATTAGTAGCCATGGTCACTGGAGGAGAACACCTGAATTAGGGGCACGCCCAACCGATAAGAACTAGGATAGTTGTTTAAATTCAATGTGAACAATATATGAATCAGTTACAGTGCAAAGTTACAAAACAGGACCTACAGCCAAGGCTGCACAAGAACAATTACACACAAAGAAGGTCCCAGGGGAAAGTTTATAGACCCTACTGTTAAGCCCCCTGTATAGAAGTGACACCAACCTAAAATCAACAGAGAGTCAGAAAACAAGCAAACAATGTACCCAAATACAGTTGCACAGGAAATAGTTATTAAACTATGCGAGTTCCCATCAGTCCACCATCGAGACCGCCCTTCATCATCTGGGATCTCTGGTGCATAATTTCTGTCACATTAGCAGGTAAAAAAACCTGTGCTGGTAGATGACTAAACCAGGCACAGGAAAAACCACAGTGATATTTACAGATGTGAATCAGAAAAGCGTATCTAGATGGGAACTAAAAATAGCAGTGCGTGAAAAAGATGTGTGTTTGTGAAAAGAAAGAAAAATTGCTCTAAAATTAGGTAGTGGTCGGGAAAACGATTTAATAAACACCCTCACACTCCTAAATCAATAAAAACAGTGCAATAGTGGTTTAACAAATAGCCAGTGGCGAGTAGGCGCATGACGTCACCACGCACAGGGGGCGTTGGACATCGGTGCGCAGTGAATGCGGAAGCGAGACATGGTTTATTTACCTCGCCGGTGCACCGGGTCGGTTCCTCCCTACGATAGAGCTTAGAGGGACGACCGGTGCACCGACGGAGAGGTAAGACGGCTGGCATGCATGCGCATGAGTGAGAAAGGCTGTGTCCCGTTCGCATATGCAAAATTGCCCGCTTAGTACTCTGGCATTGTAGTTAAGTGCTTATGCCTGCGTACATTTGTTGGAAACAGTGATGACTTTATATAGTGCTGTCATCAACTCATAACTACCCTTTTTAAACTATGGCTAATTGACCAGGTGCTGTTCCACGGCGCTGGTAGGAACGTGATGCTTGGTGTGGAGCATGCGAAGATCGATCAGTTTAGGAATACATTTAGATGTGGATACATCTTTTGACTTGTTGTTTGTTTTTAGTGCGGTGCATCCATTTACCTGAGCTTGTGCCAGGTGAGGTGGAGTGGTTCCTTCTCATCAAGTGGGTGAGTGAACCGTAATTTACAAATTTGCTGAATTGGTGATTTGTGACTAAGTTTGTTAGTCTGTGTGCTGGGCAATATTAGCTTATGTCTAGCATATATTAATGATGGCACGAAATGTGCACGTTATATTTATATGCATACATGACTTTGTACCCTTATACTATAATTTTCTCCCCTATCTTTAGGATGAGAAGATGTTTATACATACACTTTCAGGTGATATGGTTCTTGTTATTTATTATTTTTTCTAGCAGTAGCACTAATGGTCCCGAGGAAGCAGCAGGAGATCACTAGACTCCGGGTGTCTGCAGAAACATGTCGACCTTTCATCTTTAGTGGCTATTTGTTAAACCACTATTGCACTGTTTTTATTGATTTAGGAGTGTGAGGGTGTTTATTAAATCGTTTTCCCGACCACTACCTAATTTTAGAGCAATTTTTCTTTCTTTTCACAAACACACATCTTTTTCACGCACTGCTATTTTTAGTTCCCATCTAGATACGCTTTTCTGATTCACATCTGTAAATATCACTGTGGTTTTTCCTGTGCCTGGTTTAGTCATCTACCAGCACAGGTTTTTTTACCCGCTAATGTGACAGAAATTATGCACCAGAGATCCCAGATGATGAAGGGCGGTCTCGATGGTGGACTGATGGGAACTCGCATAGTTTAATAACTATTTCCTGTGCAACTGTATTTGGGTACATTGTTTGCTTGTTTTCTGACTCTCTGTTGATTTTAGGTTGGTGTCACTTCTATACAGGAGTTGTGGGTGTGTCTTTGTTCTAAGTTTTTTTAATCATTTATTGACTTTGTCATTGCTTGTTTTGTCCTTTTTTTGTGTTTTTTCCTTTGTGTTTTTTAGGCATATAGGATATGTTCTTCGGACCGATTCAGACACTGATGTTGGCACGTGCTGGCTTCTCTGAGTCTTTCACACTGACTTTCTTCTGTGTTGCATACGCCTTGGTCGCGGGGGTCTCTGTTGCTTCGGGTCCCTGTTTTCTGTGCGTGTCAGTCATGCGGCTTGGGCTCCGTGAGAGTCGGTCTGGTTTCACATGTATTGCATCGTATTGTGCGGGTCGGACATCACGGGCACGTGTCAGTCGGGTTCATTCCTGGTTCGTGTTGGTCGGTGCGACTCACGTCCCGTTTCTAGGCGAATCACAGGTTTCCATACGGCTTGTATTCCGTACGGGTCGGTTGTACGTCACGGGTGTTGCATCGTACTACATGGGTCGTAGGCGCCTGTACGTGTCGGTTGGACTCCGTTCCCGGTCCATTTAGGTTGGTTCGATTTCTAACCGGAATCGAAATTGGCCCCAAAGTGTAAAACCCTGGTCTGGCGGGCAGTACTGCGGCTGTCTGACAGTGGCGGTCTGCCAGGCTCATCGAAGAGCCTGAAATGCAGATCACTTCTCTCAGAGTGCTGACTGCGCTGTGTGGCATTCTGTCACACCGAGCAGCCAGAGGTGGCAGGCAGCCCTATTAGGGCCCTCTTAGTTGCCTCACCAACACCCTTTTTATGGCAGGCTCACCACCATGAAAAGGCTGTTGGTAAGGCAGCTCGTAATATGCTCAGTGGTGCACAGCGGCACTCCCTGCATATTGCTGCCTCTACACGCACCGTCTCTGTTGCAGGGGGTCCTTGATCCCGGCGGTCTTGTGGCGGTCCGACCACCACAGTCGAAATACTGCGGGAGGTCTCACAGTGCGGTGGTGGCTAGGCCACCACCACGGTTCCGCAGTCCACTGGACTGCTGTGCTCGTAATCCGGCACTAAGCAATAAACCGTAACAAACGTGCACACCAGAATAACTAAACTATTTTAACTAAATATTAAAGAAACTATTTTAATACATCAGTCAAAACAACATACAATTAAAATATCAAAAAAGACTGATATATAAAAATAATGTATTTATCGATTAGTTAAAAATGAAGAAATCACCAAGCACAAAGCAAACATTATAACCAAGGAAATACAACATATAAAAAATACCAATTACTTCAAATACACATACATAATAAAATGTAACATATCCTTCCCTCAAATAAATACAGAAATAATGCTCACTATTCCGTAGCTGTAGATCTTCATCCATATTCATGTTGTCAAAATGTAATCCACCAAAAGGGATAATAAAATTCATAGAAGCTCAAAAAAATGCATAAGTAAATCAGGTCCAATTGAAATCCAACAAAGAAATCCAACGTCATAAAGCCCCATAAAATCCAACAGAATTATAAAAAAAAAAAAGAATCGCTCCAGGACACCCAAAAACTCAAAGGAAATCGAAATTAAAAAATTATAGTTTGCTAGTAACTAAAATGATTTCCTTTTGAAAAAAACACAAAAATCACACATCCATACAATAGCTTCAGATCTGCTTACCTGAAAAAACATACAATACCCACCCACAAAAAACACTATCTTCAAACATAATCTAAACATTAAAATAAAAATATGCAAAACACATAGCATAACATTATATAAAATAACAATATAGTCCTACCAAAATCTAACTAGGCGCAGCACAAAACACTATTAAACAATATGACAAAAAGTGCAAGTAAAAAAGCCAAAATGTGGAAACCAACACTATGACTACCATTAACTAGTTCTCCCCAATTGCTCCCACCGGCAAAACCCTAAAGAAACCCTTATGAAAGGTCTTATTGTATCTGAAGAGCAGCAATGCCTTACAGCGACTCACATCTTCCCCTAAATGGCTTAGTTTGAAGTGGGAATAGTATATCTGACATCTTTAGTGTCCAACAGCTTCCCTTAAATGGGTTAGGTAGGAGTGGGTATAGTAAATGCAAACACTTTAGTGTCCAAAACCTTCCCTTAAATGGTTTATATTGGAGTGGGAATCGTATTTGTGATTCCTTTAGTGTACAACATAAGCCCCAATATGGTTTAAATAGAAGTGGAAGCAGTAAATGTAACCACGTTATTGTACATTATAGGGTAAGTATTAGAGGCAAAACGTTAAGTATTGCATTTTTCACACATATCATTAGTATTTTTTTTAAACAACAGTAAATGATACATGTTATGGCTTTTATATTATTTTTTAGTTGTTTATATTTTATTTCATGCATATGTTTACATTTTTTGACACATAAATATATTTTCATAATAGAAAATAAAAAGGTTTTATTATTTTCTTTAGATTTTTTATATTTTTTTCAAATACACAATATGTTATGTATTTTTAATGTTTGTTCACATATTTTCCAACATTTTTGTAAATACAATACTTTTTAAAAAACATACATTTGTTATTTATACTTTATTTGTTACAATAGGTTTTATATGCTTTTTAAAGTATATTTTAAATAGTACCATAATATATTATTTATTGTATTTATAGTACTATTCACATTTTACTATACATTATCATTTATATTTTCTTAATACATTTATTGAATTGTTACACATATTTTTGGAAATTGTTACATATTTTTTATTTTTTTTTACAATTTATGGTTCAAGTCCCATCGTTTTAAATAGGGAGATAATCTTATTTTATTTTGATTCAGCACCTAATTTTCATACCCGCTAAGTCGACTTTTGTAGTCTATTTCGGTAATTTTTCATCAGATTTCTTGGGAGCGAGTCCCAGTTACTTGCTGATGATTGTTGGATAAGGTACGTAGTTTTTAAAGTTTTTCTATAAGGTTTTTTGGGTAGGGGAGATGTGGGTAGTCTAGTTTATGTTAGTTATTTTACTTGTTTTTTATTGTGAGGCTTATTAAGGGCCCGATTACGATGCTGTCAGAAAAGGTTCTGAACTTTGGTCATAGCCTTTCCAACAGTATCGTAATGGGCAGGTCGGATTCCTTTCCTCCCGCCTAGTTACAATAAAGATTGGATCCGAGTAATGATTTTTCTAGTGTCAAATAACACTTAAGTATATGTTTAAACACACTATCACCATTAACTTTGAATCAATTGAAAATTAATTCTTTGGCGAAATTATGCTGTATTCAAAACCTCAAATGGCAATTATTCATGCAAGGTTATTATCTGATCACTTTACGGCAAATTTTTCATCATGTGCAACCAAGTTACTTCAATGTAATTGTAGAGTCATTACATTTTAGAGTGCTCTCTGTGAGGAGGGGAGAGGATGTGCATAAGGAGTGAGGGACTACGCTGCAAGACAGTCAAGCGAACTACCGGCCGCGGCTTAACCCGATGAGAGAAGAATTTAATCCACATTACGGGACGCGAGGAGCGAACCGTTCGAACACGTCTGAGTAGACGCTTCCTTACTTGTCAAGAAATACACCGCCCAAAAACCTGAGGAGCTCACCACGGCCCTTTCTTCAGACGGTACAGCCAGCTATCGTCTATTGATGCTCTCTCACTTACCTTCCTGATGAAGACCCCAACATGAGGCTTGAATTAACCCTTTAGCGTTCACGGGGGTCGAAACGTAGAACTACGCCAACTCCACACACCATAGGACTCAACTAATGAAATTGATTTAAACCTATGTGTGATGCAATTTGGGAACCTTTTCTCATAAATTTGACTGTAAAGGCGTTTTTTGGATTTTACCATGATTTTTTCAATATGTCACAGCACCTTTACCCTGTCCCTCACTCCTTATGCACATCCTCTCCCCTCCTCACAGAGAGCACTCTAAAATGTAATGACTCTACAATTACATTGAAGTAACTTGGTTGCACATGATGAAAAATTTGCCGTAAAGTGATCAGATAATAACCTTGCATGAATAAATGCCATTTGAGGTTTTGAATACAGCATAATTTCGCCAAAGAATTCATTTTCAATTGATTCAAAATTAATGGTGATTGTGTGTTTAAACATATACTTAAGTGTTATTTGACACTAGAAAAATCATTACTCGGATCAAATCTTTTCTGTACTGCTTTATGGACCCAGGTCCCCGAGTATTCAAGGGCCCACCCCTTTATTACTCACACATAGTTACAATAAAGGCGGTCAGAAAATAATCAGACCGCTCATTCTGACTGTCTTGCGATGAGTTCAGAGAGCCCGTCCGCCAGTCGGAATGCTGTTAATAATCACATGGGCAGCTCTTTCCGCCCGAGGGATTACGATATTTGATTTCAGCAGCCTTTCTGTGCCGGCCTTTCAGACACAGAAAGGCTGTCAGTACTCAACTTTGGGGGCCCCCAGCAAAGCCCCCATGGATGTACGGCCTCCAGTTGGCACCTCAAGGTGCCTGCCACGGGGTGCAGGGATGAACTGCACCTCTTATTTTACAATGGGAGCATGTATTCAGGCCGGAATACATGCTCCTATTGTAAAGTATAGGCATGCGACCGAACAGTGTTCGGTTGTATCCTAATTAGTCAGTCAGGACCGTCAACCGGATGTCGGTCGGTCCCTTGACCGTGACGATGATGTTGGGCAGAGGAAACTCTGCCAAACATCGTAATGAGGCCCTTAGCTGTAGTTTGGGTTCTGTTGTTTAGTCATGTTGTGTTAGGCTTACTTGGAGTTTGGTAGTAGTCTTGTGTTAATGTAATGTTCATGTTGTTATGTGAGGGTGGGTACTGTATGCTTGCTTTACAGGTGTACACATCAGAAGTCATGCCATTGACCAGTGGTTTTTGTGTTTTTTTAAAGGAAATTTATATAGTTTATGGTAAACCAATATTATTATTTAAAATGTTCTTTGCTTTATCGGGTTACCTGGAGCGGTTCTTATGTTTGTATAGTTCCTTATGACTTTGAATCACGTTAATGGATTTACCTTGGACTATTTTATTTTAATATTAGTTCTCGGGAGCTTTTCTGGACTTAATTCTGTCTTTTTGATGGACTGTATTTTGACTACATGGACATGGAGGAAAATCTACATCTACAGAACTGTATATATAATGTCTTTATTTATTGGTGGGTGGGGAATGTTATAATTTATTATTTATGTGTATTTCCTGTAATTGAAATGTGTCATTTTCATTTTTATGTGTTGGATTTATTTTGTTCAATTTTGTCTTTATTTCTAATGTTGTGCTGACTTTTAATTAATCAATAAACATTTTATTTTTATTTCTCAGTCTTTTCTTATATGCTATTATATATATATGTTTTTTCGTCTGATGTGTAAAAATAAGTTCTTTCATATTAAGTTAAAATCGCTAAGTTAAGGTGCCGTTTACCTTTGTTCAGGTTTGTTGGTTAGTTTGTAGGTAGGTGCGTGTTTTATAATAGGGAATTTGCTATTGATTCTAAGTAGTGTACCTCTTTGTTGTTCATAAAGATTCTAACAATACAGTGTAGCATGTCATTCTACTTTAATTTTTTATTTATTTTAGATTTAAAATGGGTTGCTGATTGCTCAATTCGTAGGTGTTAGTAACTTTGGGGGTCATTATGATTGCGGTTCACCGCAATCGTGCGGCCACAGGTCCGACAGTAGCAATAGTTACGATTGCCTGTCGGACCCTGCGCATCAGTAGAATGGTGGCAGTGAAAGTGGGTAGGAGCACATTGCCTCGCCACATTACGATGCTGCATCCCCGCCTGCATTTTCATGGCGGCCAGCAGCACCCGCCGCGAAGTTAGAGATACACGATGCGACCATCACGGTAGCGGTCGCATCGTAATCTCATGCGTGGGACTGCCACCTTGCAGGTGGTCGGTCCCAAGCCCCGCAACGATGGCGGACAGCCTTAAGGCCGTCCGCAATTGTAATGAGCCCCTCTGTTCCTTTTACAGGGCTCCTATAAATGTGTAGGTTGGTTTCTCCTTAGTGTGGCTTGGAAAACATTGTGCCATTCTTCTACTGCATAATTGGTTTTGGCTTCTTCGGCCATGGTGCTGTCGTAGACATTCCAAATGATATTTAGAATTTGGGTTGGTGTCTGTGTCCTGAGTGGTGCAATCTGCCAACCTATGTGCCTTCAAAATAGCCCATAAGGGGTCTTAGTTACCTCTGTTACAGGGATATAAGTTAGTGCAATTATGTTTAATTTCAAAGCCAAACTGGATTTTAGTTGCATAGTCTACACTTAGGGTCTGATTAAGACGTTGGCGGTGCAGGGCCAGGTCTGCCCCACCGCCATCACTGCCAAAGCAATGGCCAGGCCGCCCGCCAGATCAGGAGTTTTCTCCTGTCTGGCAGGCTTTATTTTAGACGTTCCCATGGCGGCGCCTTGAAAATGGCACCGCAATGGGAATGCCAAAAACAGATCCTGCATGGCATGGACTGTTAAGTTCATGCCGTGCAGGAACTGGGGTACATTCATAAAGGGGGATACATGTTGTGCCCCACTGCATTCATCCCCATTCGGAGGAGGCGCGGGGGCCTGCAGGGCCCCCTTTGTTTCCTCTCCGCCATGGTGTTTTTGGAGTAGGAACCTCCATGACACAGCTGGCAGGGAGGAAACTCATAAAACGTTTGGCGGGACTCCGGCGGTCCTGCCAAGCATATTACTGCCTCATTACCGCCGCAACACCGCCACGGAATGGCGGTTCCCTGGCGGCTGTGGCAGTGCAATGGCGGTCCTACTCTACTTATTGAAAAAGTGCGGTCGGGAGACCACCGCCTCCATGAGTCTGGCTGCCCGTGGACCACCAGGCTTGTAATAGAGCCCTTAATTAATGCTGATTGTTAGCGATGTTGCCAAGTGCTTTCATTAAAATGGTCATAACAGCCTTGAATGGCTTTGTGTGTTTAGTGCTGTTTGTATCATAGCTTGTTCAAAGTCAAGTATTATTTTATGTGGGTAGTAGTTTTTTTTGTTAAAATTCTAATAGCTTTTAGTAAGTGCTTCTTTGTTTATTAGGTAGCAAGGCATATATGAGGGGCATAGTGGGGTTTTGATATTCACCATGTACAGTGCATTTCTGAGTGGATGGTTTAAGGCACATTTTGAATGTTCCATCCATCATCCATGTGTGTGACGTTGTCCTAGTTTTAATAAATTGTCTGCTGTAAAAATATATTCTTGTGTTTTTTATGATTAAGGTTGTCATATAGGAGGAAGGGATCGTCATTATGAGCCTTATTACAAGTCCATAAGACTGCCGTACTCGATGTGGCGGTCTGACCACCGTCACACTGCAGACCACCACAGGACCGCTGCGCATACCCGAGATCCAGGATCCCCCAGCGGTCTTGCAGCGGTTAGGGAGCTGCAATATGTTGGCAGTGCTGCTGTGGCAACGCTGTGCATGTTACGAGTTATCTGTTCGCCGCCTCTTTCATGGCATTGAGCCTGCCATGAAAAGGGTGGCAGAGAAGCGTCTGCTCCTGGGCCTCGTCCTGCATGCTGGGGTCACAATATGTGCTCCCCTGGATTTGCACCCCCAGTTCCTGCACGCTGTGGCATGTATGCCACACATTTTGCCAGAACATGCAGTCGGTGCTCTCACGGCAGCAGTCTGCATGTTAGACTCTCCCATGAGCTTAACTAGCCACCGCCATCAGACAGCCACTTCAACACCCGCCTGCCATGGATTACTGTCACAATCCGGCGAGTGCACTACAGCCTTAGCGATCCTCCAGCGGATGGCAGTTGCAGCGCCGCTGAAGGACTGCCAAATCCAGAATAAAGCCCTATGCATGGTGGTTAAGTTTCCACCAACTGGGATGTCTTAGTATATATTGGGGGCAGGATGAGTATCACTGGTAGTGATCGTGTGATGTGTTCAGGTGCCTTAGGGAGTATATATTTTAGAATTTCAGTAGTAGGCTCTTGATAACTAGTTTCTTCCTCTTTTAAATCTTGAAGTGCATGTCTAACATCGATTTCAGTGACATTTGGTTGTGTTCTCTGAAGTTAATAACAAAATACTTTTCAATAGTAACCTTCCTTAACAAGCATTAGAGTAGTATTTTCTACATTTTCAATTAACCTTCTTGATGCTTGTGCTTTCTTGGCTGTAAGTGTCGCCCATCTATGAGAGTAATTGTTTGCCTTTCTGTGATGTAATAATTCTTGACTTCTTGCTCCTTCTGTCATTCTGTCTAAAAATAATTTAATAATGCAGTTAAATAAAGTGTAAACGTTACTTTGGTTTGCTAATTTAAATAAAATAGTAAGACAATCCATTTGTATTTTATACTTGCATGTGTGCTGTGGTTTTTAATTTCAGTTCTCTTTTTTAGTTTTCCATTTAAGCTGTTTCACTATGGATCAGCTGGTTTGTTTTCTGTTAGGGGGAAAAGGGTGAATACGTTAAATTTTTAATGTTTATGTTTGGATAGTTTGTAGGGGGTTAGGGTTTTTAGTTTTATCATTTAGGTTTACGGGTTAGCTGATTTTACTTACTTTTTACGTGCCTTTTTCCAGGTGTTTGATCCTTGAATTTTACTGGTTGTTCTGTAGGTTGTAGATTGTGTTGTGCCTTTTCTGTAGTATCGCACGTTTGGTAACTATATAAAAATAGAAAGTTTAGTTAGTTATTTGTACTTTAAACATTTTTAAAGTAGGTTAATTTTGGCTATGTTAATTTAAATGTTGTGCTTACTTTTGAAGGTGGGTGCATATTTTCTTGTATTTTTCATTTTTGGTTTTCTGTGGGCAATCTGGCCGAGTATTGTTGTTTTGCATCATTAGTGTTTTTGGTGTGTTAAGTGTTGAAATGTTCTGCTTCTTGTATAGTGCATTTTTAATGAATTAGATATTTGTATTAGTTAGTTTGCTTTATGGTTGTTTTATTGGTTAGTGATTTTTTCCCATTATTATCTTTTATGGTGGACACTAATTGGTGTTTCAGTTTTAATATTTGCTATATTTCCGTTTTTTGTGTTACGTTACGTGGCTATATATATATATATATATATATATTTGTTTTTTGAAAGACCTTTATTCACATATGGTTCGCGTACACAGCATTTTTGCCTACAACCTGGAGGCCGGCAGCGTAGTTGATAGAACATTTACATTATATAACACAGCCAATTACCGACAACCTCCCGGTCCGGTGGCACTTCGGAGGCATGAGCGAGTGAGCGCGGTGCACCATGTAATTACGTATGTTTTTAGCGAATCTGCTGGTCTAACCAGGTCTTCCCTTTTTGAAATCTTATCGTGAAACAAACCAAACAGTAGATATGCGGGTCGCTACAGGCACTAGGAGTACAGAGTAAAGCAAACTAGAGATATTGCAGTTCAGCGCTGGCACAGTCAGTATGGCAATAATATTCGAGAACATCATACCTCTGTCTCAGGCATGGAGCGTCGGGGAATGGGTGGTTCACAGATACCTCCTCTGTATGCATTCCATTTGTTCCATATCTCTCCCCACTTATTGGGGCATCCCCGGGCCACATATACATTCTTCTCCTGCAACATACACCAGTCCATGTCCCGTTTCCACTTGGTAAGTCGCGGAGGCGTGGCCGCCCCCAGAGTCTAGCTATGTTGCGTTTAGCCACCATTTGGCCGAGCGTTGTCCAGAGCCTGCCTCTTGCCGGTAAGTCCGTTGGCTCCCAGATGTTAAGGAGACAGCGTTTTGCGTCTGGGCGCAACTCCACCTCCCAGACCTCCTGCATGCAGCATGTTACCTTCACCCAAAACCGCTGCAGTAGCGGGCACTCCCACAACATGTGAAAGAAGGAGCCAACTGCACCACACCCCTTCCTACACGCGTCACTGTCACTTCTACCCATACTTTGTAGCCTGGTACACGATATGTTTACCCTGTGGACAAGTCGCAGCCGCGGCGAAATGGCCACCTCCTTAGGGGAGGCAAGCGCATACCTCCTCTCCTCCATGTGGCTATATTTTATGTTTATTTTTTTATTTATTGCTTTACAAGAATTGTATTAGGTATTTAATATTTGTTTTATTATTTTATGTATTGTTATTTGTTATATATGTTTAGAGTTTACTTTAATGGTATAGTATCTAAATAATGTATTGAGTTGATTCATAAATTTATGTTGAGTTTATTTTCATTTTTTCAAAGTAAAATATAGTTCATATATAGTATTTTGTGATATTTGGTTTATTTTTTATGATATTAATGTAGTTAAAATAGACTATTTTGATATTTTTTACATTTTATATAATTACTTAAAGGTAACAATATTTTTGTTTCCAATAGTTATGGATTCGATATTAGAAAAAATAGATATTTTTAACAGTGATATTTTGGTCATCGATATTAGTGTCTGTGTTATTTGACTATAGGATGGCAATATTTTTGTAAACAAGGTTTCTTGCGCTATTTTTGTGAATTTATATTGTTTTCAACGTTATGGTGTCACTGATCAGGATTGCATTAAGAACTGTTAAATATCTGAAAAGTGCACTGTCGTCACACATTTTAATTATCACATCAATGATTTGTAAGTACAGAGCAATCATTTTTTATTAAATTGGTTTGCACTGCAGTTGGTATTTTTTATTTCTTCTGTTAGTGCATCAAGAATTGTTACAGGCACTGTGTATTTCCAGGGAGTCAGTGTAGATTATTTGAGAACATTCTCTGTGATCTCCTCAGAATGACACAAAGGAAAGAAGTTTCATTTGGCCACAGGTCAAAACTCTCAGACACCAAAGAATAGTATACAAACAGCGCAGGGGTAAATTGCCTCCAGGCAGGCAATGCAGGTTGTTCATGCTTATCTGCTCTGTGGATTCAAACCTGTTTAAGTCAGCCTTTTTGTGCAGAAATGGCTCCTCAAGGAAATAACATTGAAACCAGATACCAGCCAATGATGACAGCACAACGAGGTCTCCTAAGGACTGCCAAAGGCATGGAAGATGGGGTGGTATTACCCTAGGGACAAAAGGATTCCCATGGCCCTTTGAGTACAAAGCATTTTCTGAACTGTCATGTATTTTATCTCCAGTCGTACCAGGAAGTTAAGTGCAGTGGAGGTGCTCTACATTTTCCTCAGAAGTTCCGTGGGTACACTAGAAGTATACCTCCATAAATACTTTATTATTGCTACTCTGCCCCCAACATTAGCAGCTATGGGAGACACATAATTGGAGGCATCTCATTATGGTAACAATGGTCAAGGTCTTTTTGGACAGAGGGCCTGCCAACCTCTCTCCATACAGTCACCAATAACTGACATTGCCTCTCCCAGGTTGTGCTTTGTGTTGTATGTTACAAGTGTGTGGGATGAGTAGACAGTGTACTGAGTAAATTGAGTCAAAGGATTGCATGATAAGTGCCTGCACAAAATTGTGCTTCTTCTCCAGGATGTCTTCATCCTTTTTTGGACATGACAAACATTTATGTATATTTCTCTAGGGGAAACCTCCTCTGAAATGTTGTAGATGTTTCAAGAGCTGGAAAAAGCAACAACTTCTGCTTAGACAAAACAGTCCTTCCAGTCACAGTACCTGAGCTCTTCTTACGACTTTCCTTTGTTGGTCACTGCTTAGCAATCTGAGGACCTTGGCTGAGCCAGTCTGCTATGAATTCAGGGTAATACACAAATGTCTGATCAGTGGATATTGGCTGCCCATGCCATGCAAAAGCCCAGGACCATGGACTTTGCCTTAATTGGGGATTTCTTTAATTTTAAGATAAGTCTTTATTTGGATGCCCAGTCTTCCTCACATGTACCTCAAAGCAGGAAAACACCATTACCTCCACTTCCTTATGTTCCCATCCTATTTATTACTAATGAGGTGAATCCACTTCCTGAGACACAAAATAGAACCAGAAATACTTGAAAAGTGTCTCTTCCCCACAGGCATTATCCTATAAGGGTACACTTTACCCATCATTCCTCCTGTTCTTTTTACTGTCTCTCCCGGGACAGGACGGAGGACGTTCGGCTTGTGCTAGGCGGGAACCAGCATTAGGACTTAACAGGTGGTGTTTGGAATTAGGCGCTGGGCGTTCGTGCTTGTGTGTTTTTACTGTATGCACACAGCCCCCCTGGGCGGTTGCAGTGTGTATAGTTCATTGAGCTTTCACTGACATAGTAGGAGCTGGGTTTCTTCTAGATCTTGTCTTTGATGTCTCAGTGGGCCCCAGGGTGAGCACTCATGCACATTCTGGTGCAGCTATTCTCCAGAAGCATGAGAGTATTTAGCGCTGCTGATCAGTTAAGTCCGCATAACAGTGGCTGCTGTCTGCTGTTTTGGGGCTATTTTAGCAAGCATTGTGTTCTTGGAGCCACTATCCTGTCTTATTGCCATCCACTTTGGCACTAGATCAAGGTCCCTGAAGTTGATAGCCTAGCACTTGATGGGCTGGGCAGAGGTCCATCTGATTGCCATTCCAGCAGTTTACTTTGGGGGTGGGCAATGTGATGGCAAACTCCCTCAGTTGAGTATCCTCTCCCCAGGAGAGGTCCCCTTCCGCATATTATGGGGATATAGCTCAGAGAATGGGAGAACCCTGGTAGGATTTGCTTGACTAGGTTCATGGCCAAGTTATATCCTATTTCAGATATGCAGCATGTCTTGCCAGATTCCATTCCTATTGACTCTTTTGTGGCCAGTTTGGTGATGCTCAAGTCGCTAACTAAGGATTCTGTTTTTCGTGAGTAGGTAGATAAGAAGATTGATTCCACCCAGAAGAAGGTTTACTCAGGTGCCTATCTTCTGTCAAGCAGTTTTGTTTACTCCACCTGCAAAGGCTTTTCCTGTTCGTCTGACTTCTTGTCTCCAGCATCAAGTCAGCACAGCAGGGGAGATTTCTTCCTACGAGGGAGCCAGAGAAAAAGTGTAAGTACCAGAAGAAATAGCGTCCCTGACTATCTAGGGGATGGCCAGCGCTGTATGGTCAGAAGCAGACTGGGTTTTTTCCTGGGGACCTGGCTCAAATCCACATCAGACTCTTGGGCTCTCTAAATAATTTGCACAGGATACAGGATAGAGTTAGTGTCAGTTCCAACGGATTCGGGAGTGAGAGTGACTCAATGGCCATCACACAAGGAGAAGAGGCTCGCTATTCAACAGGGGATAGAGGCTCTGTTGCAAATGGAGTTGATTTCGGAGGTTCCCCTGGAGTCCAGGGGTTGGGACTTCTATTCCATAATTTGTCTGGTTCAGAAGGCCACAGAAGGTTCCTGGGTGGATCTACATCTGAAACATCTTAACAGATTTGTGCAGACTCTCCCATTCAATCTGGAGAGCATGCAAAGGATGCAAAGGATTATTCCCTTGGTGTGCAGGGGTCCTTGGATGGGCACCTTACATCTTCAGGATGCCTACTTCTGTGGAGTGGTGTGGCTCACTGGTTAGAGGTGGCAGACCCGTAAGCAGAGAACGGCCCGGGACCAGGGTTCAATTCCCGACGCGGCAGGGTCGTGGACCAGGGTCAACGGACTTGATAATTCTCGCCTCGGTGCCTACTCTAACCAGGGAACACACTCGGCAACTCTGGGCATTAAGCTTGCCTCATCTCTACAACGGCCCCCCACAGACGCCAGGGATGCCTGGTTTCACCTTGGAGATACCCAGAAAGGGACCATCTCACAGGGAAAACCAGGACGGGTTCCCCAGCGGTCTTCAGCGCCAGGATACTCCATGGAGTCACAGTGCGCTTTACAAGTACACCCACATTTACATTTACTTCTATGTGCCAGTTCATCCACTCCACCAGAAGTATCTGCTTGTCTGTACCAACAACTATCACATCTAGTTCAATGTTCTTCCATTCGGTCTGAAGACGGCTCCTCAGGTATTCATGAAGGTGGTGGCACCTTTAGTGGCCTCTCTGCATCTTCAGGGCATCTGCATGTGTCCCTATCTAAATGATTGGCTCCTGCATTCTCACATGGAACAAAAGCTTCTACAGCAGTTGGGAAAAAGTTAGGATTCTCCCACTCGCATAGTCTTGTTTATCTCTGAGGAACTTGCAACGTTTCTTTTGTTTTATTTCCTCCTCGTACTTGTCAAGTCTTGATTCCATTTGTTTTAGTGCCTCCTTTATTTCTTCCTGTGCAGGATGTTTGTCAAACTCTTCTTTTAATTTATCAATTTTTTTGCAGGTGGTTTCCAGTTCCATACCTGCATACTTTGAAAGGAGTCCCAGCATGTTTTTGCAGATTGCTGCCATTAATATAGACCACTCTTCTAGTAACCTAGGATGCGGGTT
Organism: Lissotriton helveticus; assembly: GCF_964261635.1. NCBI lineage: Eukaryota > Metazoa > Chordata > Amphibia > Caudata > Salamandridae > Lissotriton > Lissotriton helveticus. Next base: position 1,700,710,247 of record NC_136057.1, read on the forward strand.
TTGGTATGTGGGGGTGATTAGGATGCGTTATCCCCTAAGCACTCTGCCTACTTCAATATAGTTGTCCAATGAAGATACCTTCCAACCTCCGTTGATTTCTTTTCTCCGAAGTCTTTGATATTGTGCGAGCATTTGTTTAAGGGTCTTGTTCGTATTTCATGCGAAGGTTTCTGACACTGCTAATTACGTTCACCTCAGCGGGGCCGGTGCGAGATACGGGCTATTCTCATCAAAATGGTGTCTACGCAATGCATAACTACCCAGAGAAAAAACGCAGGGGTGGGGTTCAAATTCAAGTTAACCACTACATGGAGCTGCCTGTGAAGCCACCACATAACTTCTACTACTTCCATGATCAACCTGTGTGCCACTTGTGCGCTATCGAAATGATTAATTGGGTTTGCCCGAGTTGATCATGGAATTAGTAGAGGTTATGTGGAGGCCAAGCATTACATGGGTAATACCAAGCAGCAAGGATGGTTACAACAGCAAACGGGTTTCTTCAAACATGGTAAATGTAAAGCCTGTGTGGGCAGCAGGATTAGGAAAACATCCCCATTACCTACAGGAAAAACGGGAGACAATAAGAAATTCATGAACTGTAACACTGATTTTTGTGTGTATGTGATTGTGTGTATGCCTGAGAAGATGTATGTAGGGAGCACGATTTTTCCCATGAAAAAAGAGCACCTGAGAGCGATCAAAAATGGTTATTTGAGCTATTCAACAGCCAGGCATTGGTTAAAATATCATAATCAGAATCCTGACAATCTCTCTTACATAACTTTAACTATGATAGCGTTTTTATCGTAATATCGCTAGATAAACGTATTTAGGAAGCGATATGTTCATCATTGCAGTATTTTTACAATGTTTTTCTTGGTTTTGGTTTCTTGGGTAAATATCCAGTGACACGCACACTGTTTATGTTGACCCATTGTTTATTTGGGAGGTGTCAATCAAATTTTGTCATGGTAACACATGTGCATGTGTCAAGGGTAATGCAACAAGAAAACCAGTAGAACCACTGTGTGTGGAATAAGAGCCAGTAATTATGCAAAGTGTAACTTTCCCTCCACCATTTTTGCAGATGCCAGGCAATCCCCCGATTGTCCGGAAACGTGGTTTAGAGCTTTAACAAAGTATTTCAATGCCAATGGGGGCAATAGGTATTGTCCAGAAAGGAAAAGGTTTGTACTAGAGCACACTTTAGGTTTTGAAGGGCAAGCAATTCAAGGCATCTGCCGCCAGTACATGAGGTGTCTGATGAAGAAAATGAACTCGCTGAGTATCAAGAAGCGGTAAAAAATATTGGAGAAACAATTTGATATTCAACCTAGTTTTATTGTCAACAGGCACAAAGTTTTTACTCGCGAACCGTACCAGGAAGAGTCAATAGACTTGCATGTAGCAGCTTTGCACATGTTGGCTTCTGACTGTGAATCTGAAGAATTTGCCACTTAATTTATCAATCAGAGATCAAATTGTTGTCAGATGTTGGGACAAAAAAAGTACAGGAAAAGTTACTTATCTCGAAGAATCTATCACAAGCAAAGACGATCGACATTGTTAAAAGTATTGAAATCTCACACAAAGCAACTAAAGAATTGATCAAAGAAGAGAATGTATGTGTGCATGCAATGTCAGAAAATATGGCTAAAGGTCAGAGTACACTTAGAGATGGGTCTCAGAGGAATAAACAAGAGCTATTTAAGGGGGACAAAAGTTATTTTTTCAAAAAAAGTATGTTTGTTTTAGATGTGGTTTTCTAAGTCATGCACCTATGGGTCAACCGTGTCAAGTGAAAAATGCAACTTGTGGTAGGGTGGGGCATTTTGCCAAAGTGTGCTAGAGCAAAAGGAACAGAGTGAATGTTCTTGCTGAGATGACAATTTGTTTGAAGTTATTGAGAGGACAAAAGATGTAGTGTTGGTCATTAGTGGGGGAGATGAGTTGGAGTGTGTTGATTGCTACACTGAGATTTGCGTGGATGGCACAATTTTTAATTTTTAGTCAACTTATGTGTAAAAAAAAATGAGCATCATTACTGATGAGTTGTTTACTAGCAAATGGGGGAAGAGAGCACTTCTACCACCAGACATGTGCTGTGTTATACAAAGGAAAGAACATCGATTTAGTGGTGTATTTTGAAAGCTCATTACAATTTAAGGGCAAAAACATATTTGGGAAGGTCTTTTTTAGCCAAGAAAGGACTGAATATTTGGGATGGTACCACCGAGGTTTATTTGGCGTGACACTGAGACCTGAGAAGAAAATGCAGTTTTCATTGGTGAATGATGACCAAATATCTTCCCAAGACAGTTCACAAACTAGCAATATGTGGATGGAATGGTTTAAAGTAGTCTTTGGAAGTGGCAGTCTAGAAAAAATCTAAGGGTTTCAGCATAAAATTCACAAGGAAGTTGGAGTGGTGCCGGTGAAGCATAAGATGAGGAACGTGTCGTTCAGTATCATAGAGGATTTGGCTGAAATATTAAGGAAAATGTCCATGGATTGGGTGATTGAACCCGTAGAATCATCTTTATGGTTGTCTCCGTTGGTTAGTGTCAGGAAAAATAATGGAGAGTTGAGAGTCTGTTGATTTGATAAGTTTGAACAAGGTAATTTTGGGTGGATTCTCATCCTCTGCCATGTATTGATGACATTGTCATGAACTTTGCAAGAGCACGGGAATTCAGTAACATCGACTTGGCATTGGCACATCACCAAGTTCAATTAGACCATCCATATAGACATTTCATAGCTTTTGTGTCTCCTGTTGGTACATTTCAGTTCAAGAGAATGCCTTTTGGTCTGGCTTTGGACGCATCATTTTTTCAGTTGATTATGAAGACAGTGCTACATGGTATCAAATAAGTCGCTCATTTCAAGGTGATATCCTATGGCGGCAAACAACATTCAAGAACATGATGCAGTGTTGCAGGGGGTTTAGAGAGACTTGAAGAGGCTGGTATTGTAGCAAATATAAAGAAATGTGTGATGGGCAGATCAACAATGGAATTTGCAGCTCATGTGATATCAGAAAATGATGTGGAACCAAGCCCAGGGTTGGTAGATGCGATCAGAAATGCTCTCATTCCAGAAACAAACAGGTTTCTCCTTTTCTATGGGTTTTTGAGTTTTATGCAAAGTTCATGAATGGCTTTTCAAGCAAAACAGAAAATTTGCAATCTTTACTGAGGAAAAAGAAAGTTTTTGTTCGGATTGAAAATTGCAAAACAGAATTTGAAATGTTGAAAGAGGAGATCAGTCTGCTAAGATATTACCACCCTGTGATCCTAATTGTCAGTGTTTGATCACTGTAGATTCTAGCAACAGTGGGTTCGGTGCAACTCTGCCTCAGCACAACAGGAAGGATGTATGACGTTACAACGCATACTTTTACAACGCCTACCTTTACCACGCAATTTTTACAACGCAGGATCCATTAAAACGAAGTACCATTACAGCGCATGTTTTTAGATCGCAGATACCTTTACAACGCATACCATTACAACGTAAGTATTGGTAAGTATATAATATTTTTTTTAATGTAAATTAATTACAATTAATATAATTTAATTTAATTAATTTAATTTAATTTAATTTAATTTAATTTAATTTAATTTTTACCCTGTACCCCTTTACCCAAAAACCCAAACCTAGCCCTGAACCCTAAAAATACCCCTTTACCCAAAAACCCAAACCTTGCCCTGAACCCTAAAAATACCCCTTTACCCAAAAACCCAAACCTAGCCCTGAACCCTAAAAATACCCCTTTACCCAAAAACCCAAACCTTGCCCTGAACCCTAAAAATACCCCTTTACCCAAAAACCCAAACCTAGCCCTGAACCCTAAAAATACCCCTTTACCCAAAAACCCAAACCTAGCACTGAACCCTAAAAATACCCCTTTACCCAAAAACCCAAACCTAGCCCTGAACCCTAAAAATACCCCTTTACCCAAAAACCCAAACCTAGCCCTGAACCCTAAAAATACCCATTTACCCAAAAACCCAAACCTATAATATTTTTAATAAAATTATATACTTACCAATACTTACGTTGTAATGGTATGCGTTGTAAAGGTATCTGCGTTGTAAAAACATGCGTTGTAATGGTACTTCGTTGTAATGGATCCTGCGTTGTAAAAATTGCGTGGTAAAGGTAGGTCATTGTAAAAGTTGCGTGGTAAAGGTTGTATACCCAACAGGAAGGGTGATCATCTAGGGCATTGTATGACAATGAGAAAATGTTCTCGGTGATTGAAAAAGAGTTGTTAGCTTGCTGTTGGGCAGTAGAATACTTCAAAAGTTTTGACTATGTGGGAGGAAGTTTACATTATTGACAGACGCGTGTTTAAGGACCATACACTGAGGATTGTCAGATTAAGTTCTAAATTGGTCCAGCATAATTTTGACACCCAACACATTCCAGGAAGCAGAAATATTAGGTCAAATTATCTGCTGATTGCACCCCAGCTCTCAAACACATCGTGTTCACCTGAAAGGAGAATAATGAATAGTGTCTCATTGTTGCAACTAATGTATGTAATGAAGGGGATTTTGATGAAAATGAGTGGTCAAAAGTTGATGAAGATTTTATGTTGGTGCAAAAGTATGCTATGGAAGGGTGGCTGAAGGAAAAGTCTTTGCATCCAAGGCTCCAATCTTATTAAAAGGTTGCTGATCAACTAACTTTAGAAAAAGGGAACATGGTGATGAGGGATGACAAATGTGTGTACCTCCTAGTTTGTTACTTGATAAGATTATATGTGCTGGGCATGGGGGGCTTTGGGTCAGACGATGACCAAGAGAAAAATACTCTCAATATGCTGGTGGCCCAGCATGGATACAAGCATAAGTCAAGCGGTCAGGGATTGTGTCATCTGTTCAACTTGCGATAAGTATTTGAAGACAGCAACACCTCCACTTCATCCAGTGGAGTTACCAGAGGGGCCATGGCCAAAGCTGGCTATAGATTTCATTGGTCCATTTAGGGTTCTGCCTCACAACTTAAAATTTACACTGGTAGTGGTTGATTACTAGAGCAAATGTTGGGAGGCTGAATTTGTTCACGAACCACAAACCAAGGTCTTCATCACATTTCTTCAAAAGATTTTTTTTTTTTAGGGAGGGGCTACTCAAAGAACGAAATCTGACAATGGTGTTCCGTTTGTTTCCAGGTTAATGAAAGAATTTCTGGCAAAATGTTGTGCTGCTCACAAAAGGGTGGCTTTATATGACCCACAAGCAAATGGTTTGTTAGAAAAAATAATTAACTGTACACTAGTGGTATGTGTGCAGTGGGTAGTTAAAACATATTTAAATGTACTCAAATCTGCCTACAGCATGTTGTTGTCCCATAGTATGATTCCTAATAAGGTTTCTGACAAGACTCCGATTGAAATCATGAGGGGTCATCTGCCAGCATTTGTGATCTGCCCACCGTGGCTCGAGGGGTGGAAATCTAGTTCAGAGCACAAAAGAATCACAGAGATGAAAATTAGTCCAAAAGTTGAATTTTCTCTGACGAAAATGAAACAATATTTTGATGGCAAACGTGGTGTCAGTATGGCTGAAAATAGAATCTAATTGGGGGATTGGGTTCGCATAAAAGAGCCCCTTCATGTACCGAAGTGTTTGTCTAAGTTTAGAGAGCCTATTAAGGTGGGTGCAGTCAAGGATTGAGTGGGCAGAGTAAAGGGGCATGAATGGTAGAATCTGAGTAAGGTAGTAAAAATGAGCAAAAAAGTTATGTAGATGAAAGCTGCAGGTCAGATATGATCAGCGACAATCTTCAAGGTGAGCCTGACTACAGTACTGCATTACCACATCATTCTGGAATTTATCAAGGCAAAATCAGAGAGAAAAGAGTCATAAAAAAAAACATTGAGGTTTCGTACATGGATTCAAAGTTATTATGTAGGCTCAAACTGAAGTGTTTTGCAACCATCTTACATGATTTGCTCTTTCTTAGTGTTTGTGGGTTTGGTGTATTTTATTTTGTTATTGGTATCTTTTTCTTACTTTGTTTAATTTGCTATCTCTTAGGGCAAAGTAAGTTTCAAGTTTAATCTAAAGAGAGGAAGATATTGTGGTGATGTGATGGTAAATGTTTGTGATGTTAAATGATGCTAAAGAATGTCCATACCTAATATGGTCTACATTGTGGGTTGAAATGTACTGTTTGGTTTGGGTGGCAGTTGTGTCTTGGTGCTGTTAAGAGATGACATGAATAAACCACAGCTGACAACACTATACATTTGACCTCCACAGGCATGTATTGATGGATTTCTTTCTGGGGAAGAGGCTATCCCTTTCTGGCTAAAACAGCATTCAACCAGCTGGCCGGGGTAGCTCGCAAGTGACGCCGCAAGAGAGTGATAGCACCAGTCTTCTATGCCCCTAGAACTTCATGACAGCAGTGCTCTCACAGAGAATACTGTAGCTCTAACTGAGGCTGGAGGTGGAGGCAAGAGGAGACACCAAGCACAGGTGCCCTCAATGGTCCACGGTGAGGCTGTATCTCCACATGCACCAGGAAACCCAAGCTGCTCCAATTCACACATAACAGCTCAGAGCAAAGCAAATTACGTGGGTCTGAACAGTACTACTAACATCATAAATATAACTAATGGTGCTAAATGGATTACAAGTGCTGACACAAGTCTAACCACTGACATGGCTTTAATTTCCACTCATATTTTATTACTGCACCAGGAGCTGAGAGTTACCCTCCTAGGCGTTTGCCCTCACAATCACCAACCCTTAACAGGCCTTTCATCTCCTAGCACTTCTACCAGCACTACTGTCAGCATTACATACTTAGACAATATGGGATCAAGGAGTAGGCCGAACCTATAAATCTTAGTGGTGGGTGTGCACACGCTCCATCTCAAGGGCGGCACCTCACTGTACACCTAGATCCATTGTGCTTCTCTCCCCTCAATGTCATGGCTACTTGAAATCCCCAGCCACTCAAGCAACCCCCACTTTAATATCATACAGTTGCAATTGCTGAATCACAGGATGACATTTTTATGTTGGATGTGTCCAATTGTCGCATGATTCGAGCCGGTCTTCTGGCAAATTCTGGCTCTCAGGATGAATCATAATTACAAAAACTTAATATTCCTCTTGCACATAGGCTAACCAGGGGCAAAATGATGGAGTCACAGAAACGAATGAGAAAGATGGTAGATAAGACCAGATTCCTAGACTACCCTCAGAGGAGACAGGTTGGAGAACAGGATGAGCATGATCATAGCATTGCTTGTGCTTTGATCACACTGCACATCAGTTCACAACCCAAGCAGTGGCAATCACCACATATTACAGATCAGGTCTCCGATAAGCAGAGGAATCCAAAATTCGGCCCAATGACCTGACTATAACACAGGGGAAGACTGATTAATTGTCTTTAAGAGCAACATATAATCTTTTAAGCACCCAACATGAAGAATAATGCAAAGACTCAGCCACGCTTCTGAAATCTGAAACACAAATCGCATACTTAAAATTTCAAAGTAAATGTCACTCATTGTCACTTGAATATGAAAGATTCAAGAGTACATTGGTAAAGAATTGGCCATACTCATACAGCACAAATGTATTGCACCAGGCAGAGCAGACAAATTGGATCCTGTGAAAAATGGAGGATATATAGAACAGATTGCAGCACAATAATTTGAGAGTTCTGGGCATTGAGCAGGATGCTCAAGAAGATGCTCGAATGAGGCTTCATTGTTCAGCTATTCCAGAAAGCATTACCTCTAGAATGGGACATTGACTTCCAGGTACAATCGTTACACCAATTCCCATTTAAAAAGTCAGAGGCTGCCAAAAAACACGTACACCAAAAAGCTATTTCGATATACATAGGCAAGTATATATTTAGTAAATTGCTCCACCAGACAGCCAACCCCTCTAATCCAGCTAATGAAGGATGCACACCTTTTTGTTCGCTCCAATTATTTTCATCAGACTGTTGAATGCCACTTAGGAAACTACGACAACTGATCTGTTGGTTTCTAGCAGTGAGAGCTCAGATCTATCTTCAGGAGCCAGCTTTGCTGAAAGTCATAAGAGATTCACACACTCACATGTGCACCTGAGAAGTACAAACTCAGGCACACCCAGATTAGTGGTCCAAGAGTGGTCTAGGGGACAACAAATGAAGGAGTGCATATTTATGACTGTTTGAGCAAATAATCCTACTCAGTCCATTCTTAGATCATTTTTGCATCGCATTTAACACTACTTAACCACTGGAGCTCTTCTCTTTTATTTTTTCTCTCACTCTTATTCTTATTTCTGACTGTTCCTTTCTGACCTTAGGTCCATATTATTGTTCTAGATCTAGTGCAGGATAATGCTTGGGATCTTTGAATCACTGATACATTATCTATGCCTTTCACTGGGAGAAAATGTGATTAGCTGAATGAGAGGCTTTCTCTGATGCTTTAAAGATATCCTGGATGTTGGGGCTGCCCACAAGCATTGGGTGGGATTTGGGAGGAACATGGAGGGTGGGATTTAGGAGGGTAGTTAGTGGGAGGCTTGGGCTGGGCTCAGGGTCACAGGAATGCACATGCAAAAAACTCAAGATGCATTTCTGCAAAGGTCATTTGATTGCTAAAATGCCTCATGGCAGATTGTATTATATCACACAGTAGACACTTCACATCAAATTACATTAAATGTCTTACTTGTAAAGCAAATGGCCTTCATTCCACCTACAGCTATGCATTGTAAAAGAAGAGCTCAAGTGCTTAGCACCTGACGTTTTGTGCTTTCAAAGGCAACACTTATCAAGGCATGATAAGGGAATGCTTAATTAACTGGGACCTAGAATTATTGCAGTGGTATTACCATCTCCATTTGTCCATGTGACAGAACATCCATTGCGGAGTAAATGAAATAAAACAAGTGTTCTAACAACCAGGAACAGGACAAGTGGTAAGCCTCCAAAAATGCTTCCAAGCATGGAGTGTATGAAGGATGGAATAACTCAGAAGATTGCATGGAAGGCATTAACCAACCTGGAGCCAATTGTTTTAAACAAGCATTTACAATGCAACGGTTTCGCCTTTGGAAAAGTTAGAGCTATTGGCAATGTAAATGACAATGCCATTTATCTGTTTTCAAAACCAACACATAAATACAAATTTTGTCATTTACAATGCCAATAGCTCAAACTTTTCCAAAGGCGAAACCGTTGCATTGTAAATGCTTGTTTTGGAAAGCTAAACTAAGTCTTTCGAAGAATTGCCATACCGTTGTTCAGCGCTCTAATATTAGGGCCACTAGATTTATGTGGCAGAGGAAGACCAAATTATGCACCAAGGTTGCCTAAAAAAATGTGGCAATAAAAGGCAAATAAAGCAGCACATTTTGTGATAGTAACAGTCTGGAAAAAGGTTTCTGCTCATTAGTACGAGTTTAACACCAAAATGCAGCAATAAACAATTGAAATTTGAGTAGTCAACATTTGCAAAAGGCACTATGTGGCTACAACCTGTAGCCAATGATCAGTTTGTGCCAGAAACTATTATATTAAAATCTGCAAATGATGACGCAAATTGTTGTAACCCATAATTATGATGGAAAACACTTCAAGTTGACCTGCATATTATGGAGCAAATATGTTACAACACCGATTTGGGTATAACAGGCTATCACGTAGCCCAATAGTACTTCCAGTAAGAAATAAAATCAGAAAAAAGGTTAGTCTCCACTCTTGCTTTTAACCCAGGATTGCCATGTGGCTTACAACAGCAATAACCACAAAAACACACACACTTAAGACAACACGGACACAAACAGCTTGTGCACATCATATATTCAGATATCACTATGCTCAAAATAGCACTTACTCCATGAGCCATACACGCTCCGAAGAATTAATGTACATTCACCAAAATCCAAACTTAGTTTAGTGAAGGTGACAGCTAACTAACCGATAATGACCACAACACCATTATCAAGAGTCGAATCTTATCTTGTCAAAGTTCAGATGTCAGGTTTACGAGTCCAACATATAACATGGTTCTAAATCCATATTCAAACCCCCCGGGTATGTATGTACGTATATATATATATATATATATATACACACACATATATAAATAATAATAAATTATATATAAATATATTTATATATCGTATCAAGACCTATTGGAAAATGTACCCAACAAAAAGAATAAAGAGTTGGTTACGAACAGGTACTTGAAGTTAATGATAAATTAACTGTAGTAATATGTAGATGTAATATGTAGATATTACTGATCAAATAAGGATTGGGGACAGTAAGCGAGTTATCAAATTGTAGCATTAGGCTTCAAAAGTTTCAGTGCATAGTCTACGGAAATGCTAGGTAGTAGACCACTACACAAGAATATTTTTCAGTCTAATAAAATGTTTACTTTAAATGGATACAAATATTAACCAGTTTGAAGATAAGATGAGGGAGACATGCACAACAGTCCACTATCTTTTGAATACCCACTTACACCCATCCGGGAGTAGGCGTGGCTCTAACTGCTGAACGCAATATTTTCTAGAGTAAAGGGCATGCCGAATAACATGCAAATGTTGTACTCACAGGGCGGGACATAACATTGTAGCTGCCTGTTTACTTTCAAATCGATCATATATCCCACAAATCAAGCCTGTAAAAATCCATTGAAAATATGCTGTTTTCAAGTTTCACGGGGCTGGAGGTGTGAAATTAACTTAATCAATTGGCAACTTTGTACGCAAGAGAGCCTGTGATTTTCCCCGCCTAGTTATCAGAAACGTCTGTAGATCGGGAATAAAGCGTGCTGCAGACGGACAGTAGCACTAGTCTGGAGCGTGAGAGAAAGACCGCTGAGTGCTTTAAACTACATTACAGGAAGTAGTCAGAAGAGCCGGTGGGATTTAAACCAATGAAGCACATGGTGTTTAGAATGTAGTGGGAGAAAAGGGATGTTCAGCGGGTTCAGTTTTTTCTATTGGACGTAAAGTTGGAGATGTTTACCCCTTACAGTTGATCAGTCAAGTGATCAATATTCACAGGTGGAAAACCAGGGCTGTTGGAAAACTTTTCAATAAGCCATTTAAATGAGAGCCATTGTGTACGGCGGGGCACCACTGGATATACGAAAATGTTGAACGTTAGAGATATGCATGGACCAAGGGAAGAGCCTATAAAAAAACACTTCTAGAGAATCAAGATCATGGACCCGAGCTAAAACCCGAAAGAAGGAACGGTCTGTGGCACTAATGCGCACGCCACCTTTGCAGACCCAGTGGAGAAAATGCAATATATATATATATATATATATATATATATTACAGACAACTCTTTTAGGATCAGGTGGTCTAAAGTATCTCAGGGGTGCAGATGCCCACATCATATTTAAACTATAGACCACGTAAGTACAGCTTCTGTTAAAACGACAGTAGTCCACATTAGTGTACAATAATTTTAGATTTACACTTTGACACGTTCCGATTTAAGCAAAACAAGTATTTGTAGGTGTGTGTAGATGGACGAAGAAATACCAATTACATAAAATATGTAAAAAGGATAATGGTTTTTTTTTGGGAAGAAGTTGGAACTTTGTGACAGTGCCATGGACATAGTAAGTTAATGGACACGTGCTGTCTAGACTCACCGCCTGATTTCATGATGGGGGTCACTCGTACTGGAGTAGGCTCCACCGGTAAATAAACGTAGTGCTCAATGAACCGTAGGGGCCGCGGCGGCTAGCGCTCGCAGGGACAACCGCCTCCAGACACCGGTAAGATACAGCGGCTCTAGTCTCCAGAGCGCAGACCATGGGCCCATAGTGCACGCCCCCTCCGTGCGTGACCAACGGCAACCCTCGGAGCCGCGTTCACAGGTCAAAGGGGGAGCTAGGCGCGCGAGTACGCCCACCGATAGGAGGCTTTTTCAAACTTCTCTCAGACACCAATTGGGCCAAACTGTATTTGCTCCGCCTATTTTTTCCACCGCTAAAGCGAGGTTTGACACGCATTAAAACCATCGGGATGAAAGCACACTAAATTGAGTGTGTCAATTTTTTCGCTTTTCTGTAATCCGTGTCTTCTATATGAACCTGTATCTAAGCAGGACTAGGAGTGGAAATTTACCTATACAAGTTCCATTTTCACGTCAGAATCACAAATGGGCGGCGAACGAGTACGCATAGGGGCGTGGCTTCGGGAAGGAGGTGAAGTGAGGCTGGTGGAATGCTTTGGAGCGCTCTGACGGCATTGGATGCCGCCGGATGCGATTTCGAACCACGCAGGTTATTCATTGGATGAAGGTGGGGCCGACGAACAGGCGGTGCCTTCTTAAGCACGCCCATACGGGAAGTGTTGCAACTGCACGCCGGTAGTGGTACACACAGTGTAGGTAATTGGTGAAGGGTAGCGCAAGTAAAACAAGAAACAACGGCACAAAAGGGGGGCAGAGGCTTACCTAAAAGCCTCGGTAGACGCTGCTCAGAAAGCACAGCGTCCTGTAAGGATTCGGGGGCGTGCTCTCCCCTTCCCATTGGCTGGAAGGTAAAATTCCAGCCAATGGGAAGAGGAGAGGGCGTGACTTAAAAAAAGACACGGAAACACCCCCGAATCGCGTTTTCACGGGGAGAAAGTGATTGACGCAGATGTCTTCCAATGGCTAGCCTCCATTTATGGAGCTAGCCAATGAAAGACAAGGCGGGACTAAGCCCCAAGCTGTAAGAACATGAGATTTCTCCTGGGCGGAGCTAGGAGCTCCGGCCCAGGCGAAACCTAAAAAGGGTGCCACACCGCTTTATTTGAGATGCTTAAAATGTGGCACAGTAGTCTTACATGCACATAACCTTGGGGACTCTTTTATTAACATGGTAATGTCTTTGTACTCCCAACCTAAAGCTAATATTAGAGTTAATGGTTCTACATCCTCTTTTTTTAATCTTTGCCAGGGCACGAGACAGGGATGTCCCTTATCCCCTCTTTTGTTTTTATTATCTATTGATCCTCTCCTTCGGCTGATTGATTTACATCCTGATATCAAAGGGTTTTCTTTTGGCCCTCATTGTCTTAAAACTGCAGCCTACGCTGACGATGTTCTCATTTTCTCGGATGACATCGTGTTAGCCATTCCTGCTATCTCTGACACCATTTCTTTGTTTTCTAAGGTCTCGGGATATACCCTAAATACAGATAAGACAGAACTGTTCCCCTTAAATGCCTACTGCTTTCCTGCTCATATGGGTTCGGCTGGCTTTAAATGGCAAGCTACCCATCTCAAATATCTAGGCATTTATTTTTGTTCTACGCTACAGACCACGGTTACTTATAATGAATCTCAAACACTTGCTAAAGTTCGTCGTCTTCTGGACACATGGTCTCCAAAATATATTTCTTGGTGGGGTCGCCTACAAACCCTTAAAATGATGATAACTCCGATTATCAATTTTGTCTCTTCCATGATTCCGATTAAATTATCTGACTCTTTTTTTCGGGAACTTGATGGTATCACCTCCAAATTTTTATGGAGCGGCAAACGTGCTCGGTTAGCATATAAATATTTACGTCGACCTTGTGATATGGGGGGTTGTAATTTCCCGGACTGGGAAAAATACCAGACTGCTTTTTTGGCCTCCCAAGGTGCCCTTTGGTTTTCTCCACCAACCCGTCATATTCCTCTATGGCTACTCATAGAACAGGATTTAGCTGCGCCTCTACCAATTGCCTCTTTTTGTACTACTTCCACTCTACATATTATGTTCTCCCGATCTATCATTATTGATACAATTGTCGCACTTAAGAAAGTGGATAGAAAGATGGCATTTCCTCTGCACAAAACTAGATGGTCTTCCATTTGGCGTAATTCCAAAATTAAACTCAATATCACTCCCACACTTATGTCATACTGGGCGATGAAAGGTATTTCTCTTGTACAACATCTGTATGATGATTCTGGTGAGCCCTTACCTTTCTCTACTTTAGCGCTCAAACATTCTCTAACAAATCTAGATTTCTACACTTTTCTTAAAATCAAGGTTGCGATCTCGAAAACTCGTCTTCATCCCTCCTCGTCCACCGTCTCGCTGTTCTCTGTTTGGCTCAAAGCGGGTCATGTTGCTTCTCACATATATAGGTTTCTATCCTCTACTTTGCTTCCTGATCAGACGGTTGCACAACAAAAATGGTTGCGTCACTTTGATCACAATATTACGGACCATATTTCTACCGAAGCTTGGCAATCCATTGGCAAATTAGCGTTACGTAATAAAATAGCTCCTTCCTTAATACAGTCCAAGTTTTTCTCGCTCAATCTACTCCACTGGACTCCGGTACGTCTTCACTCCCTCAACCTTAAAGAGGATGACCTCTGTTGGAGTTGTGGCGTTGAGGCGGGTGATTTTCCACATATGTTCTATGACTGTTCCTTACTTAAACCTTTCTGGGTCCTTATTCAGCAACATTTGTCTCTTATCTTTGACATTGAGCTCCAGCTCTCTTTTCCTTTAGTTCTATTAGGCCCCTGGGCGGCTCCTACGCCTCTTCCCCTTGATCCATTACAATTACAACTCTTAGACCTTCTTCTATCTGTAGCGGTCAAAGTTATCCTTATGGAATGGAAATCTTTCTCGTCTGTCTCATATCATACTTGGTGGGCATGGGTTTCCTTCTTACGCAGTGCTCACACCTCAGTAGATCTAGCACACCTGTCGCCTTCCATCTCTAAGGGTGTTTGGGCTACTTTGGATGAATATATGGAACTCTCTGCGAAAGGTGTAGTCCCTCAATTTCCTGTTGTTACGTCTACCTAATTTTTGTCTGGTAGTTGCGGTACATTGGGTTATTCCTGTGGGATTCCTTCTTTCTTTCTTTCTTCCTCTTTCCTGTCCTCTCATCCCGTTCTTTCTTTATGGTGCTTTTTTCCTTTCTCTCCTTCCTTCTTCCTATGGTTCTTATTCTCTTCCCCTCCCCCTATCCCCATATTAGGGATTGATACGTTCTAAGTTCTGAACATTGTACTCCATTATTGGCTCATTTCATTACCTTCATATTGTTTGCCTGTTTTCCACTTTTACTTACATTGAGCTTTGTTAATGATCAAATGATGCCCATGGTTTCGCGTTCCTCTCATATTGGAATGTATCGCCTCTTTGTATTTTGTTTGCTATTATTTGACTCACTATTTCTCTTAATAAAATCTTCTTGAAATGAAAAAAAAATGTGGCACAGTAGCTCTCCAAAATGTTGTGGGAGATTGGTGTGAGGTTACGACTGTATCTCAGAAGACTTTGCAACTTGAAGATCAAACATCTTTTGTGCAGACGTTAAGGCCACTTCCTTCTGAAACAGTAAGGCTTTCAGTCTGCTCAAACCCTCAAAGTACACATTAGAAATTTTAATCGAAGGCCAAATTGTTCCACCCCTAACTGTACTAGCAGGTGGAAAAAGCACCTATGTACAACAGATCATGACCACAGAAGCCATCACCAGATGTGGTATTACTAAATTCATTCCGCAGCAACCTTGAGCATTCAACATCAAATAGCTCCCATTGGAAAGCAATCCAAATGCTGGACGAATAACAGCAGCTGGGGAACCTTTCAGATAACATGACAAGTTTTCCTTGGATGCATTGCATGCGCCATGGAGTGTAACCTCCCTGCAAACCATAGAATGACCTAAAGTATTCTTGAAGTCAGTACTGCTAAGAAAAAAACCTTATGTACAAACTCTTCTCCTAGCGCTTCATATCTGCCTACTTGATGTTGCTGCAAGCAGTATTTAAAGTGAAAATTTGAAATCAACAGATATATAAACCTGTGTATTATCCAATCTGCTAATGGTACCTCCACAACAGTAAATGGGAATTTTTCTGACTTTTCAATGTGTAACATAGTGTATGTTGGAGCTTTTCTAGCCATGGTGGTCTGTTCTTTTGTTAAATTCTGTGGCAAAAACGAACTAGTGGCATTTATGTGCTTCCATGGAATGCAACCAGTGAGTAAAGTCTGTAGAGTCCAGATAAATAGCATGATAGACCAATGCTATGATTGCACATACTGCAAAAAGGACGTCACTCTCTATGAGGTCAATAACAGACCACGCAATGTTACCCAGACAACATATCCTATTGGCTAATGCAGTCAAACTATTGTAAACCACCACTAGAATCTTTTCTAAATTTGCTCTGCCAATTTCACGTATCCTCTCAGCAGCTTCCTGCTGTGAAACTTTCCACACTTCATTGTATATTGCATACAGAAAGGGATTTTGACGTGACTTTCTAGGACCTAACAAAAACTCCTGTAGAACCAGGTCATCAGAAAGAAGAGACGAGTGTTGTTTCACCTTAGCCAACATTGAATGTTTTAGCCACTCTAGGCACAACTTTCCAACACTGTATGTTGCGTCTGCATGTAACGTGGGTCTGGCCTACTTATGTTGAACCCCTTTGTGTTGTCAAGAAATTTGCATGGCATCTGTAACTGCCACACTTACCATCCCTCTGGACTGGACCGTGAAGTGTTGTATTTGCTATTTCTCAGCATGCTGTCAAATGTGTCCTCCGTATAATATGTGAGTTGCTGGCAATCAGAAAAACATGCAAAAGTGGAAATATTTGGTGTATTTAGATCATATATCTTTGCTAGGCCGAGAAATGATGTCTGCTGCACAGGTTTTTCAGGAAAATGTGTTGTTTTGGTATGAGGCATGTGCTAAATAAAGCCTTGTACTCCTGAACCTGCCAATCTCTAGTTCTAAATACAGATTTCAAATCGATAATGTCTCTCCAAAAGTCATACCCCTCTGTCAACAACTGGGAAATGAAAGATGCAGAATTAATCAGCTTTGTGTTTGTTAGCTTATTTTTCTTTGCTGAAGAAGGTGTAAGTTTAGAATAATAGGACTCTGGGTCTGCTGGATTGTGACTAGAAAAATATGCAAACTTTCCCGCGAATATCTTCGTGCTACTCTGTGGTGGTGTAGGACAATATACCCATTGAGTATAATTAAATACTGCATGTGGACTACTTGCTTTATGTAAATAATGGTGACCATAATGGTGAAAACAAAAGATCTAGTTAGATAGATGAACCATCATACATTTCTACACTATTGAATACAGTGTAATGCTCTAAATCAGCAAGCATTGCAAGTACTGTGTGAATGTCCAAATCATCAGAGATAGTGCCAGGAGTGGTGACATCATGTATGGCAATACAGAAAACACAGGGGACTTGTAAAGTCTCTCTTGGTCCAAATATGGCATAAGGTACCCTATCCCAAAAAATTCCATCAAGAACCGGAACAGCTGAAATGTTCACCAGGGAGAGGTCTCTTCGCACTTTGTGTGATGAAGAATGTGGTTCTCAAACATTGTTTACCAGTTCAACAGGAGAGCATTCTGGGAGATAGTGACCATTCAGAAGCAAGAAAATGACAGCCACAAAACCAATCCAAATGAAAAGAAAAAGTAACAAAATTGTTATCCAAATGTATATCCATGGAGGTATGTCGGTGTGAGCCAAATTAAAAGTTCACGTGGTCCCCTTTGTGGAGGTGGGTCTGACGAATCTGAAGAGAAGTCATCAAGTCAACAAAATAGCCAGAGGCTGTTTGTACAAACATGTGAGGCTTGTGAAGCTGTGTAGAACTGGTAAATGACTCCAATGGTGGTATGTTATAAACACTATCATTGTCTGCTTGAAATCTGTGTAGTCGTACTTAGCGATTGAATGGTATTTGCTAATGTAACTGGAAGTAGTGACAATTCAGTGTTAGCTGTCCCCAACCTAGGAGAAGAAACTTCATTTTTTTGTTTGTTTTATATAGCACCAACTCGACCCTTAAGGCATAAGAACATTTTACATGAACACCAGTTGTGTTACAGATGGACACATTCAATTTGTTAGGCATGGGGAGATTAAGTGATTTGCCCAGAGTCACAGAATGTTGAGCTTTCCTCCCAAGACTCGAACCTGGTTCCCCAGTATCAAGGTCAACCACTCTAGCTTTTAGCCATATCCTCTCTCCTTGTGGGTTAAAGCTTGTAACAGAATTTCCTGTAAGGTAGTGAGAGGACACCCAGGAGCCCTCAAGGCTTACAATGTAAAACCAGCCACACGATGTGATTTACACGATCAATAGACACCAATCTCTTGTGCATGCCACCAACAAGGATCAGTAAAAGTGCACTTCTGTTACCATCAACAGCCAGGACAGGCACATTGCCTGAACTCCTTCTTGTCAACTATTTTCTCCCAGACTAGATCCCCGGTCGATGGAATCCCACCAGGAGTTGCCAGTGCTTCCTTCACTTTACTTCTGTTGGACGTTGCTCAGAGCATCTCTGAAGTCATTCAGATCCTGTAAAACATCCAAATGTTTACTGATATCAAAAGGCGTATCTGCTGCCACTGTACTCGGACTGTCAAAGTCTTTAACCCACATGTTAACCCCAAACAGGACTTCATAGGGAGTCCGGACACCCATGGATCTTCTAGGCAGATTGTTTAAGACTCTCTGTACCCCATAAAGGTAGTGAACCCAACTATGACCTAAAACGAATGCTCTGGCTTTTTAAAAACTGCTTTAATTCATGTTTTTTTCTCTCCACAACCGCGTTTTCCTCGGGATGGTATGGTGAGGAATAATGCACAGTCACACCTGCTGTTCCCATGGTGCCTTTGTAAGCCCAAGAGGCAAAGGCTTGACCCTAGTCCAAATGGAATGCATCTAATGCATATGTTCCACTACAGACCTGCAAGTCCTTTGTAACAGTTTGAGCATCAGCCGATCGCTGTGGCTACCCATAGGAATTGAAAACAGGAATCCACTGCTAACATGATGTATTTGTAAGACTCATCTGAGTGTAAGGGGCCGCAAAGGTCCAGATAAACACAAGCCAGAGGCTTGTTTGTGATCAAGAGGGGTATCTGTGGTGAAAACTTTTATCTGCTGGCAAAGGACACATTTAAGGACATATTATTTAGCCTGTTTATAAACACCTGGCCACCAATAGTGTCACTACAACAGCGAAATTGTAGCCACCACTACTGCATGAACAGATGCTAGACCCTCATGTGCTACTAGGATCAGTCCTAACCTGCTATCTGAATTAGGTATTACTCTATCTCCCACGAGCAAATGGAATATTTTGTGAATTCAAATGGTATGAATATTTTAGTGGAACACCTTTCGATAAGAGGGTACCTTTTCGTGCAGCATTGACAGCCGTCATGATGTATCCATCTATTCGCATACTAGAATGAGTTATTGCAGTGACTGCAGCAGTTTGCACTGTTGCTTTTGCAACTTCATCAGCCGTTGAATTCCCTGCAACATGTAGTCCTACACAATGGTGGCTCAGTGTGTTTATGACATGAGCCAGTAGCAAACTTGCTTTAAGTTTAAGCACTTGTCCCCAAAGCATCTTGTGCTTTGACGTACACTTTAGAGTCTCTGAATCCATTCTAGTTCCAGTAATGTAAGCACTCATTGTAAAACTGGACACAATAATATGAATCACACACTATGAGTGTGGGGAACTCAGGGTCTGTATTTCAAGTGCCAGAATTAGAGCTTTCAGTTCAGCCAGCTATGCAGTGCATTCACCAGGTGACTGCATGTATGTACTTTTAGGTTAGAATTAATTTTACCCTTTACCGATGCACAAGCATATGAGTATTAGTGTTTTGTCCCTACTGCAGGCTGGGCAGAATCATCGGTGTAGATTATAACATCATACTTATCTAGTAGCATTATTTAATTGGGCAGAGGATATTCATGTTTGCATTGATGGATGCTTGAGTTTTCAGTACAGAGTCAGACAATCTACATCTGTTGCTGTAAGTGAGCTGGGCCATTGTATCCATCTTGAATGTAAAGCTTTTGCGTTGGGAATGATGGTCTTCCTAATAGGCCTGGGCAGAATTACGCTATGCGAAACCCTGCAAAGTGACAAAAAAACTCAGCCGCGCTCCATGGAATTCGCCCAGCAGCGGAGTGAGGTAAATCGCACTGCCTGTACTGATGTTTAGCACTAGGTGTTTGTCCTGCATGAACTGTACCACACACAGCGCAAGAGGGTGCAGCTTCTTTCAGCTGCTTGAGAATATGTTCTACGCAAGCAGACAGCTTCCTTAACGCAAGCGGCAGGTTCCTCAATCCAAGATGTGGTGACCTGTTGCACCGCCTACTATGCGAAATCTCACCAGGAGGTGATCTAGCATTGGATTTTCCTCACTTGCCAACTTAACAGTTGCGAGCCTTGAGAGAGGAAAAACTCTACGCCATTCCGTGGAGTTTTTCAGAACTCCGCGCTCCATGCGGTGTGGGAAAAGCTCTGCAAACTCTCCGAATGGAGCAGAGTTTCCCACCCAGTCCTACTTTGTAACAGCCTTTAGGGCTGGAATGGGAGTCACAACAATTATTCATTTTCTCTGAGCCAATAATATTTCTTTCACTACAGCTGTCTGTACTGCCATCAGGATATTTTCTGTTGGTGAAAAACACATTTCTGCATTTGCATATAAATGTTATTCATATGCAATTAGTACAGTATTTCCTTCTTTGAACGTAAAATATGTGTATCCTGAGGTACTCGTAATTATGCGGATCACCAAATTTGTGGTGTTGACACATGTGTAAGTGTTTTGAAGCTAGCATGTCAGCTTGTACTGAACGTAAAATCTGTGTGTTCAGATATCCAATGTGAAAAGTAGGGATGAATCAAGTCATAGAACAGTTTTATCCATTGTGCATTATCTGGTATGTAAGGTCTGCAGAAATTGAGAAAACCTGCTATTAATTGGAGTCTTTTTACATGTGTTTGGAAGTTCTAAAGGCGCACACTTCTCTAAGAAATGTGTCATAAGACGTTTGTCTTCACTTGACAGCTCATATCCCAAGAAAAGGACGCTGAGATAGGCAATCTTTGATTTTTTTAAGTTACATTTGTAGCCCATGTGAGCAAATCCTAAAATTATGCTATCTACTCTGGTCAAGTGTGTTATTAAGTCATCATCTGTCATCATGTTGGGGACACACTTTTTGGAGATGCATCTTTTTGGGACACAGTAAGGCAGTGTAGCGAGCAAGCATAGCATAGCAAGCCCGAACCACCTAAGGGGGATTCGGGTGGGGGGGGTGTGGGTGATTCTCACTCACTATGTCTGTCTCCCTCTCGTTCTCTCTCTCTCTCTCTCTCCTCTGTCTGTATCCGTCTGTCTCCTTCTGTCTGTCTACCACCCTCTGCCTCTCTCGCTCCCTCTGTCACCCTCCTCCCTCTGTCACCCTCCTCCCTCTGTCACTCTGACTCCCTCTGTCACTCTGACTCCCTCTGTCACTCTGACTCCCTCTGTCTGACTCCCTCTGTCTGACTGACTCCCTCTGTCTGACTGACTCCCTCTGTCACCCTCCTCCCTCTGTCACCCTCCCCCATCTGTCACCTTGACTCCCTCTGTCACCCTTACTCCCTTTGTCACTCTGACTCCCTCTGTCACTCTGACTCCCTCTGTCTGACTCCCTCTGTATCCGTCCCTCTGTATCCATCTGTCTCCCTCCCTCCCTCCCGCTCTCTGTATCCATCACTCCTGCTCTCTGTATCCGTCCCTCTGTATCCGTCTGTCTCCCTTGGACACACTCTTTGGAGATGCATCATTTTGGGAGACAGTAAGGCAGTGTAGCGAGCAAGCCCGAACCACCTAAGGAGGATTCGGGGGGGGTTCTCACTCACTATGTCTGTCTCCCTCTCTCTCTCTCCCTCTCTCTCTCTAACTGTCTCCCTCTGTCTCCCTCTGTCTGTATCAGTCTGGCTCCCTCTGACTGTCTACCTCCCTCTGCCTCACTCGCTCCCTCTGTCTCCCTCCTCCCTCTGTCACTCTGACTCCCTCTGTCACTCTGACTCCCTCTGTCACTCTGACTCCCTCTGTCTGACTCCCTCTGTATCCGTCCCTCTGTATCCGTCTGTCTCCCTTCCTCCCTCCCGCTCTCTGTATCCGTCACTCCCGCTCTCTGTATCCGTCCCTCTGTATCCGTCCCTCTGTATCCATCTGTCTCCCTCCCTCCCGCTCTCTGTATCCGTCCCTCTGTATCCGTCTGTCTCCCTCCCTCCCACTCTCTGTATATGTCCCTCTGTATCCGTCCCTCTGTATCCGTCCCTCTGTATCCATCTGTCTCCCTCCCTCCCACTCTCTGTATCTGTCCCTCTGTATCCGTCCCTCTGTCTCCCTCCCTCCCGCTCTCTGTATCCGTCCCTCTGTTTCCGTCCCTTTGTATCCGTCTGTCTCCCTCCCTCCTGCTCTCTGTATCCTTCCCTCTGTATCTGCCCCTCTGTATCCGTCTGTCTCCCACACGCTCTCTGTATCCGTCCCTCCCGCTCTCTGTATCCGTCCCTCTGTATCCGCACCTCTGTATCTGTCTGTCTCCCTCCCGCTCTCTGTATCCGTCCCTCTGTATCCGTCCCTCTGTATCCGTCTGTCTCCCTCCCGCCCTCTGTATCCGTCCCTCTGTATCCATCCCTCTGTATCCGTTTGTCTCCCTCCCTCCCGCTCTCTGTATCCGTCCCTCTGTATCCGTCCCTCTGTATCCGTCTGTCTCCCTCCCTCCCGCTCTCTGTATCCGTCCCTCTGTATCTGTCCCTCTGTATCCGTCTGTCTCCCTTCCTCCCGCTCTCTGTATTCTTCCCTCTGTATCTGTCCCTCTGTATCCATCCCTCTATATCCGTCTGTCTCCCTCACTCCCGCTCTCTGTATCCGTCCCTCCCGCTCTCTGTATCCATCCCTCTGTATCCATCTCTCTCTCTCCCTACCGCTCTCTGTATCCGTCCCTCTGTATCCATCCCTCTGTATCCGTCTGTCTCCCTCCCTCCCGCTCTCTGTATCCGTCCCTCTGTATCCGTCCCTCTGTATCTGTCCCTCTGTATCCGTCTGTCTCCCTTCCTTCCGCTCTCAGTATCCTTCCCTCTGTATCTGTCCCTCTGTATCCATCCCTCTGTATCCGTCTGTCTCCCTCCCTCCCGCTCTCTGTATCCTTCCCTCTGTATCCGTACCTCTGAATCCGTCTGTCTCCCTCCCTCCCGCTCTCTGTATCCGTCCCTCTGTATCCGTCCCTCTGTATCTGTCTGTCTCCCTCCCTCCCGCTCTCTGTATCCTTCCCTCTGTATCCATCCCTCTGTATCCGTCCCTCTGTATCCCACCCTCCCGCTCTCTGTATCCTTCCCTCTGTATCCCTCCCTCCCGCTCTCTATATCCGTCCCTCTGTATCCGTCCCTTTGTATCTGTCTGTCTCCCTCCCTCCCGCTCTCAGTATCCTTTCCCTCTGTATCCGTCCCTCTGTATCCGTCCTACCCGCTCTCTGTATCCTTCCCTCTGTATCCGTCTGTCTCCCTCCCTCCTGCTCTCTGTATCCGTCCCTCTGTATCCGTCAGTCTCCCTCACTCTCGCTCTCTGTATCCATCCCTCTGTATCCGTCCCTCTGTATCCGTCTGTCTCCCTCCCTCCCGCTCTCTGTATCCTTCCCTCTGTATCCGTCCTTCTATCTCCCTCTGTCTCCCTCCCTCCCGCTATCTCCCTCTGTCTCCCTCCCTCTGCCTGTCACCCTCTGTCACCTCACCTCAGCTTGCTAGGCACACACACAACCACACAGAGTACTTTCCAGGTCTTTAAAAGACCATTTACTTGTTAATGGAGCTTTGTTGTGAATTGCCCGGCCCGCATAGAGCAGAGTGTCTCAGGAGTCGGCCCTGCTGTTGTGGACTCCGAGACACTTTCAAAGGAATTCCTCCTAATTAGCAGCAGTTATGTGCTAAGTACCCTTAATACTGGTGTCATCCTGCGACACACCCACCTTTTGCAGGCGACACAGTACTGTGTTGGGACACACAGTTTGGAAAGCTATGGCCTAGGGTGCTAAATGCGGTCAAGTACCTGCTTTCAGGTGCTATATTTTTGGCAGTAAAAACATTTTGAAAGGTTTAATGTGGTTTCATATTGTTTGCACACTATATTGTTCATTAGTGCAGCGCAATGCCCGTTTTGTACAGGAAATGTGCATGTAGCAGTATTCAAGTGTCTGTAATCTAAGACTAAACAATATGAATGGTTTTGTTTCATAACTAGAAACAAGGGATTGTTCATTGGTGTGGTGCAACTCTCTAATTCACCCTGATATTCCAGTGGTGTGAGTATCTCTCTAACTTATTTTTTAGCCTCATATTTAATGGGATATTGTTTTTGGGTATGTCGCCTTGACCTCACAAGCAGATGTGGTAATGGGATCCTTCATCCCAAGAGCAAGGGCTAAGGCACACTCCTTGGCGTATGTGTGTTTTACTGATTCTAAAACAAGGTGGGAAAAGGCAGTTAAAATGGCTGCTTCTCCTAGTGGGCAATCCCTAACAAAAACAGGTGGCTAATCTTTTTTCAACCAAGCGAATGTTGCAGCCGATTGACAAGTTGTCCCAAAAGTGAACATTGATAGTACGTGATATATATCCCTCTCCATCTGGAGTAGCAATTAATATAATCGACTTGGAAAACTCAGTCTCTGGTCTGGTGTTTCCCCCTGGACGTAGTCACTCATTGCTATTGTCACCAGACACTCCATAAGGTTCCAGTGACCTATTGTGACTTCTGCCACACTGTCCCGCAAGGCCAGAGCCCGCTCCTGTTCAGAAGCAGGTCCTCAATATCTCTGGCATGTTTGGCCTCAATCCCAGCCACTTTCTTCTTTAAAAACTGACTGGGCTTGGACTGGGTAGGTTTGTCTTCCTTTTTTATTTTGTGATCAGAAGAGCGTTATACGTCTTTCATCGGTTTCATGTACTCCTCTGATTTGTGTTCTGAATATCTTCCTCTCTCCAAGCGTTTTTAGATGGCTCATGAAAGGAACTAGAAGGACGTGTATCAGTATCCTGATACCTATTAGGCTGTTCAATTGAATCGCGGTTATGCAAATTACAGTGCTCCTGTTGAGCAGGTCCCTCTCGTGTTTTAGTCATTTCTTTATTTTTCTTATTATCCCAACGTTTTTTAGAAGACTTATGGCCTGCTTCGAGTTATCCTTTTCAGAATCACCATTTAATTTGTGTTTTATTAGGTCTGGCTCCCAAATTATCTCTACCTATTGATGCGTAGGCTTCTTCAATAATTTTAGGTTGTTCGGACTCCTGATCTACCAGAGCAACCTGCATGAGTCGCCGGCGAGTAGTCAACTCTGCTACTTCCCCTTTTATATTACCTGGTATGATTGAGGATACTGCTGCAAAATTGTCCATTGTTTTTTTTCCCCAAATCCAGGGCAGGGACTGCCCCATACTCATTTCGAATCTGTTCAAGCACCTCAGGCAAAAAAGCTAATGACAGTGTACAATGCGTTCTGGCATATACTACAGCAAAGACTGTGCCCCAAAAGGTGCAGGCTTCCACTGGGGGAGTCATCCTAATTGGCAGGCATATTATAAACGGATGTATGACGTTACAACGCAGGCTATTACAACGCCTGCCTGTACAACACGGTTTTTACATCGCATACCATTACAACGCATAGTGCTTTTAGGCGCTGGATAGTGATTTATTTAATTTACTATTCCAACTCCAGTCCCCGTGGATAGTAGGGAAGGTGTTGGATAGTAAATTAAATATATTCCCTATCCTAGAGCGCCCCCCAGCGCAATGCGTTGTAATGGTTTGCGTTGTAATGACCGCGTTGTAATGGTAGTGCGTTGTAAAAGTTTCGTTGTAAGTGATGTTTACCATTATAAACATTCTATGTTTCTCTTGGAGTCCCATATGTGGAAACACTGCTTCAAGCTGGTTGTTTTTTTGTGTGAAATCCAGTATGGAATCTCATCTTGTCTGCCGGGAACTTTACCCATTATTGCATTAATGGTTACCAGACCAATTCCAGGTGTAGCCAATTGTGGTTGTACAGCTTGAGCAGCCCTTTGTGGGATAGCTGTTATGGTGCACATCAAAAATTGTACTAGATATCTATAGAGTGTAACTAAATCGCCGTATAGTACTCCAAGTTCTAGATTTGTAATGTTTGCTGTATCTGGATATAGCGTAAAACCAGCTAAGACTGGCCATGCTGCTCCCTCATTAAAGAGGGGACCTGGCCTGACATTTTCCAATGTGTGTTGTAGGGGATCTAGGTACCAGTTTGTATGTTTCTAAATCCTCATATGCTCTGTATTGGTTAGGTACTGCTACTTCAGTGTGTGTGTGTAAATTCCCCAAATTGATGTTTACTGCCTGGAATAAGTACCCAAGCTAGGACGCTAGTGGTGCCATTTTGTACGGTTTATACTTTCTCAGTAAAACTGTGCGTTTGTTGGACAACATAAACATCAAAACTGCACAAGACTGAATCAACACACACCATCAAGATATGTTGGCCTTAGTCCTGGCTAGCTCATAGTTCACAGTCTGTATCCCTCATCTAGCAAGGTAACAGGTGACATGTGCAACCTCAGAGCATGACAATCTTAACTCGCAAAGGAAATGTGTAAACACATCTAAAGCTCTTTCGTTTGTTTACTCATACATGCCCAAAGGGAGACACAAGAAATATTTGAATTGGCATTTCAAATATTTATTGAAGCAATAACATACTTGTGTGACACACATGCGCTGCAATTATCAATAGAAGGAAACAAAACAGAGTAATCAGCCTCCCAAGTATGGTAAATAAAATGAACAGTTCAACCACTGTACTGTTACATAGAATATATGTTTGAATATGAATATAGTTATAGTTATGCTCCTGCTTAGTGCTCCCTATCCTTGTGTGCCTAGGCTGTGTGAATCTGCCAGAACTCATTAAGGTGATCCAACTCCCCAGTTACCTGTGGGTATGTTTCATTTGGGAGTCATTCTTGGTGTAAAGCTGGGCACCATCCTTCTCAGGATGTAAACAGGATTCAGTTGGACTGGAATTCTGTCATGGGACGATGTTGACAGTGTCAGCATAATGCTCTTCTAACTAAACAAAGGAGTGATGTTGTTTATATAATAAACTTCCCCCATTTTGCCATGCCAAGTCCCAGCTAGGCCGTCATTATTTATTCTACCCTTGCAGAGCTGTGGCTGAGTCGACAATAACAACATTTTGCGCAGTAAACTTAGCCCTTCGTACAGAATGTTCAAAACTCTGATAACATGCCTACGAAGACATGTACATGTAAGCAAAATTACTTAAGAGAAAATTATTCCATACAGCCACACAAGTAAATGTGTGTCAAGTGTCAACTTTCAAGAAAGATGTACATTTTAAACCTGTGTATATAAAATGGTCGTGTTCCTGCCTGGGTCTTCTGTGACCACATAACTGTAGCCACACAACATGATACTCCAACTCGCGGATTGTTTTGCTGGTCAAAAGCCTTGCATGGCAAGCTTAGAGAAGCAAACTAGATATTAAGGGGCATTGGTTCATAACCAGGTTGCTAAAAGACTGAATGGCAATCACAATTTGTAACCTTTATGCCCCCAACACAAACCATCTTACTTTGATCAAAGAAGTTCTACTTGAGCTAGTTACCTGGGATGGACAATTTAACTTATGTGGGGATATAAACATTATTGAATCGAGAAAGGACTCTTCAGCATTGCTGCAGGCTTCAGCATGCGACAGTCTAGGGCAGCCTTATTGCACATTAAAACCTTTCTAGGACTTATAGATACATGATGACATTCATGTAACGACCCAGGATTTACATAACATTCAGTCTGACACAAAACATCCTGTGGATAGATATGCTATTGGTCCCACAAAAATTCTCATCCTCTCTAAATATCCAACTTCATCCTTGTGTGATATCGGATCATAATCTGTTAATGCTTTATTTATTAGGCTGAATGTTCCAGGCACTATTAGCGCTTCATCATTGGAAATTGAATAGAACTTTATTGATGGACTTTAGTTATCGAACCCACATGGCAAAAACATTTCAAATAATATCTCGACCAACGCACACCCCACATGTCCTGACATTGTATGGGAACGGTCTCAAGACTGTAATAAGAGGAGCAACACTGTCCTTTACAACTGATAGGGATACTAAGGATTAATCTACTGAAAATCAACTGAGGAGCACATTAATGTCTATGCAGAATAAGTTGGTTGCAGTCAATACTCTAATACTTATGGACAGAATTATCTCAACCAAATTCTCCTTACCGAACAGCTCTGGAAGGCCCACACGCGGGGTTTGTCAGACCGACTCAAATACTTTCAGAGTAAAAAAAGCATGGGAAATATATTGGCTTTAAAACTGAAAGAGCAAGCTGCAAAGAATCACTTCAGGGCGAGTTGAGATGTAAAAAGAACTATAATATAGGATAACGATCTTATCATTCCAGTATTTTGTGATTATTACACAACACTGTACTAGCAAAATTTCGAGAATGGATTCTCTCAATTACTTCTTACATTAAAGAGTCAAAGCTGGAAAACCTCATAAACGCACATCGTAATTTGTTACATACTCTAGCGGCAAAGCAAGAATTAGAGAAAGGTATAAAGAGACTTCCATCAGGCAAAGCAACGGGTCCGGGTTTAATCCCTCTAGAATTTTATAAGAAATTTTTCTTAACCCTTGAACCTTTCTTATTGTCTCTTTTTATTGCATTTGATAATAATGGCTACAAGGTTCCCCCTTATTCATAATCAAAAACAAACCATTGACATATTCTCAAGATGTCTCTTCTCCTACATATCCTGGGGTTAAAATTCCCTCACATCTTGACGAGACATTCCAACTTAATTATGAGGCACTATGGAAATCCACTACGACATGCCTGGCAAGATAGAATAGACTTCCGTTAAGAATTCAGGGCAAGGGTAATGTTATAATAATGAGCATCTTACCAAAACTCATTTTCTTTCGTGCTCTGCCCTCTTAGTTCCAACATCCTTCTTACAGAAAGTTGAATCCTCATGATCTGACTTCACATGGCAACAGAGAAATCTCGGAGGGGTATCTCATAACTGCAGCTTCCCCTTTTCAAGGGGGGTTGGGCACTCCCATCTCTTCAATTTTTCTTACTGGGCATCCTTTACGTCAAGGGTGACGCCAGTGATAGGGATCAATAAAGCCCGCGGCCTCTCTGAGATTCACACTCAGATTTATCACCAGCTTGTGGGTTCTTTGAGTCGTCTGTAAAAATCCGATTTAAAACACTGGGATACCTAAATATTGAGGCTATACCTGTTGATGGCCTAATCCATCCTTACCCAGTTTTTCAAATGACTCATTTGTAGCTCTGTGGTCATGCACTCAGCTACAAGGCATGGGTCAGTTCTATGAAGAAGGCATATTTAAATCTTTTTCCAGCCTTATCTCCCAATATTCTCTTTCTAAATCAGGTTTTTATAAATATCTGCAAAGGCACAACTGTTTTCTTTGCAATGTGCCCAATGATGACTTGCAGTTTACACAGACAAAGGTCATTGATATATTGTCACCCCCAAGTCATAGGGAACAAAAGGCTAAATGTATCAGCTTCTTCTGAATGTACAGCTCGATAACCTGTAGCATTTAGCTGAGAACTAGACTGCTGCCTGAGGCTTGCAGGGTAGCAGGAATGAACCAGCCAAATGTATTGCCAATAGTCACAAGAACCTTCTAAACCTCTCTTGGCTGAAAATCCACTACTGCAAATTAATTCAGAACCTATATTGAAACAAGCATTTGCAATGCAATAGGTCTCGCATTAGGAAAGTTTGAGCTATTGGTATTGTAAATGACAAATATTTTATTTATGTGTTGGTTTTGAAAATAGCTAAATGAATAGCTTTGTCGTTTACAATGCCAATAGTTTTAACTTTCGCAAATGTGACACCTATAGCATTTGTAATGCAATATGTGTTGTATTTACGTGACTTAGATGTATTGATATTATAAAGAACAATGGCTTTTTTTTAAAAATAATTAATACTTAAATAAAGTGTTTGTAATTTATAATGGCAATAGCTTAAACTTTTGTAAATAACTGTCGTGAAGATTATGTTCAGTGTATTTTATTGTGACGAAAATCCAAGAACAGAAGTGAAATAATAACATCTTTTTGTGACATTTGTAATAAAGCTTGAAACATTGAGAGAACATATTTGAACCAGTTGTTGTTGAATGGTTGCACAGATTGAGGCTGTGGTGGCGCTGAGTGATGTTGTGGTGGCGACAAGTGATGCTGTGGCGTTCAGTGATGTTGTGGTAACACATAGTGATGTGGTGGTGCCCCTGAGTGATGTTGTGGTGCCCCTGAGTGATGTTGTGGTGCCCTTGAGTGATGTTGTGGTGCCCCTGAGTGATTGGTGGTGAGGGATGCTGTGAGGATGCGATAGATAGAGTGAGTGTGATAGATAGACTGAGGGCGATAGAGTGAGGGCGATAGATAGATAGATAGATGTGTTTGTGGGGGGTTTCTGTGTGTGGGGGATTGTGTGTGTGGGTTTGTGTGTGTGGGGGGTTTGTGTGTGTGTTTGGGGGGTTGTGTGTGTGTGTGGTTGTGTGTGTGGGGGGTGGGGGTGTGTGGAGGGGTGGGGGGTGTGTGTGGGGGTGGGTGTGTGTGAGGTGTGGGGGGTGGGGGTGTCTGTGTGTGGGGGGGGTTGTGTGTGGGTGGGGTGTGTGTGTGGGTTGTGTGTGTGTGTGGTTGTGTGTGGCTGTGTGTGTGGTTGTGTGTGTGGGGGGTTGTGTGTGTGGGGTTGTGTGTGGGGGTTTGTGTGGGGGGGTTGTGTGTGTGTGGGATTGTGTGTGTGGGGGGTCTGTGTGAGGTTGTGTGTGTGGGGTTGTGTGTGTGTGTGGGGATGTGTTTGGGTGGTTGTGTGTGGGGGAGGACGATCAACAGATGAGAGAGAAAAGAGAGAGTGAGAGAGAGGGAGGAGAGATAGAGAGAGAAAAAGCCATTTGCTTTGCTATACAATACCATTAGCAAAGCAAAAAGCTTTAACTTAATCAGAAGCGAGACCTATTGCATTTTCAATGCTTGTTTTCGTACAGCTATCAGAAATCTTTCATCTGCATATCTAACATGTCATGTCCTTCATCATCACCACTGTCTTCACCTCATCTTTCTGCATTACTTCCTTGTGTCACAACCTTCTGCATGCTCACAGAATAAATACAGCAGTATTCAGACAGCTGTGTATCTCCTTCCCATAAAATAATAATTACAATTGGCACGTGTGACAGTCGGTCTATGCACTCTGCAGAGAAGCTACAGATTGGATGAGGATGTGGACGAAATAACTTTTATGACCTACCGAGGGGTACTGTAAGAAAAGTTCTCTAACGTCAGCCTCAACTCCAGAGTTACCAATTGTGCACTAAATTGCAACCCATCTATAATCTGAACTCTTCCAGATACCTAGAAGAAACTTCGTTCACAGTATGTACTATAAAATTATCAGATGTTGCACGAGAAATAAACTACAGAAACACATCTGGAAAAAGGATTAACTCTTAGGAAATGCAAGATCAGGTAAAAAGTTAAATATAAACAGGAACTGCATCACTTATGTGGATTACCATAAGGGAAGGCTTTACCATAATATGTGCTCTCTGTAAGGAGGCCAATAATAGGATGAGCATGTGGTATGATCACCTTTATGAGCCAGCAAAAGGCACTGTAAGAATCTCTCACTGCCTTAATACTCACTCCACAGCTTTTCAGTCATGCTTCATAATTAATGCAACCACCCATAAAGTGAATGCATGCAGACATATAGAGGACCTGCTGTTCTCTTTTCATGCACTATGCAAGGGTCTTATGTGAATGGAAATACACTGTAGAAGCAGCCAGTATATATTAATATGCACAATGCTAGATTAAGTAAAGCTGGGGTGGACAGGGTCAGGAAATGTGCCCAGCACCAAATTAAAAGTGGCACCCATAGGCGAATCAGATAGCTTAAAAAGTGTGCACGATTTTAAATCGTGGCAGTCTTGAACTTACAAAGGCACGCCGTATACTTGGTTTGAAAAGTATGGGAGACTGCGTGTTCTATTGCTTGTTGCAGTCAATGTTATTGGTAAACATGAGGGTAATCAACCCTAACAAAACATCCTTCCAGTTAATAGAAGAGACCCACAAGCAGCTAAAAAAAGTTTAAAGTTGTTGGTATTGTAAATAGTAATGTTTTTTGCATGGTGTGGTCTATTGTGCACTCTCAGACCCCATGAAAACCCCCCTCCCCGACCCGAGAGCATGGTCTGGTCTCTTGTGCACTCTTAGACCCCATGTGAAGCTCCCGCCCCCCACCTGAGAGCATGACGTGATCTCTTGTACACCCTCTGCCCCATGTTAAGCCCCCTCTCCTATCTGATAGAAATTTACAGTGGATATAACCTAAAAACAAGCCCACGTCCTTCCGATTTCACACTAACCACTTTGATTCTTAAACAGAAGTGTAAAGTAACGGCTTCCAGTGTGTAAACCTTGGAATAAGAACGCTAACGTGGCTGGGGCAGCCACTTCCGGAAGAGATATTGTTGTTTCTTCTGGGGTGGCTGGCTTCATATTTCCGGGACGGGATTTTACTTTCTAGCCAATAGGAGGCGTTAGCAGCTGGTAAAGCCAACCTTATGCCTGCTAGTGAAACCCTTCAGCGTGTCAGTCAGCATAAACTATGTTTTCCATTGGCTCTAAGAATCTAAGTGGTTACCGTGGAATCGGAAGGTTTTTAACCAAGAGCCATGCTACTGGCTGAACCGGTATAAAAATTCCTATCTTTTGTAAACAGGCTAATTAATATCCGACTACGGTATTTATGCCTCAAGGAGGTAAACAAACCTGCTCCAGCTGTCCGCTATCTCTGCAGGGGCTCTAGGGTTCTCGGAGCGAGGTCCAGTCGCATAGGTCTCCACAACAGAACAGCACCAACGCAGTCAAGTAGGGGAAAGCGGCTGAAAATGTTAGAAGTCGCCAACAGGCCCACTCTCTGGGCGTGGTCTGGCTTCTAGGGAATCAGGCACTGAATTGACCCGTTTAAGGTGCCCCTTAGACATGCATTTGTCCTGCGGCTGGTGGGGAGAGATGAGCGCGTGGCAGCTTAACCCTTTGGTGACTTCCAGTGGAGTAGGCCCATAAATCAAGCTCGTAATACAAACAGAACCAAAACACCTCGCAGCAGAGATGGGCCAGAAACTGCTTTTGCAGGGCTGGTCCACAGCCGTCAGAAAGCCAGGAAGTGAACCAGGTTCTGGCTGGCACCTTTCCTGCTGCTTTCTGTTCTTCCAGATGTTGCTTGCTGCCAAAACGAATCTTCTTTTCCATTACTATAAAATACCGACAAATCCAGTGGCTGTAGCCTGGCGGCGTCCGATATGCCGGTACACCAGGAAATGTCCCGTGTAGTTACTTTGTGGGGATAGAATTTGGGGATTTTAGTGCTGGCGAAAGGTGTTGGATTGAAATGAGCAGGAACGGAAAGCCCGGTGTATCCGTGGACTGGTGTGCAGTGCGAGGGACTTGGGGTGAGGTGAGGGGAATGCTGCCCTTGCATAAAATAAACTGCAAAGCACAGACAGTAGGGAAACGTTTTTGATGTATTTCTTAGCTTCAGTCGCAACAAGTTTGCCAGATTGGCTTGTGAATGTGTTCCTGTAATTGGCAGTTCTCACATGTTTGTTTTTTAATGCACTCAGGCCGCGAAAGAGAGAGGGAAACAAGATTCCGCTTTTTTAGTTTAAGCTGCAGAGAAAGCAGGTTCCTCCTCGAGGCTTTATTTAACGGTTCATATCAGCCGTGAACCGCCCCACAATAATAGACAGCAGGGCTCGGGGGAAAGTAGCGCGAGCAGGGTAGAAGAGGTCGCAGTTAGAGCAGCAGGGAGAAAGTGAAAGGAGAAAGCCCGCGAGTGGTCAGACACTGTGCGCCATTGCTCCCCGCCTCCACCAGAATTGCATCGGTCCCAAGAAGAAGGGCTGCCTCGTGAAATGCTGGAATGACGCCAATGCTTTCTGAACTGCTGACCATGCTGGGATGGGCTTTCACCGACAGTACAAAGCCTGCTCAACCCCACTTGCAAATGAAAAGCGCTGTGCAGACCAAGAGGCAGCCGCACTACCATCAGAATACAACACAATTCCACCTACTATCACATTCCCAACCACAGTTACGATGATAAAAAAAAAAACGGAAGTCAGGCGCTTTTGCCTGAGACGGGGCGGGCCTGCAATCCGGCAGGAAGTCCCGCCCGCCGCCGCCGCCGAGGAAGAAGTGGAGCCGGCCGACTGATGGCCTCTCCGCAGCCCGGGGCTCCCAGGTGCTGGAGGGAGCCCCGGAAGTGAAGTCCTGCCCCCTGGTACCAGCGCTGCCGTAGATGAGACACTCAACACGCCGAAAGAGCCCGGTAAGTGGTGGGTGTGGGGGTGGGGGTGGAGGGGTGGACGCGCGTGTGTCTGTTCGAATGTGTCTGTGCGTGTGTCTGTGTGTGCGCGCGTGGGTTTGCGTGTGTGTATGCAGTGTGTGTATGCAGTGTGTGTATGCAGTGTGTGTGTGCCTGTGTATGGCGGTGTATGTGCGCATGCGTGAGTGTAGAGTGTTTGCGCAAGGGAATGAGGCAGGAGAGGGGCACGGCGCCGTGCGCGCTCACGAGGTCAAAACTGAGCAGATCTGCGCTCGTGCACCCTCTCCTGTCCACATTCCCAAAAACGGGTAGCAATAGTTGTCGAAGCACTGCAATCAATGCTTACGCATTGAATGCAGGTCGTGCTTCGACCTAAAAAGGATTTACAAATTGGTGTGTCAAAGACATCCATCTTACTTTCTCTGTTCCAATGTTGAAGTTAATACTGCTCCAATTCTTTTTTAATTGTATAAGAATTTTGACTTATTGGACCCGAATATCGAAAGAAATTAGCAGTCGGAGAGTTATCAGCCTACTCTCCATAGGTAAAGCCTCGCTACTGGGCTTTCCCCATTTGTACAGCCAGAATATTCAGGCATAGTCCTTGTAGCCATAGTGCCAGCCACACTACCAACTGCTGAGGGATGGCTAGATAGGAATCCGCGAACAGCGAGGGAGTGGTGGTACGCATTTATAGACATTTTTGGAATGGAGATGGCCATTAGTGAAAACAATAGGGGGCACAAAAATATAAAACACATTTGCCACCCTGCGAGTACATATGTGAGCCCGTTGCTAACCAGCGACTGTAACACCGCTAATTAAGACCAATGAAAGGGGCGTGGGATGTTGAAATACTGGAGCAAGGCTTGTATAATCGCATGACTCAAAATGTCATTTGGTATTTTGATGCATATATACATTCGGGGAACCTTTATTTTATTTTCTCTTTTTCCTTACGATTGTTAATTTTGTAGAATGCATCTAGGGGGGGGGGAAGAAACACACAGTGGGTGAGGGATAAGGAAGGAACAAGGAGCGCTGAGAAGAAAGCAAGTTGTGGGAGGAGGCAGCCTGTATTTCGGGGAGGGCAGTGTATACTGGAGAGCAAGTGGAGGAGAGAGAGCAACACAGGGCACACGGGGTGGACAATTGGAGGGGAGAGGCACACAAGCGAGAAATCTGCAAACACGCTCTAAATGTGAGCAGCGGAAAGACAGATGCAAGTCAGCCTGTCAAAAGGATGGCAAGGAGGACATGCTACAGGGGAGGACCAAACATAAGAGGAAGGCAAGCGATTGAATAAGAAGCCAGCAAATAAGAGTGACATTAAAGTTAACCAATTGTAAGCAATGGAAACAGCTAAAAGCAGCTTGGTAAGTGAGATCTGAAAACGGTCACAATCGAATTGTGAATTTCGGACGTTACTTTTCCCTTTCAGGAATTTGGTTGCAAAACATTAATACATACCACTGCAATTCAGTGTTTGGAAGGGACACAAATGCCGAATCGCAAACTCAAATTGGGATTCAGTAACAACTTAAAAAATCGTAGTTTACCCTTTGTACATTTCAAAAAGCATTTTTTGTGGTCCAAAATAGCTTTTGCGACTTCGAAAATGCATTTTACATCCGGCCCCAAATATTTTAGCCTAAAAACTCCAATGGGCATGTCTTTTCTTGTGCTTCACATAGATGTTTTCCGTGTGAGTCAGAGTTATACATGTGCTGATGGAAATCTGCCTCTGAAACTTAATTCTAGTGCTGTGTTAGGGAAAAAACAGCAGTAACAATCCAGATTTCATCGGAGCAGTCACAATTTAGCTCCATCAATGCATTAATCGACTGGTGTAAAAACAACATTTTGCACTTCTTTGTGAGTGCACACGTTTGTGTAAAAGTAAACAGAAACAGTGCAATTTGTATAATCTGTCCCTAATTCTCGCATTAGACTGTGTGTGATTCTGGGAAAAGGGGCAGGCCAGTTAAAGTGGTCTCAGGAATTTTATGAGCCATAGGACCCGATTTAAATCTTGGTGGTAAGGATACTCTGTTGCGAAGAAGTATCCTCACCACCAAAAATCAGGCCACCTGCCGAATTTTAATGCAGGTGGTCCTTTTGGGTAAATCACAGCGGAGATTACGCTGTTTTCGCCATGATTAACTGACTCTGACGGCCATGGAGAGCTAGGTCGGTCTGGGAAATGACTACATGTCCGCCCACCCAATTTCGAAGGGCGGACAAGTAGCCATTTTCTACTGTTTCTTACTGCCAGGTAAAACCTGGCGGTAAGGAACAGTATGAACATTTTAATGCACTCCTGACATGGAAAAAGAATCTCATGGTGAGGGGAACATTCCTTTTTTTCTTTACAAAAAGAAAATCTTGTTTCAGGATTTCCTTAAAAAAATATATATATATTTGTGTTTGTTGCAAGGCTGCATCTTTCTGACGCAGCCCTGTAACAGTAAAATACATTGACAGGAACCACAGCAACAGATATTCCAGCTAAGGTCTTTACAAATGAATATCTGCTAGGCAATCAGTTATAAATTAGGCGGGTTGAGTAAAGTCCTCTGCCAGGCCAGTGGTGACTACCCCGTCTGCCAATAAATTAAATCGGGCCCATAATACTTCTTTGGGTTGTTCAGCTTCAGCTGCCCTCTTTCTTCATTAATGTTGACATGCTGTGGATTCTGTTTCTGCTGATGCAGGTCTGCACCCTTCAAAAGGAAAACTAATGTGCTTACCAGCCAGCAGCGTAGCAAGGATGCCATGGACCGAGGAGAAAGCAAGGAAAAAGGTCTACTAGACAGCTATTGGGGTAAGTGAGTGAGTGAGTGAATGAATAATACGTTTATTATTGGTTTCTTTAAAACTGTATACAATAATAGATTCCACAGATAAAATCAGCATGTAATACTTCATAAATATTACTATAAGAAGAAAAAACAGACATTATATATATAAAATGATTTACCTCAGTCCGTCCAGATCCATATTGACAGTCTGTGACCTTTTCTTTCAAAGTCTGAGGACCAAAATTGAACTAATATGGCGAAGGTCATGGCGCAAAGTTACTCCATCTCTTTAAAAAAAATATTTTAGCCTTATACACCCATGCCAAGAGGTCAACATCAACCTCGCAGCACCTGCTTTTGATAAAGCTATTACGGTTGCACTTGATAAAATCGCTCCTTTCTCCAAGGTCAAAGTTAAATCTAGGGCCGCTCTCCGGTTCAAGGAACAACTAAAGACAGTGAAGCGCTTGTGCAGGACAGGAGAGCGGAAATGGAGAAAAAGTAAAGATCTGACCGACCACGAAACATATAAAAATATCCACCACTGCTACATGGTGGACATCAAACAAGCAAAAGAACTGTTCCTCTTAAACCGGATAGACGAGGCAGATACTCCTGTAAGGAACTCTACCAAATCTTAAAGAATTCACAACACCTCCCACTCAGTCATTAATCCCCAATTCTCAAGAACGGATTGACTCTCTCTCCAAATTCTTCGAAGACAAAATTATCTCAATCCATCACTCCTTTCCGTCCCAAATAAGTAACGTCCATTCAGAAAATGCGTCTAGTGTGTCTCCAGACCTCCCTTACATCTTAGACGAATTTGCCAAATGTAACATCGAGGCAGTGGCAACCATCATGCAGTAAATAAAATCAGGTTCTCCCACTGATCCTGTGCCACCAAAATGTCTCCCAATCATCTCACCGGTACTGTTAGAAAGTCTAACCGACTTATTTAACAAATCACTATCGGAGGCTGAGTTCCCGAAACTATGAAAAGCTGCCAGGGTCAGGCCTATCCTAAAAAAATCCACAGCCGATCCAAAACTCTTTCTTAACTATCGTCCTATTTTGCTGCTTCCCTATTTTGGGAAGATACTGGAATCACTAGTAAATTAACAGCTCATTAGTCATCTCGAGAGCCATGGACTACAGGATCCCTCACAGTCAGGTTTCAGGGTGGCCCATAGTTCAGAGACAGCACTGGTTGAGGTAACAGACAACATCAGGCTAGCCTTGGACAGACGTCAGTCAATAATCCTTGTCCTGCTTGACCTATCTGCCACCTTTGACACCATCTCCCATAGCATTTTATAACATTGGCTTTGGGAGATTGATGTCAGAGGGAACTCCCTAAAATGGTATACAAGTTACCTAACAGTCCGAGTTACAATGGTACAGGTGGGCAACACCGTTTCATGTAACAGACCGGTCAAAATGGAGTGCCACAGGGCTCCATTTTGAACCTGACTCTCTTTAATCTTTACATGACGCCGCTGGCCAAGGTGATCAGATCTTGCGGTTCTGATGTCGTGTCAAATGCTGATGACACGCAGATCTTGGTCACTCATGGACCAGATCCACCAGAAACAAAGCAGCGTTTCAAAGAATGCATGTCCCATGTTGATAGGTGGATGAGTACAAATCACCTTCAAATAAATGGAGGCAAGTCTGAGATCATGCTCTTTGGCAAGACTCAAGAGCATTGGTTTCATGACTGGTGGCCCACGAACCTTGGCCCTTGTCCAACACCAAAACCGACGGTACGGAACCTTGGCTTTTACATGGATAGCCAATTATCTATGAAAAGTCCGACCAATCATATAATTGGCTCTTGCTTTGGAGTGATGCGTAGCTTACGAAAGGTCTTCAAATGGATTCCGATTGAGGCCAGGAAACCATTAGTCCAGGGACTGATATTAAATCGCATGGACTATGCAAATGCCCTATTGTCCTCAATCAACGAAGGTCTTCTTACAAGACTTCAGATTTTGCAGAACACTGCAGCCAGGCTGGTTCTGAATCTTTCACCCAGATCCCCTTCTGCCCCCTGTCTTAGATCTCTACACTGACTGCCAGTCAGACAGCGAATCCTATTTAAGATTCTCTGTCTAACACACAAACGATTGTATGGAAAAGGCCCGGGGTACTGGTCCAAAAAACTACATTGATACCTGCCTCGTAGGGTGCTAAGATCGAGCAGCAAATCATTTCTTACACCTCTCAGAATCCATACCGCGAGAAATGGAGGTAGGTCTTTTTCCTTTCTTACCCCTGCTTCTTGGAAGAAACCCCCCTTAAACCTACATACTATCTCAGATCACAATTGCTTTCGCAAGAAGCTGAAGCCATGGCTATTTGACAACTAAATGAGTATACTATCAGAGCTGTCTGCAAGCGCCATGAGACTTCCGAGTGATATGTGCACTGTACAAATGTCCCTGATTTGATTTGAAATTAGAAATTTTACAGTATTGCCCACAGATTTTGGTCCAGTGCCTTTAAAACAAAATATATGAGCCTCAGAGATTGTTCTAATCCCTTCAGCCTTAATAATAGCTTCAAGTATTTTTTTCAGTTCCTCAAGCAAGGGCGGACATAAGCATATTATATGTTCAATAGACTCATTAGCTGTTTTACACATCCTGAACAAACTATAAGCTTGTGCTTTTGATTTCCAATAATCAACTAAGTACTTTTTTGCCATTTTTGTAAAGTACTTTTTATGCCATTTTTTAAAAATAAACTCTGAAGGATCATGTCCTGAGTTTCATCGATCAACACTTTGATTGTCTGACTGGTTGTTCCTTTGTGGAGGATTATAAAAAGTTATTGGTAATGATCCTGTTTAGCAAATATTCAGGCAGTGGTTTGAATGTGACCCATGGGTTAATTGAATACATTCTGGGATCTCTTTTTGCCAGTTTGATCTTACGTGGTGTCAGCAACCTGCGGCAAGTAAATTCCAATTCATCGTCAAGGACTTTGCTGATGTCAGTGATGTCTGAGCCAATCAGGTAATTCAGCTGCCTCTGGAACTCCAGAATGCCATCTCTGGTGTTCTGCTTCTGGACAACATGGATCCTGCTTTTGTCTTTCTGCAGTACCTTCCAGTATAGCAATGTTGGAGGTGGCCGAGCAATACTCTGTCCGTTCGCGGAACTCCGTGGAATTTGACAGAGTTTTTCAGTAACTCCATGGAATTCAACAGAGTAAAACTCCATGGGCCTCATTTATGAAAAGTGACGCATCGCTGCGTGAAAACAGCGATGCGTCACTTTTCATTGAGCCCTCCTTGCGATACCAATGATGCGTCATATTTACAGTATGACCCATCATGGCGCAAGGAGTTACAGATACGTCAGTATTTCTGACGTATCTGTATGGCGCAAAAGTGACGCATTGCTGGAGTGTGTCACAAAAGTGACGCAACTCCAGCAATGTGTCCTTTCACATGGGGAAGCCCCATGTGAAAGGGCCTGCGTCAGTCTTATGCCTGCTGTGAGGCAGGCGTAAGAAATTGCCGCATTTGTGTCCTAGAAGTGGCGCAGTGAAATCTTATAGATTTCACTGCACCACTTCTATGACCCTTTGTTGCGTCAGAACGCCCCCCCTGCATACATTATACCTGGCGCAGGTATAATGTGGCGCAGGGGTTTACAAAGTGACACATCTGCCTAGATGCGTCACTTTGTAAATATGGCGCAACAAGGCGCATTTTGTACGCCACTCGTGCGTCACAAAAAGTGATGCACCGGCGGCGTAAAAGTGATGCACAGTTTCATAAATGAGGCCCCATGAGCTCCACCCAGGCCTAGAGGGTATACAGAGTGCCCATCCTATTTCAACGAGGTTCTTAAAAAGAACCTAGAGTCCCTGTAGTTGCCATGTAGCTCAATGCTAGTTCATTACATAGATGATCTCCTGATTGCCTTAGTGACGAAAGAGGATTGCAAACAGGACACTATTGCCTTATACAACCATTTGGCTGTGAATGGGCATATGGTCTAACCTGTGAAATTCCAATACTGTATCTGGGACATCAAATAGAAAAGGGAATGAGGCAATTGTCTCATGAACGCATAGAAACAGTTCTTAAAATGAAGTCCAACTACTCGGAGAGGATTGAGGATGATTTTGGGCTTCATTGGCTAGTGCTGAAAATGGACCTCGAACTTTTCCTTTGTGGCGAAGCCTTTGATAAGGCTAACACAACCTGATGTCAATGTACTGTTACCAAAGGATGATAAAAGTATGGAAGCCTTCCAAGAGTTGAAAAACCTGCTTTGCAGTGCATCAGCTATTGGCATGCCAGACTATACGAAAGATTTTGTGCTCTTTTGTCATGAAAGGGATGGGTGTGCACTGTCTGTAATAAAACAAGTCCATGGAGACACCATCAGCTACTTTTAAGCTACTCTTGATTTAGTGGCCGCAGTGTTGCCTGGTTATCTCAAAGTGGTCGCAGAAGTTAGCCTTAGCATACAGGAAACTGAGGGGATCGTGATGGGCTAACCTTTGATTGTGATAGTGCTGCACTCGATTGAGATACTCCTGACTCGTACCAGAACTCAACATTTGAAAAATAGCCGCCTCATCTCCTATGAGAGAATCATCTTGGCAGCTGAGAATGTTTGCATTCTGAGACATAAAACACTAAATCCTATTTCTGGTTTACCAACCCCAGAGGGAGATGATGAGAGTGACTTCGACCATGACTGTGTTAGTGTAACTGAGTTTTTCACAAAACCAGGGCCCAACATACATGATGTTCCTCTTCCTGAATCTGACCATATCCTCTTTGTAGATGGGTCTTGTCTGAGAGACCAAGGTGGCATCCTAAGAGCTGCTTATGACGTCTGTACGCTGAGTGTGGTAATGGAAGCTTCTTACTTGTGCCATGTAACCTTTGTGCAAGTAGCCAAATTAATTGCCCTTACCTCAGCTTGCTATTCCTCATAAGGTTTGTGAGTCACCATTTATACTGAAAGCAAGTATGGGTTTGGAGTTGTGCACAGCTTTGACCAGTTATGGTCACAGAGAGGGTTCCTGACTCCAGCTGGCACCCTGATATGAAACAGGTTGTATATTTCAAATGTGCTAAATGCCTTTTAAATGGCAAAGGAAGTTGCAGTGGTGAAGTGAGCTGCACACAAGAGCAGCAGTGACTTTGTCACCAGGAACAACTGTTATGCGGACCAAGTCGTCCGAGACTGTGCTCTTGAGTCCAGCACCTTCCATTTAGATGAACCATGTCACATAGAGGGAGATACTGTGACCAATATGTTACTGAGTACTGTACACACATTCAATGAGTTGCGTTACAAAAACAGCCCCTCAGACAGAAAAGGCTACTTAGAAAGGGATGGGATGCATGAAAGATGCAAGTGGCATTTGGGAATCCAATGAGGGAAAAACGGTTCTTCCTGATTCTCTCCTGCCTGTGATGGTGAGGCACATGCAAGGTCCGACTCATGCGGGAAACGGCAGAATGGTATCTACCTTCTGTTCTCTCTGTTTTAATCCGTGTTTCTGAATGATAGCATAACATTTGTGCCAATGATGTATGACCTGCCAAAAGCAAAATGTGCGCAAGAGAGTTGCAGTGACCATGGGTCACATTGGAAAATCTGTTTGCCCTTTCAACAGCTTTCAGACTGACTTTGTGAAAATGCCACAATGCAATCAACTGAGAGACATCCTTGTCATTATGTCTGTTCTCATGATGGGTTGATGCATATTGCACCCGTGACAGCTTAAAAGTTGCCAAACTATTGTTGCAGGAATTAACACCGTGATTCTGGATGCCAGTTCATCTTGAATTGGATCAAGGAACTCACTTTAAAAGTGAGTTCATGCAGTTGATATGCACAGCGCTACGGATTGACCAAAGGTTCCACTGTAGCTACTGACCGGGAGCATCAGATTGGTAGAAAGACTGAATGGGACAATGAAAGCTAAACTGGCTAAAGCCTGAGCCTCTAGTTCACTTAAATGGTCTGACACTGATGGAGCGAGGTGGCAAACACAACATTTTGTGTACCCCTCCCGAAGTTAATGTCCCATAACGTTAATATTTACTGATTGCATGTTTTGCAAAATTAACCAACCATAGAGTAAAATGCACACATTATTTTCTTTCTATTACACATGGGGATACTAATTTTGCTTGCATGTGGCAATAAAATCAGCTAATATGTTTTGTTATCGTGTTGTGAACTAACGTGCAGCTTAGTCGTAAACAAACGCATTTAAATGTGCTTATTGTACACGTTTCTGTGTTAAGAGGTGGTCGAAAATCTAAGTATAAAACGCATTTATGTGGCTTATTTGCTAGGTAACAACTAATGGGAAACATTAGTATGGTGGGAGGTAAACAGAACGGGTTTCAATTCAACAATTAACATGAATTTGTGTTTGTTTCTATAATAGTTCCAAAAGTGGCCTCTGAGGCCTACGGGAAAAATGGCTGCGTGGGCAAACTGTGAGCAAGAATTAGACAGCGCAGGCGCACCAAAAACCTGCAAGTCAGAAGTGAACTGTTTGTGCTCGAGGAGGTTCAAGGCTGCTGTGGCCCGGAACCTAGGATAGGGGCCAAGCATGGACGATGTAATGCTCAGAGCCTGAGAAAGTTGATTCATGTTTCAAATGCAAGGAAGCGTCTAGGCCAGGGACTGACTTAAACAAAGACCCTTTATTTTCTTGCTGACACAATGTGAAAATGATGCTGTAATGGTGAAGAGATGTTCACCCACCCCGATTTTGCCCAATCAGAAACCAAATAAGTGATGGTAGCTGCATTTTAGATAGATTAAGTTAGGGATTTAGGGTATAAAAACCCCTGG
This sequence comes from Lissotriton helveticus, assembly GCF_964261635.1. NCBI lineage: Eukaryota > Metazoa > Chordata > Amphibia > Caudata > Salamandridae > Lissotriton > Lissotriton helveticus. Next base: position 1,700,754,254 of record NC_136057.1, read on the forward strand.
TTTTGTTGGGGTCGCCTTTTCAATTTCTATCGGAGATGCTGCCCGATTGCTGACCGGTTCCTGGATGTAAGATTCTAATGACTTTTTACTTGTTTGCTTTGCAGGATTGAAGGAAAAGATGAGGGTGTTAGTTAGGGATATTAGGAGAGAATGAATTCGGAACTATCTATTCTTTGGTAAAACTTTAACTGTTTTCTAAAATAAAGCGATTTTCTCGAGCTCTAAATAAAATGATCATTTTGAAATAAAGTTTAAGATTTTACTGAATAAAGATTGATGCATGATTTGTGTGTTTTAAGGTTTCAGGGAAATGGTGAGCATTGATTAGAAATGATTTCTGGAGCCGCGCTGTAGCCGCGCTGTAGCAGTTATATCTATAACTGCTACAGCGCGGCTCCAGAAATCATTTGTAATCAATACTCACCATTTCCCTGAAACCTTAAAACACACAAATAATGCATCAGTGGGGCCCATAACACTGCGCATTTACCCTGTTCACTTACACTTGGCTTCAAGGCTTTGGTGAATCGCAATGGAGAAATGCTGTAACATTTGGTGGAGCGTCTAAACCTATTTAACTAATTGTTATTTACACCTGCAGATTATTTACACTTTACCATGGTTTTATTCAGACTTTAATCATTCAGACACACCACCATAGTGGCAATGGATCTGCTAGAACGAAAATTTGGCGTAGGAAAAATCAAAGACCAGCTTTTACTTCTCCATTTATATAATTTTTATTCAACAGCAAAACTTCATTATGTCTGACATTTATTCATTAGTAAATATTTATTCAGTAAAATCTTAAACTTTATTTCAAAATGATCATTTTATTTAGAGCTCAAGAAAATCGCTTTATTTTAGAAAACAGTTAAAGTTTTTAGCAAAAAAACAGATAGTTCCAAATTCATTCTCTCCTAACATCCCTAACTAACACCCTCATCTTATCCTTCAATCCTGCAAAGCAAACAAGTAAAAAGTCATTAGAATCTTGAATCCAGGAATCGGTCAGCATCTCTGATAGAAATTGAAAAAGCGACCCCAACTAGACAAAACCAGGGGTTTTTATACCCTAAATCCCTAACTTAATCTATCTAAAATTTAGCTACCATCACTTATTTGGTTTCTGATTGGACAAAATAGGGGTGGGTGAACATCTCTTCACCATTACAGCATCATTTTCACAACGTGTCAGCAAGAAAATAAAGGGTCTTTGTTTAAGTCAATCCGTGGCCTAGGCGCTTCCGTGCTTTCTCAGACTCTGAGCATTACATCGTCCATGCTTGGCACCCATCCTAGGTTCCGGGCCACAGCAGCCTTGAACCTCCTCGAGCACAAACAGTTCACTTCTGACTTGCAGGTTTTTGGTGCGCCTGCGCTGTCCAACTCTTGCTCACAGTTTACCCAAGCAGCCATTTTTCCCGTAGGCCTCAGAGGCCACTTTTGGAACTATCATAGAAACAAACACAAATTCATGTTAATTGTTGAATTGAAACCCGTTCTGATTACCTCCCACCATACTAATGTTTCCCATTAGTTGTTACCTAGCAAATAAGTCACATAAATGCGTTTTATACTTACATTTTCGACCACCTCTTAACACAGAAACGTGTACAATAAGCACATTTACATTGCGTTTGTTTACGACTAAGCTGCTCGTTAGTTCACAACACAATAACAATACATATTAGCTGATTTTATTGCCACATGCAAGCAAAATTAGTATCCCCATGTGTAATAGAAAGAAAATAATGTGTGCATTTTACGCTATGGTTGGTTAATTTCGCAAAACATGCAATCAATAAATATTAACGTTATGGGACATTAACTTCGGGAGGGGTACACTAAATCTTGTGTTTGCCACCTCGCTCCATCGAAACCCTTCCTGTAATTCTCATGAATATCCAAAGTACCCCTTGTAAAAGAACCAGATTGTTGCCACACGAAGTTTGATGGGGAGAACCATGGTGAATACCCTCTGCCCCTGCAGCTAATCATGTGAATATCACTGATTACATGGTACTCCACTACTGCAAAGGATTGTCTGATGTGGTGAGCTCTATGTCTTATCGGGTTCACATTACAACTCCAGCTGTCTGAGAATCCCAGGGCACCACTGAACCCTGGTGACTGGGTCCACATCAAGAAACACGCCTACAAGTCATGTATGGAAGAGCGCTGGCGCAGACCCCACAAGGTGATCCTTATCACCAACACTGCTGTCAAGTGTGCTGGTCTACCGAATTGGATACACATCTCCCATAATATGATGGCAAGGTCCGATGGGGAGAAGCGAAGTCATCATCTGCCAATTTCTCGAGTCGCCCCGAGTTTAAGGTGTCTGAGACTTCAGAGAAAGATGAGGTGGAACAGAATAGAGATCCGTCATCTGCATCGGATGAGCAGCATACAGAGTTGGAAACTAATGGAAATGCTGACATTCCAGTAACCACTGTGATACCAACAACCAGATTGAAGATACATGTTTACCTGGACAGTGAAAATTCATGGAAGGCTGAGACTAACTTGCCAAAACAACTTCGCCAAAGAGTGGAAGCTGGGGAAGAACAGGAAAGCTCTACCTAAGAGAATGAATCAACCCCATCAGAGCCAGAAATCTCGAGGACTTCTAAGGAAGGTTGGCCAAGAACTATCACCACCATGAGAAAGCGGCTGTTGATGTCCAAGACAATACCAGAGATGATTAGGGAAGACAATGACTTAGAGTATGGGTACTCACAAACTTTTGGGGGGCAAATTTAGAGTGTGGTTTGTGTCCGAGGGCTGCACCAGTGGGGGCAGTGGGGCGTGGGGGAGGGGGCGGGGCTAGAGCAAAAAAAAAAACTGACCATGAGGTTGATCACTGGTCCCTGCAGCGGACGCCTTCGTCCACTGAGCCACCCGACCCTGCATACACACATCTCTCGCTCTCTCTCTCTCTCTCTCTCTCTCTCTCTCTCTCTCTCTCTCTCTCTCTCCCTCTCCCTCCCTCTGTCTCCCTCACTCTGTCTCCCTCACTCAGTCTCCCTTTCCCTCCCTCACTCTGTCTCCCTCACTCTGTCTCCCTTTCCCTCCCTTTCCCTCTCTCACTCTGTCTCCCTTTCCATCCCTCACTCCCCCTCTGTCTCCCTCCCCCTCCATTTCCCTCCCACCCTCTGTCTCCCTTTCCCTCCCTCCCTCTCCCTCTGTCTCCCTTTCCCGTCCTCACTCTCCCTCAGTCTCCCTTTCCCTCCCTCACTCTCCCACTGTCTCCCTTTCCCTCCCTCACTCTGTCTATGTCTCCCTTTCCCGCCCTCTCTATCCATCACTCTGTCTCTGTCTCCCTCCCTCACTCTCCCTCTGTCTCCCTTTCCCTCCCTCTGCCTCCCTGTCCCTCCCTTTCCCTCCCTCCCTCTCCCTCCGACTCCCTCCCCCTCTCCTACCTTTCCCTCCCTCTCCCTCCCCCCCACCACCCTTTCCCTCTGTCTCCCTTTCCCTCCCTCACTCTGTCTCCCTTTCCCTCCCTCACTCTCCCTCACTCTGTCTCTGTCTCCCTTTCCCTCCCTCACTCTCCCTGTCTCCCTTTCCTTCCCTCACTCTGACTCCCTTTCTCTCCCTTTCTCTCCCTCTCTCTCCCTCACTCTCCCTCTATCTCCCTTTCCCTCCCTCACTCTCCCTTACTCTGTTTCTGTCTCCCTTTCCCTCCCTCACTCTCCCTCTGTCTCACTTTCCCTCACTCACTCTGCCTCCCTTTCCCTCTCTCCCTCTCCCGCCCTTTCCCTCACTCTCCCTCTGTCGCCCTTTCCCTCCTTCCTTCTCCATGTCTCCCTCTCCTTCCCTCCCCTTCTCTCTCTCCTTCCCTCCCTCTCCCTCTGTCTCTCTTTCCCACTATCCCTTTATCTCCCTCCCTCTCCCTCTGTCTCCCTCCCTCCCACTCCGTCATCTCACCCTGCCTGTGTGTGCCCGGGCACACACACACAGAGCGGCACCGAGCACTTCACAGGTCTTTAAAAGACCATTCGCATGTTAATGAGGCTGTTGTATTTCACCTTTTAGTGCCACAGCTCCACTCTGACTATGGCTGGCCCCCACAGAACAGCCGAGTCTGCGAGTCACACTTGTAGATGTTTGCAAGGTCCGCGGGCCGCCAGGGAAGGCTTGCCGGGCCGCTGGCGGCCCACGGGCCGTACTATGAGTACCCGTGACTTAGAGGAACAAGAACAATTGGATGAGATTGATATCACAGATGTAGACTTGGAGCAGAACAACACTAAACAACCTAAAAGAGAGAGAAAGATCAATCGAAAATATTCAGATCCACACTGGACATACCTCACAAAAATCAAGGGCCTGATTAAGATCTTGGCAGATGGGATACCCCATCACAAACGTGACAGATATCTTGTCAGCCGTATTACAATTTCCATAGGATATTATGGAATTGTAATATAGCGGATGAGTTATCCGTTACGTTTGTGACAGTGTATCCCATCCGCTAAGATTGTAACCAGGCCCCAAGCTTGACATCGATGACTGCCTGACTGATCCTGATGAGCCTTCCTGAGATTAAGAACTAGCGATGTCAAAAAGCCATTTCACAATGACAACTGACAAACGTCAAAAGGATGAATAGAAAGTTAGGGTAATGGTCAGAAGATGATAGCCCCTTTATGCCCCCAGCTAACACAGAATATAAATCCTGGTAAATTTCGAGATTGGATAAGAGATAATAGCATAATACCTAGAAGACTAACCCTTTATCAGAGTTTTTTTTTGATCTGGCTTAACTTAAACATGCTGCACCCATGCTGCAAAATTATAATTGTGAGCTTGGCAGTTGCCATCTCTGTTTCTGTGATTGGGTGGCTGTTGGATGTTTATATGCTAGAAGGGGATAATTCTCATGTTTCAACCAATTTTACCTTCACCCCTGTATACAGACCTCCCTCGCCCGAGAGTAAGGTTTTACACCTCCCACATCATGAGAACATGCACAGTTATAATGTATATTTCCAGATTGTGTCTGAATATCTAAAGGTCATAGAGGTGGAGGACTGTTTAATTTGCTCTTATTTTTCCACTTCTGCAGCTGAAGGAGCGGCATACTTTAATTTACCTCTGTTGCACTAATTTTCCTGCTCTGTTTTTTTAACCTATTTTATTACCAACATTCTATGACACTGTTTTATTCAGACTTTGTAGGTCTTTTAGAAAACGTGCCAATTGTCAGTGGATGGAATCTGTATTTTTGGGCAACTAAACACATTTCTGGCCTTTACAATACGTCAAAATTAAGGGATCAGTGTGAGTATATGATGACATTTACACCACTGTGACTAACAGGAACATTACTAATCATAACTTGCATGATGTAGCCTGCAAAGTTAACCAAGATGAGAGGGTGTTTGTGGATGAGTTGAACGAGTGATAAGACTAGACTAAGAAAAAGGAGAAGGAAAGACGAGTGCCGAGAATCATTACTGGGAAAGGTAAGAAGATCTTAAAGGAACCACCACCTAGGTTAAACATTGAAGTCACCAAGAATGGCTAATTATCAGCCAGAGGGAAATGAGATAAATGAGAAATCGGGATGGAGTGAGTGTGAGCATAATGATTTAGTAAAAGGGAAAACTTTCTTTAGTCTAGAGCAGAGTTCATCAAACTGTGGGGTGCGCTCCCCTGGGGGTCATTGGGGGCATTCCCAGGGGGGCGCAAATGCTCCACTAAGTACTTGTAAATAATGATGGCCTGAAAGCGCGACTTTCTTTGTTTTTCTGTTTCCAGGCCGTCTTCATTTACATGAAGGGAATGCCACCTTTCACAGTGAAAAATACCTGCCATCTGTCCAAGTGTAAGATTCTGCAAAGGCCTGGGCATCTATATTTGTTCTTAACATGGCTTTTCTGTCATTGTGTACTTTAGTAATCATTCAGAGGTCATTAGGGTGGCAGTAGAACACATTTTAAAGTCTTTATTTTCTATTTAAAGTTTGTGTTATTAACAGGAAGAAATTACTTCTGACTGTAATTTTTCTAACATTTGTATCAACTTTAACTTAATGGTCATGCCAGTAACTGTGTTCCCGAGTACCATGGTTGCAATGTAAAAAACATGACAATAAACTACAAAATTTTGATACTTTTTCACATTAACAGAAAATGCATATGAAATACTGCACACACCTTAAATGACACCTTACATAAAAAAGCAATACAAATTAAATTAATTGGTGGGAAATGCACTCTTCCAGTTATGAAACATTAATTGAGTAATACAGTCACTGCAGATGTCTTTTTGTCAGACCAGAGTCACAGAACTGAATTCAACTTGGCGCAGTGCAGAATACCGACATGTATTTATAGTGGTCTGAGGTCCCAACAAGTAACAGAAAGCACTGAAAATATTGGCCATTATTTTAAAATTGTAATAGTAAAAGATAGGCTGCCACAGAATAATTTGGTTTATATGACGAAAACAAGTACTTTCCACATATTCATTATATCTAACTTAGTGTAGACATTTTTATAAGTTCATTAAAGGGCACTTTTCAAAACTCAGCATCCTTACATTATCTTTTAAAAAAAAAAGTTATAAATAGTTTTCATCTTGAAACTTCAAGTGACTGCTTTAATGAAAGCACTTTAGAGCCCTCTCCCCTGACCTCCCACCTTCAGCACCCTGCAAGTACTCCAGGATCCCATTAACAATTCAGGGATTGTTGTTTTTAGTACAATATATGAGAACTGTTTTGCAAACTTAAGAACACCCTTGTCCCCACTTACCTAGCCAATTTTAACCTCTGTTTACATACAGATGTCCTCTCAGGTGAGTAGAGGAGTGGGGAGGAAGGAGGCCAAAAGGGTCACATTCAGATCCCTTATCATCCTGACCTCTTGGGCCTCAGAAAAATGGCTCAGAAGACAGCAGAACAGAGCAAAATCCATGGATAAGGTCAAAGAGAAGATCTTGAAAAGATGGCGCTATGTGGGGTCTAATTTTTTTCATTCACAAATGGACAGATACAGCTGTCCCACTTTCTGAATGAGATGCTCTGAAGACGGTTTTGAGAAATGCAAATTCATTTCTTTTGTATTTTTAGTGCAGTCACAGCCATTAGTGCAGCAGGTGCATTGACACTGGGGCAATGGAGTGTGAGGAGTAACTACATCTCAATTAAGGATGCCACTAGCAAAGTACTGGGGGAGAGGGGAGCCATTTTCCTGGTTATTATTGGGGCCCAAGTCCCCCTTGCTGCACAGGAAACATGTCCCAAGCAACAAAGGGGCAAAATGTGGGACTTTACTGTTTTTTTATTTTTTACAGAAAGGAGCAGACAGCCTGCTTTAGGCCTTAGCCCGAACAGTAAGGGCCCAGTGGTTTGGGCAGAGGAGTAGGTTTAATTGCTACTGCAGGTGCTGTGTCACTGGGTCCCAAGGGCGTGAGGTATCAACTAAAGCCTATTATGGCTGTTGTACCATTATTCCTTTCTTATATTAGGGCTGAATACTCCCTTGTTGTGCAAGTGTGACTGGCATTGAACCAATGGCACCAGAGAGGAGAATATTGAAGCAGAGGAGACACCTTAACTAAGGCCTACGAGAGATAGCAGAAATGAGGATGGTGGGTTAACAAGGGTTGAGAGGGGACTTCCTGCTTCAGAAGGCATTAGCTCTTATTAGTGAGGCAGTTGCAGTGGTGACCTGCACAGGAGGGTGAGGGGCTCCCTGCATCACAATTAAGATAGTCTTACAGAAGAATAGAGGCATGCTGGATAGCAAATAGAGCTGAGGGTATCCTTGCTGCAAAGAGACGAGAAACACATAGGAGCACATTTTTTCTGAAAGGGACATAGCCTGTTTTAAAATTAGAGTGATGGCCAGCCTTGGTGGGGAAAGGGTGAAAGAGGCAGAGGGGATACCCTGCTACTTAGGGCTGCAGCTATCATTAGTGCAGAAGGTGCAGTTGCATTGTGGCCCAGGAATGGGAGGGTTTCACAAATCCCAAATACCGGGAGTAGTGAGTTTTGTCTATTTTAGTTTTTTTTTAATGTATTTTCTCATTTACAAGCCTCAGATTTAGTGTGGCTTATGAGATACTGAAAAATTGCCCTTGAAATGATCTTATACACACCACCCCCTCTGCTTAGCCCTGCTCTTCTCGTTGTCTCCAGTCTTTCCATAAAGTTTTGCAGGGGGGGGGCCCGACTTCAAAACATTTTGGGAGGGGGGCTCATAGTAAAAAGTTTGAAGACCTCTGGTCTAGAGGTTAGCATAAGGGCATTTATTATGTGTGTGGTAAATCCGCCTATTTCAAGTTACCGCACAATTGGGTAGGCAGTTGTAACACTGCTTTTGTTTTCCCCAGGATCTATCACACTAATGAGCTAGATTTTCCTCTTGACAATTACATTAGGCGAACTTTGAAACGCACTGAAGGATCTGGGAGAGACCAAGTATAAGAATCCAGAGTTGATGAATGATGTGTTGTAATGAAGAACTTAATTGATGATTAAAAACATTGGGGGGGACTGTGAGAGCTGATTATCGGCCAATAAAGAGCATTACAACCTGAGCTTATGCTAACTTTAGATTGTGTTTACACTGTCCTCCATCTTGCCTCAACCTCACAATGCACCACGTGAGGACTACTGCTGATATCTATTCAATATAAAGTATGGCTACTGTTCACATGAGTAAACAGAGAGTGTTCCCAGGAAAAGTTTCTCATTGTACTAATTTAAGTATGCTTCCCATCATCCCAGGCTCATGCTTAAACAATGTATCTGTTTAACTATTCAGCTAAGGCTGTGAGAATGACTGAATCTCAATGTATTACTATCCTGAGAGAATACTCGAATGTATTCTGTAGTAAAATGTTTCTTCTAGCTTGTTTTATATTGGTGCCAAACCTGAGAAACATGTTTTCCCACAGAATGTGTCCTATAAAAGTATGTGGATTTCTGTAACCAGAGATACCCCCTTTTACCCACCTTAGAAGGTGAATCCATGACGAATTTCACTTAGAACTGTACTGAGTTCTTTGCATTATGATTTATATGCTCTGCTGCTAATCTTGCTTATGGCATCTTTATTGTAAACTGCCTATTTATTCTTTATATAAAGCCTTGAGATGACAATCCTTGTCTGTTATTCTTATGAGATTGTTTCAGCCAGTTCCAGTCAGAGAGCACCAACATCCGTATCAGGACTACACCGGCCCCGGTCCTAGCCATTGGCACGCCCCATGAGTTAGAATTTAAGACTGATTTGGGCGCCAACATTTGTTTTCTTCCCTGGAGCATTGACAAAGCACTGATTGATTTTTGATTAGTATTCTGCATTGCTTGTGATCGGATTGTGGTATTTTATTTTTCAGACTGTGTGTTATTTGTTTGTATATTCTATTCATTTGCTCTATCTTGCTTGTTAGTGCTTTTATGCCTTTTTGTTCTTGCTTCTTCAACTTGAGCCCGTTGCTCCCCTTGCTCCCCTTATTTGGTTTCCATACTATTCAAAAGTTCCTTTCCAGTAAGTCTCTTTTCCCTGGCCAGTCTTGTCTGAGCCGCATTACAACACAACAACGCAATTTATTCCATTTGAATAAAGTTACAGCATTCGCTAAGGGTGCATTGGTTTATGACTCATCCTGATTTTGGTCGCATTCCATGGTGCTGCTTTCCTAACTAATTTGGAAAAACCATCGTAAGTTGCATGTTTTTAAATTGTACCAATTGGTGTTATCGACGCTTGCCTAAATGCATATGTATGTGTGTTGTTAGCAGATCATAGACTGCACAAATCAATAACACGCCATTACATACTTATACCATAATACACTATACAATAATAGCCCATAACATACTACACCATACCTTACTAGACAATAAGAAACAATACCATATCATATTAAACAAAAACAAACCATATGCCATACAAAAACAGGCCATACCATATTATACCATACTATATATAACTGGCCATGCCATATCATACTATCCAATCAAGTCACTCTCACCCCCTTTACCTCTACCCACCCCTGAACCCTCAAGTCACCCTCACCTCCCTTAAACTCTAATCACCCCAGAATCCTCAAGTCACCCCTACCTACCTTCGAGTCTCCTTCACCTTTCTTTACCTCTACCCACCTCTGAATCCTTCCGGGAGCGGGGCGGATGTTTGGACAAAACATCGGACTATAAATATTGGGAGCAGAAATCGGAAAATCAGAAAATTATGTTTTGAAATTATTTGAATGTGTTTTCGTTGATTTATTAGATTTATGTGCTACGATTGTTTTTGTAAAAGGTATTTATATTTTAAATATATAGTTTGTAATTTTAAGTGATATATACATTTTTGTTAATCTTCTATAGTAATTTATAGTGTCACAGCGAGTTGTTGGGTTTGTAGGGGAGTGGGTGGGAAGTAAATTAAGTAATAATTAATTAACAATTAATTATGAATTGTTAATTAATTGTTTAATTAATTTCAATTATGCACTTTATGGAATACTTATTTATTTTACATATATTTTAGTTGTGGGCTGCTAGGTCTATAGGAGTCTAGGGTGGTAAGAATACATAATTAAGTAATAATTTAGGCCTAGATGTAGGTAATTTTATTTTACCACTTCTTAAATACCGAATTTTACCGATTCGGTATTTAAGAAGTGGTAAAATAGAGGGGGGGGATGTAGGTATTACAGATTCGGTATTTACCGATTCTGTAAATACCGATTCGGTAATGCCCATTGATTCCTATGAGCATTGAAGCCCATAGGAATCAATGGGCATTACCGAATAGGTATTTACAGATTCGGTAAATACCGATTCCAGCAAGGGTGCAGGGGGTGTCACTTTGACACCCTCTAGCACCCCAAATACAGGCATGTGTGCCATGTGGCACACAGACATGCCCTAAGGGCATGTCTGTCTTTCACATTTTTATAGGTGTGCATGCACTCATGTGCAAGCACACCTGGATTCGGTATTTTACCACCCGATTGGATTGGGTGGTAAAATACCGAATCTGAAAGGTCTTTGGGACTCAGAAGAGTCCCACCTACATCTAGAAGTTAGCGATTCGGTAAAAATACCGAATCGGTATTTTACCGATTTGGTAAATTTACCGATTCGGTAAATTTACCGAATCGGTAAAAATGGCCCCCTACATCCCAAAAACCCATTTACCGGTCGGTAACAGCCGAAATCGGCCGTTACCGGCCGGTAAATGTCCACCTACATCTGGCCCCTAGTATATTAAATAATGGAATACTTATTTTTAAGTTATATTTTGAGTGAGGGCTGCTAGGTTGCTAGGGGTATAGGGTGTGAAGTTAAATATTAATTGAATGACAATTATTTATTAGTTGATAATAAACTATTTTAAAGAACAGTGATTATGTAAATTGATAAATACTATTTTTTATTCCATACATATATATATGTTAAATCCTAATGGTTGCATTAGGAGTTTCATATATTTTATACATTCTGGCTGTTACTTATATATGAAAGTGTTTCATGTGAAGAACTTTCCCTACTTTGTTTAGACTGCAGTAGGAATGGAAAAATTAACCTCTTTGCAATTTGACAATTTCCCTACTGTTGTCCTGTTTGGAGTAGGAATAGTAAATTGTTTCCCTTTGAAATACAGCACTTTCCCTACTGTTGCTCAGACAGGAGTGGGAAAAGTACATTTCACCCCTCCGAAATCCAACACTTTCCTTACTGTTGCACAGACTGGAGTGGAAAAAGTAAACTTCTCCCTTCCGAAATCCAATGTTTTTCCTACTGTTGAACAGACTGGAAAGGGAATAGTAAGTGTTACCCCTCCAAAGTACAACACTTTCTTTACTGTTGCGCTGACTGGAGTGAGAATATAAAAATTCCACCCCTCCGAAATCCAATGGTTTCTTACTGTTGGCAGACTGGAGTACCTTTTACTCCTCTAAAGTCCAATACTTTAATACCGTTGTGCAGTTTGGAGTAGGAATGGTAAATTTCACCCCTCCGAACTCCAACACTTTTCTTACTGCTGTGCTGTTGGAAGTGGGAATAATTAATGTTACCACTCCAAACTCTGCTTGTTGCAAAGGCTTGCATGGGTATAGTAAATAGCATTGCATAAACTAGAGTGCAAATAGTATATTTAATATTCTTAGGCTCCATTAGCTTTAATAATGTCGAGTAGATAGAGTTTATAGCAAACAAATTACTCACATTTTTCATCATACAACCCCCTTCTCATTTGTTAACATTTTTAGGCTCTATTTCTGAAGATTGGTTGGGATGTCCCTTGTATTTACAGATTTTGGACCTGCTTTTGGGACTAGCTTTTCAGCAGATCACCAAACATTGGAAACATTTGTCTGAACTATCCTTCCAGGCTTGGTGGTATGCCGTATGTTATAATCACAGATTGGATACAGTTTATGTATTCCCAGTTTCTTTAGCTCTTAAGCGCTCTCTTTTGTGGTCTCCAGTTACAAGTTTTATTGATTGTCATGCTAAGCGTTCTTATGTAAGTAAAGTTTCTGAGCAAGAAGTGTCGAAACCTCCGTGACATTCTGTTTTGTTCTTATTTATATTACTGTTTATACTGACATCTTCACTGTATTTTTGCATTTTTAGTTTCTTAATCAGATTTGTATTCTATACTCACGTATCTTCTTTATATTGTTATAAGATTTCTTAGTCATGTATTTTTAAGATTTCAATGAAGTAATGTGTATTCATTTTTGCTACATCTTCCCCTCCCTTCACCCCCTCTCTTCTTTCTTTTTCTTTTCAATAAAATCTCTATTTTTCAAAACTTAAAAAGATAGCTTATAGCATTGTTTTATATTTTTTGTATTTAACATTTATTTATTTTAAAATGTATTTTAATGTTCATAGTATTTTTTGTAAATGTGTTTTGATTTTTCAATGTTACATTTTTTATTTATTGTGTAAATTAATTAATATATTGTATCTTATCACATTTTTCATGGTTTATTGCGCATTCCAATACTTTTGTACTTGTCTTTATTAGTATAGGATCACAGTAAATAATTATGGTAAATATTATTTTATAGATATTTTTGACAATGAAATTCCTTGAAACAATATTATATCAGTGATTCACAGGGCGGATTGAAGGAAGGTCGTTCTACTGTTGACCACTGCATCAGTATCTGGGCAGTGGTCCATAAATCCAGCAATACAAGTGTAAATTTGTTTTGCTACTTTGTGGAATTCTGTTCGACTTTTGAGCTTGTGGAGCGAGATCCTTTCTGTTACAAATTAATATTATATGAAATTCTAAATGGGTTATTATCTCTTTTGGTGCAATGGCATACATCAAATTGGGAGAGGGTAGAGCTAGAGTGTCACCTGTTGGATAAAATAGCAATTGAAAATGTGTTAAGACAGGGATGTGTTCTTGCCCAGACACTATTCACCCTTTGTTGGCCATTCTCCCAAATTCTTTTATAAATTAAGCCTCCTTACTTCGAAAATTAGGGGTGTTCATATCACTTTCTTATGGTTTGCAGATAACATGCAAATAGGCCTCCATCGTCAATTAAAGATTTTCCATGGGTACGCTCATCCGAAGAAACTGACAATAAACATGGAAAACAAAAACATTTTGGGAATTTGGAAGCAGATCTAAGACATTTTCTTGGACTATTTGGGATCGTAGAATGGAGCAAGCTACTTCATATAAATGTTTAGGGCTACTATTTCAAAATAATCTGACGTGGATCCAACATATAGACCAAGAAAAATGTCAGGTCTCAGTAGTAATTGCTGTGCTAAAAAAGTTTCATTACAACTACAGAGACTCTTGCATGGCACCCCAGCTAAAAGCTTATAAAACCATGGTTCGGCCTATGTTGTTGTATGGTAATGAGTAACCCTGGGTGAGTAATTCCACTCCGCCAGTGGTGTTTGCGGATTTTTGCCTACTCCACGCTCCGTTGCGAACGCGGAGTTTAGGCAAAACCCCCCTCTGTGGCAGAGCGGAGTTAGCCAGCCCCTCCACCCACTTCAATTAATAAAAAATTTAAAAAGAAGACGCTTACCTGCGTGGCTGCCTCCTCCTCTGCCTGGTAGCTCTACATCCTGCTCCTCGCCATCCTTCTTCAATTAAAAAACCCTACGTTGTACATCATGCGCAAGACGTACAATGTAGTTTTTTTGTAGAAGAAGGAGCGCGAGGAGCAGGAAGGAGAGCGGCCAGGCAGAGGAGGAGGCAACTACGCCGGTAAGGGTCTTCTTTTTGAAATTTTTATTAATTTGGGTGGGGGGCGGAGGTACCGGAATTCCACAAAGTTTTTCTCAAACTCCGTGGAACTCTTCATAGAGGCACTCTGTCAGCTCCGCCCGCCCTTAGTAATGAGCTGTTTAGTCGGCTAAAGAGACTTTTAAATTGACCTAAAACTTCAATGGTTCAAGCATTTCATGCTGAACTGAATTTAACTTCCTGGAATTACTTTAATCAGTATCAAACCTGCGCTACCTAAACAAGTTAGTGACATCAGAGCAATATAACTAAGCTATCCTTAGTTATAAAGGACTTTTTAATAGATAATTAGATTGTTTATACATATGTGTATGACTTTAGATTTACCCATTCCTGCCTGTACGGTACCAGCCCTTGGAGGGATGCTTCAACATATGTAGGTTATTGTAGGCGCCCAGTGGGAGCGAAATGTATGAATGGTATTAGTGCCTGCTTGGCCGCTAGATACTTTTTAACTGAGATGTGTTTTTTTAGATATGATATGTGAGAATGTTAGATTTTTACTAAGTATAAAAGTTTAAAAGGAGAAAAGAAACCTGTATTGTTTTACTTATTGGGTTTAGGGTGTTTTCTTTCATTGGATTTGTAATGTAGCTTTATTCTTGTTTTACTGTATTTTGCTTAATGGAAAATCCTCGCAATAAATCTAGTTTTCTGATGAAGATGATAAAGTCACAATGTACTGCAGAGGCATACACAGGTAGTGCTTCAAATACAATGCTTAAGTAAGAGGTCTCCAATCTATGGGGCGCGCTCTACCGGGGGTCTGTGGATGTATTTCCAATGGGGCGCAAATGCATCTGCAACTACATGTAAATGATGGTAGCCTGGATTTGCGAGGCGTTTCAAGGCTGTCTTCATTTACATAAAAAAAGTGTTTGAACTGTGATCCTTAGTGCCCTGGGGCAGGGTCAGTGATGTAGTGAGGGAGGTGGTGTCAATGCAGCACACATGCAAAGGCAAAACTCTTCGTTGTTATGCCTGTTTCAAGGAGCCCAACGAGTTTGATACAAATTCCTGTCTACAAATATTAGTAGACAGGGATTTGCAAAAAAAGCCATGGGTGGTGGAATAAGAATGCCTATGTACCCCCCAAGGATTGGGAACTTCCCCTTGATGCAAAGTAGAGCATAGTGAAACTTTGCAATACTTTGGATACCTTTCCAAAGCAAATTCCGGTTTGAGTTGGATGATAGATCCCACCCAAACTCTTTGCGCTAAGTTTGTTCCATGTTTTGTGATGTAACCTGGAGCAAAGTGTTAGTTAATTTGGGCCTATATCTTTGTCACCATAAAGCCTTAAGCTTCAAGTCACTTCGCCAATTAAAGCCTATACTGGCTCCCAAACAGCCTTCGTAATTGGTGGATAATCAATTGGACACAACTACATTTTAGACTAGCCAGACAAGCGTGCAAGCCTCGTAGCAAGTCCAGCTGCTTGGACATGCAGGCACTGCGAATAATGGCCTTGAAGGCCTTCCACAGCAGGCCCAAAGATTTAACATATTGCGCATTGTTAGTCAAAAATTAAAGTATAGCTGCTCTGATTTCTGGTAGGAAAACAGGATCTTGAAGTGCATTGGGTAGAAGCCACCAAGTAAAGACATATCCGCCTTCCTCTGCCAGGTCAAGAACCAACTGCACCGGTGCATAGTCCCAGAGTGAGCGGGCATATGGTCCACCTCTCTGACCCAGGCAGTGACGTCTTGCAAGACTAGCTGAAAGTCGATACGCGATTAGGCCCCCTTGGAAGTCATGGTGCATGTTCTGTCAGACTTCCCACCATTTCTCTTGCCCCAGGTGCAAGGAGCTTCTGGTTAGAGACATTATAGCATGTAACTATGTGGCATCATGATGGTGCAGTCTGTGCCCGGTCTGAGTTTTGTTTAATGCAGGATTTAGTCCCACATTAGAGTCTCCTCCCCATATAATTGTAGAGCAACCAAGGCCCTGGATCTGTGCCATACCAAGAAAAAGAAGCAGGGGCAATCAGTGTTGGGCAGAGAGTGTGCAGATATATGACTCGATTGCCATCCAAAATACCATGTAGTCAGGGCCGGACTGAGAACCAAAACCGGCACTGGCAAATTGCTCGACCGGCCCCCTGGGGGTGCGACCGAGCTCTTTGCTGGGGCCGGTTTTCGGACGATTTTGTTACAGGGCCAATTTTGCAGCTATGCTGCAAAAACGGCCCTGTAACAAAAACGGCCCCAGGGCCCAAAACCGGCCCCCACCCTTGCGGCGCACCGGGGGATTGCCCGGTGACCGCAACGGCCAGTCCGGGCCTGCATGTAGTATAAGATACTGTCCCTCACAGTCACCAATTTCCTGGAGAGTATGCCACTTCGATCCTTTCCTTATGACAATTGCAACTCCCCTGGCATAAGTGTAGTACATTGTGATATGTGCCTCACCAATCCAGCCAGCTCATAGCCTGGCACAGGAATGCTCAGAGAGGTGGAGTTGCTGTGAGGAAGCCAAGTGCAAAGTAGGAGGAAAGAATGCATGGTGAGTGATGTGCTTGTTTGAGTGAGATTGCAGAGTAAGCAGTGAGAGTGACATGGTGAGTGAAGTGTCACATGAGTGCAGGGTGAGTAGTGGGCTTGTGTGAATGCAGGGTGAAAAGAGTGAGAATATGGTGAGTGGTGTGAGTGCAGTGTGATCACTGTGAGTGCATTGTGAGCGGTGTACTCATTGACTGCAGGGTAAGAGGAGGATGAACTGTTTGAGTGCAGGGTAACAGCGTGAGTGCAGTGTGATCTCTATGAGTGTAGTGGGAGTGGTGAAAGTAACAAATAAGTGGAGTGTCACGTGCGTGCAGGCTGAGCGGTGTGCCGTGTGAGTACAGGGTAGGAGGAGGGTGAATGGCATGAGTGCATGGTGAGCAGTGTGAGTGCAGTATGATCGCTGTGATTGCAGGGTGAACATGAAAGTGAAGGGTGAGTGGTGAGAATGAGAACATGAAAGTGAAGGGTGAGTGGTGAGAATGAGGAGGGAGTTGTCTGAAGCAAGATGTATTCCCAGACACCTGCAGTAACTCAGCATTGTAATTACAGCTGGTGTAGGGTTTCAGATAGAAGTTAAACGATTGCTATTTTGGCATCCATCAGGGATGGAGGGTGGAGGAAATAAATACAGTGCTGATCCTGCAACAAACTTTCTGTCTCCTGATTAGGGTTTCCAGCTGATTGGATTTATACCAGCACCATCGGTATTATGATGTCCCAGCCAGTACAAAAATAAGCAAAATCACCTAAAGCCGGTATTTTTGGCACTTACATTTGCATACTTCAAACAGCAAATATAAATAGCAAGTACTTTTAAATCTGTTCTATGGCTGTATTAATGATCCATGACAATTATTTAAAGGAAACAAAGACAGAAAAGTCATTTTACAAATGAATACATGCCATTTTATTTATAGCCCTATTTAGTGTCACTGCCAGGCATTTGAAGACTCCTTAAACACCAACAAATGGTTGGTACTTTTCTTTTGGGAAGGTGACATCCTACTCCTGAGATGCCTTTTCACGAAATGCATTCTCCCAATGTTGCAGTAAAATTAAAATACAAATGCAAGGAAAAGGCAGAGTTCGGACCCAGAGGGTACTGAAACCAGTGGAAAAACACAAAGCCCCGTTAACCAGTTCACAAAGGCATGTACATGGTCTTTTAAAGACCTGTGAAAAACCTGGGTGTGGCTGAGATTAGACTCCAGACACTGCCCAGCCGAGCCCAGATCTGCACAAGCTGCAGCAGTCCGGACTAAGACGAGATACACAACTGGGGAGGAGGTAGTCTAAAGCCCTTTTAGCCCTATGGGCTTTGTGATCCTAACTGGGACACAAGTGTGTTGTGGGCAAGTGTCTCAGCCTTTATAAGAAAGCTAAAAGCATACTCGATTATTTTGGAGCCACAGCATCTGCAAAATCAGGTTGTGAAGTAAAATCCTGCTGCAGAGGATTAGCAGATATCTGACCAGGTACACTTTGTTTCTATCAGTGGGAAAGTGAGAAACTGTAGCAAACATTCAATTAATATATGACATCTCGTTTTAGGTGAAAAAAGAATAAATTCAAAACAGTAGCGACCATGTGCACATGACTAAAGAGTCAGAACCATTGCTTTAAAAAAATATATATATATATATTTTATTTTATTTTAGTTTTTTAAACTTGTTTTTCATTCTTTTACGTTCAATATATCAAATTATTCAACAATCAAATTCATTATACTTGAACACATAAATGTATATTAATTAACATACACAAAAACATAAAACACATATAATACAAAACACAAATGTTTTTGGAGGTCGATGTACTATTGAGGTAGGCAAAGCGGTGGATTGAAGCTACTTTGTTTCTATTCCTGTGCTCTCTTTTTACTGTTTAACTTACGCTTCTGCTGACTGCTCTGAAGCATTCTATGCCACTGTCATGGCAAAAAGAAAACTGGTCTGAGCTTTGCTTACTTTTGACAGATCCCCATCTGGGGCCATATTACAGTAAAGGCGCATTATTATTGTTTGCGCCGGGCGAACCTTTTATAAGGTGCGCCCAGTGCAAACAATGAAAATCGGCTGTATTAACCATGAATGCGTTGCCCCTAGGGCAGTACATTCAGGTGAAAAACTGAGCCGCTGCTGTAAAGCCGCACTGTGTTTTCACAGTGCAGGCCGCAACCTGCCGACACTTTGAAGTGGGATTAGAGATCTCCTTGCAGGCGGGTGCAGTCAGTGACTGCACCCGCCTGCATCGGGATGTCCCGGGGGTCCATAGAGCCCCCTTTCTCCCCTCCAAAGGGCTGCTCTCAGCGGGCGCAGTGACAGCTTCTTTGCCTCTCCTCCAGCGTCTGTAATACGGCGCTGGCACAGAGGCAAAGGGATTCCCTCATTCGCATGCGGCACGCCCCCATGCAAATGAGGGAATGCCCCTGAAGATAGTGCTGGCGCTTTATATGTGCCGGTGCTATCAGTATTACTGAAGGGGCTGCACAAGCACCTGCGGCCTCTTCTGTAATACCAAAGTTCCCCGGGGGCATGCAAAGTGGGCACAAACGTCTAGTGCGCCCCCGTTGTACTCTGTTATACGGCCCCTGATGTACTCTAAGTTTTTTAAATTCTTGTAAATTTCACATAATTTAACCTACCATTAGAAATACTTGCCAAAAATATTTTTTGTCAAATAAAATGTAACCAAAACGATTTGTGAGGTAGTAATCTGTCAGGAATTATGGCATCGTCCAGAGAGAAAACCATCAAGTGGGTTAATGTGATTGTTCAGAGATGCAAATTGAGAGGTTCCAAGGTCAATCGGCGCAGAATAAAAATCCTTTAATTTACCTTGGACTGCACTTTGGAGGAGGCGATCTTCCAAGATGGTGATCGCCCTTGTTAATCAGGTTAATACTCCAGACTTTTCCTTCTGATGCCTGAGAGCAGTCGCCGCAATAATATGCATGATGTAGGTCACAAATTGCGACCCACTATGGCTGGCTAGAGTCACAGCCATGGTGGC
Source organism: Lissotriton helveticus (assembly GCF_964261635.1). NCBI lineage: Eukaryota > Metazoa > Chordata > Amphibia > Caudata > Salamandridae > Lissotriton > Lissotriton helveticus. The sequence continues at coordinate 1,700,774,040 of NC_136057.1, forward strand.
GTGCTGTGGTCAACAGACCGCCTTGTCTCTGTTTGCTTTTACATATAAAAATCATTTTTATTAAAATGCTGCCATTTTGCTGAGTAAAACTGTTTGCGTTTTTAAAAAAAGGAAAACTTTGCAACCATTTTCAGGAGAAGGTAGTGGACCCAGGGACCAACCAATGCCTTCTTCTAAAAATGCTTTTGTCCACATTCGCAAGTGAGTAGACGGGTACCTTTGACTTGGCGGTAAAATATTAATGTTTTTCTACCAGATTTTGGTAAAGAAAACATCAATACATAACTTAAGGAATCAATATTTGCAACCCAAATTGCGATTTAGTTGCAAAATCCAATCTGGAATTTGTACATTTAAAAATGCTATTTTACAATTGCAAGCCTCCGATGTGGCCTTTCAAACTGTAAAATTTCTTTCACACGAGGGCCTTTATCCTGAACAACTTTTGACTCACTGCAGACCTTGTTTGGCTGTCAGAAAATCTGGAGAGGGCGGTGGTAGGTAAGCAGCAGAGTTTTGTTGAAGGTGAAAGCCTGCTGGCAATTCACACTAGTTCTGCTGCTGCTTTAAGTTTGACACTGAGGACACATACTGATGAGAGTCAAGGATTATAAAGTAGCCTAGGCCCTAGGGGGAACTGGTGGAGTGCCAGATGGATCAATACTATTCTTTCATTTTTTAATATGTCTTCAAGCACAATTGGCCAATCTATGGTGAGGCTCTTTATTACCACTCTTTGGGCCAGACGTTTATTGTGCAAATGAAAAATCGGCCCGTTTGCGACCGCAAAATTGGTCTGCACATGTACAAAACCTATTTTGCAAGAAAGTAACTAATTACCAACTCGCAAATTAGGGTTTGAGACACGCTATTAGGAAGAGGCGTGCCAAGATCGTCCCTTCCTAATAACAAGTCCAAATGATATGTACCATTGTTTTGCAACCGCATTTGCACTCGCAAAACACTCACAGTTTACCACCTACATCAAGTAGGTGGTGCGCCACTCACAAAAGGGAAGAGGCCCCCAGGGGACCCCTTCTCCTATGTGATGGGGTGCGAAAATAATTTTTAAGATAAGGCCGTGGTCCCAGGGACCACTGCCTGCCCTTAAAAAATGAAACTGAAAAGTTTCATTTTTCTTTTTTAAATGCATCCTGTTACCCTTTAAGGGAAACGGGCTGCATTAAAAAAATGCTTTATTAAAAAAGCAGTCACAGACATGTTGGTCTACTCACCTCAGCAAGCCACCATCCCTGGGGGTGCTAGCCATTCATAATGGGGTCGCCAATTGCACCTGCCTCATGAATATTAATGAGGCCGGCAACTTGCAACCCCATTAGGAATCGCTAACAGTGTCTGAGACACTGTTGTAAATTGCATTTTGCGAGTCGCACAGTGACGCAATTTGCGACTCGCAAAATGGAAGGGTCTTACATCTGGCCCTTAATGTAGAAGCCATGCATTCTTTTCTGTGGGTTTCTGCATAGTCCTGAAGACAATCTTTTTACCGGCTGGCTCATAGTGGATTGAAACATAACATCTCCAGTTCAGAGGTTATGTTATTTGGCACAGTATAGAGCACACCACTATCCAGAGGCTTTCTTGTGCTTACAAACAAAGGTGCTTAAAATATACTTCTGCTTAAAAAAGGATAAGCAGATAAGAATAGCAGTTTAATGTTTTTCAGAAAATAAACAATCTTCTTTAAGGCAATTTCATCTACATCAAAAGGCTAAAAAACCTGGGCTTTCAGTAAGACTCCTGAGAGGAGTCTCAATTAGCAAATCAGGTCTGTCTTTATGAGGGTATAATTTAAATTGTATTAGTTATGCATGGAATTACTTATGGACCTAGATATCTGCTGTCTGTGAGGTGGCGGCCATGGGAACCAGCCTTTACAACGTGGCCTTAAGCATGCATGCCGTTTCTCTGCAAGCTGAACAATGCTTGCTTTAATCATGCATATGCCTTAATGACGCATGTGCGTGGTTAAGGCAGTCGACATTCTTACTGTCTAATCGGACAGGTATAGTAACAGGAAGGATAGCTGCAGGATGGACTGAGACGTGGCAAGGTGAGTTGGTCTGGGGCTGGTGGGCTAGATTTTAGGGGAGGGGCCAGTTTTAGGGCTCAGGGCAGGGAGCTGTGGTCCGGGTAAGTTTTGGGGCAGGGACCGCATTTTAGGGGTCAGGGCAGGTGGGAGGGGCAGTTTTCAGGGCAGGGGTGCAGTTTTTAGGGCTCGGGTAGTTTATTTATTGGGGGTAGGGTTGTAGGCCTAAAGGCAGTGAAAAGTGTAGGCTTAGTTTTAAGAACAGTGCGGGGTACATTGTAGGGCTCAGGGTGGGAGCTGGAGTTGGGGTAATTTTGGTAGGGGCAGGGTTTAGGCCTCAGGGCGGGGTGGGAGATGGGGTAGTTTTATAGGCAGGGCTGTGTAGGTTTTAGGCCTCAGGGCTGCGGGCGAGGTAGGGGGATAGGATTTTAGGGCTTAGGGTGGGGAGGGGTTTAGGGTAGTTGTAATCTCTACCATGCATATCTCTTTACTAGTCACGTCTTTACCACGAAATTGCGTGGTAAAGGAATGCATGGTTTAGACACATTTGTGGCTAGGACAACGTAGAGACATGCATGGTTCAGCCATGCGTGCCTTCTGTCATACAACTGATGGCTGTTAGTCAACTCAAAATTAGACTACAGCTATGGATAGCAGAACTGACTTCTTGCTTATGACATACAATGATTTCCTACAGCATAAGATGCTTCTTTCTACCTCGTCGATCTTAGCACTCAGACTCTATTTGCTCTGACTTCTAGTTAAACAAAGAGGGCCTGATTCATAAACTGCACTTTGTAGTACATTTTGTAGTACTACAAATGCGATTCACAAACTACAGGTGCAAATTACACCTTGACTGCCTTATCAATTTTGTGCAGAGAAAGCCGCCAGACTGAGAAATCTCTGCACATGTACTTATACGTTTTGGCAGTAAATGTGGGAGGGACTGCAGGAAGGGGGTTGGAAAAAGGTACAGACTTACTACTAAAGGAGATGAGAATAGGAATGGACTAAGGAGGGGTTTAGGGAGGACCTGGGAGGGGTTTAGAGAAGAACGATACCCACCCACAAAAGAAAAAGACCACTGAGATTCACAAATTGCACTTCGAAAGTTACTACAGCCAATACTACAAAACAATAGTAAGTCAAGCACCACACATGGCCAAACACTGGTGCTGCAACACCCACCCATAAAAAATAATGGACGTATGCCAAAAACAATCACACAGCAAATAAGGGGAAAATCAGTATATGTTATAATGTAATTGAAAATATACTGACTTGTAAATAAATGCATGTATTAAAATATTTAATTTAATAATCTTTACAATCTTATGCATTAAATTAAATTGAAAACAAGATATATGTATATATCATTCCAGCGATTGAACACTTCAAGTAAATAAACACAAAATTCGCAGTGTTTGGCCTAGACTACACATCCCAGTGGAGGTGCAGTCCTATGATTGAACTTTTCACCTCCATGAACGGTATGTTCATGACATTAAGGTTTTCCTGAAACTCCTCTAATGTGGAAGAGCTCATCTAGATGTTCTTCTGGACAAACAGGAACAGAGTATATCCCTGGAACAAACATTTTTTTTGTTTAACTCAAGAGATTGACATGGTCACCCACTCATTTTTTTCATAGCATCCTATGTAAAAAAATCTATCAGCCATAAAGAAGACATTCAGCAAAAAATATTCAGGCCCCTTAAGATGGTCAAAGCACATCTGTGTATAAATCTAAGTGGTCAGGAGTCATTCTACAACAAAGAAAGATTTTACAAAACAGGCGAGGGGAGTATTGGTACCTCCAAGACTACATGAATCATCTCCCACCACTAAAAGGTGACGTAGTACTATTTGGACTGCAATACTGTGGGTCAAAACAAGTTCCCACAGATTTAAAACATGTAACCGCCTTTGGGTTACACTTTAGGACACTCTTTTTACAACATGCACTAGTTGTTATCTGATATGGCATACATGGATACATGTAAATTGTCTATGTAACAATTTGATATTTTGTTTGTATATGTTTTTTATGGTGTATGCGTAGAATTTAAGTAAATTGTAGATAATTTGTCTTTGGCACGCCATTGAATGTATCACAGGTGATATTTGAAAGAATAAATAATGTCATCAATTGATAAACACACTTTTTAAAAGACATGTCTTCTCTTTACTATATATACTAGAATTGGTCCACAAATTTACATTAATAGCAAATATGAGGTAGCTGAGTGATCGAAAACGAAGCCAAAAAATGTACAATGTTCGTAAGATGACAACCAGAGATAGGAACAAGAGACATATCTTCTTTTAAGAAACATATGATCAATGGTATAGGGGGTATTCCTACATTCCTCAAACGTTAATTGATCCCGGCCTCCTAGGTTCAGAAGAGGATCACTCCTTGTTGAGACAGACACATAAAAAAGGAATGTAAACACCCAAACTCTTTTCCTGCTTTATTATGCTTTTGAACATTTCTGTGTGTTTGTCTCTTCCTTTGAGGAGGAATTAGTTGAAGAAGAGGAGAGAGAGGAATTATAGGCAAATGATAAACATCTTTGGTATGTTCAGGCAAGTTCTTATTTCCTGATACCACTTACCACCAGAAGTGTTCTTGACATGGTTGCTGAGTAGGAGCAGGAGCTGGATTCACCAACAATCAGCTGCCAGCTATCTCAGCTTATGTGAAAATTAAAATACTAGCCACATTCCATTTTATTGAGACTGCATCTTTCCAGAGAGCCTCCTCTGTCAATTTTTTGATTACTGCTCTGAATAGAAAATAAAGAACACAAATAGGCGGATACAGTGTGGCATGCCATCAACATGCTTATGTTCTCATACAACAAAACATTTAACCAGACATTGTGTGACACTTTACAGCAGTACAGATTGTTACATGAGCACAGCTAGCACAGACGTACAGTGACGACATTTGGCATCTTGGTATTACAATGGCATTAGATAGTATGCTGTTAACAAAGTACGAGATGGGACTACACATGAGGTTGCCTCAATTTTCCTTCCACATTTTCTGATTAGGATAGATCACCCCACAAAGACATTTTTCTGGCACTCTATAGGGAGGTAGACAGCAAAAAGTTCTGGTACCTGAGGTAGCCCTTTTAACACTATTCCAGATTGACTACAATTGAATACCCATTACCCAGACACACGGTGAGTAGGTAGGCATACATAATGTAATAGAATTAGTATAGATACCCCGTTATTGTAGTTTTTTCAGGTGATGCTGGGTATGCTCTCCCCATTTCTTCACACCCTACTGGTGTCCGACCACAGTATCTCAATGAAGGTACAATAGGACACACGTATGTGCACAAGCCAATATTGAATGCACTTTAGGCCTCCCCAAGATGTCTGATGATTCAGATGTCTTGACCATACAGAGTGGTGCTGGTTTACTCCCCAGAAGTTATGTTCAAGATTATTGTAGCCGGCTGTGCGTTGCCCAACATCGCCAGATGACGGGGCTTACAGATAGATGTTCACCCTCACCTACATCCACATCCTGGGAACCACGGGGGGAGCCCAGAACAGAGGTCAGGGTATGCAGATGTGGGGTCAGGTGGTCATCTATTTATTTTCTTGAACTGCTAGTTTGGTTACTACATTTATGTGGTTGGACAGTCTGTTGTCAATGATGAATGTGGGACATCTAACACACTATCCATACCTACTATCCTGAGCCAACTTTGTTTATATTGAATATTGTATTTATATACCATTCCATGTTCAAATTTAAAATAATTGACTTACATCTGTTCATAAACATTGCCTTACTCATCCAGACACAATATCTCAAGCACAACACTCGTGGTTTAGGGCGAACAGTAAAATCTCTTATAAAATCACACACATTTTAACTAAATGAACCACCTCTGCTTATGTTTTATCACTGTTTAACTTTTCTGGCTGTTCTACTAACTGACTTCACTCCAGCATGCAGAGTATCTGCTCCTGTGTAGAGTTAGCCAAGTACTCAGATATATGGGGGCCCAGATACCTATCTGAGCAATACAACTTGGGCCCAAATCTGGAGGGATATTGCCACGCACTGCAGTGGGTGTCCACAACCGGTAGGGGGAGAGGAGGGCTGTGGAGTAAGTGCTGGGAGGACCTGTGTCACTGGGCCCATATTAGGACCCAGGACATGATGGGCTTGTATTTCCATCCACATACACAGCACCCCTGCATGATACCCCTGTTTCAGAGGGTCTTGAAAACTGCTGGCCAACCCTCTAAGCTCAGCTGGAAGAGTTTGAGCAGCAGAGAGATAATAGGTGCATGTACATTGTATTAGACACATAGGGAGACATGAGTTTTGAGAGTGTTGCACTGTTAAGTGTTCCCTGAGAGCTTTCTTATAACCTTACTTATTCTCTTTAAACAGTTGTTTCACAGTTTGTGAAGTTCATATTTAATAGCATGCATGTTAATTTTTGTTTTCTTTATCTTGACTACTATTCAGTTATAGAAATTAGGAAAAAGCTGACAATGTGTACCTTTACTTTAAATCCAAAACAACATACATATAGAATGTTTAACTTAATAGGATCACACATTTTAATGAAGAATACACTGATATGCATTATTAAACATTCGATGTTTGTGTTTATTCCTTTTCAGTGGACTTGGCTGGTCAAACTAAATCAGAGGAGGACCAGGGACAAGAATGGAGATCCTCGGCACATAGGTAGGTCTGTTACCTTGAAACCACCAGTGAGGAGGAGAAACTAACAACCAGCAGGTGTAGTGCACCAGCCTGGATAATTACGCAATCTTCAAACAAGAGACTGCTGGAGGAGGCTGGACAGTCTCCTGGTGGGGTCTGGAAGTGAGCACCACCAGCCAGAGGGAGGACGATATAGGCTTTCCTCCTCATGACCTTCAAGAACAAGAACAAGAAGTGGTCTCCCCTGAGGAGGCTCCAACACCATCTGGGATTGCCCCCAGCTCCTGCCTAACTCCTGAGCTCCGGAGGCCCTAGCTCCATTGGTCCTCCAGATGCATCCCCTGCCTCTACTTCTCCTTCCACCGCCTGCCTGGAAGAGTCAAGGAACATTTCTACCATCCGATACACCACACAACTCTTGTGAACACCCGTCCTTTCATCCTGAGACTATTCCAATTACTTCATTCAAGATGGTGATGATGTCAATAGTAGAGGCTCCGGGAGTGCTCTCTCCTTGCATTCTAGACTTCATGAGAGAGGCCTGGATACTCCAAGAGACGATCTCTGGGTGGCTACAAACATGAACTGCTGCCATCACCTTCTTGACTGCATCTATTATGTTTCGTCTTCCTCCCCAACATTTCCCTGCTCTTGTAATCCTGTCTCCAAGTTAGTCTGTCCTCACTGGTTTTGTATGCCTGTGGGGGGTCTGGTCCTCCCCAGCTAGCCAACTTATGTCTGCGTCAGAGAGCAATCTGAACATTATCATCAAAAAAGTGAGTGAGGATTGACCAGTGACTTTTGACCCCAAGCCAGGGCCCTGAGTTAGACACATCCCCTGTCTTGGGGGGTCAGATCTAATTATTTAAGTTGGCAATGGACTCTTGAGTTGGAACTTTTTTTTAACTATGTAATTTTTTGGTTGTTTATTTGTATACATTTGTATATTGGCCAGTTTCTCTTGACGGTTCTTGAAGTTTGTTTTATAAATTGTGCAACCCCCTCTAAATTAGTAGTTCCCTTCTGCTAAAGGACTGAGGGGCATATTATCAAGCAGGGCGATAGGCAATTATTGCCGCTTTAGCGGCCGTTTTCCGACGCTAAGCGGCGATTATTCTATCGCCTATTAGCAAGCTGTCGCTAACTGATGTTAGCGACAGCTTTTAGGCGATAGCGAGCGGTTTGGGGCCCGCTTTGCATGTCAGCGATGTTTCTCGTTAATGACATGCAAAGTGGGCGTACCCAACCAGTTAGCGACTGAAAGCCGTCGCTAACATTGCTATCGCCTATTAGCAAGGCAGGGGTAGCAATGGAAATATTTGCGCTAAGCGTGAATATCTCCAAATGGATGTATGACATTACAACGCATGCTTTTACATCGCATGCTTTTAATCGCAGTTTTTACAACGCATACCATTACAACACATAGCGCTTTTGAGTGCTGCATAGTGAATAGTTTAATTTACTATTCCAACTCCAGTCCCGTGGACACTAGGGAAGGTGTTGGATAGTAAATTCAATCTATTCCCTATCCTAGAGCGCCCCCCAGCACAATGCGTTGTAATGGTTTGCGTTATAAAAGTTGCGATGTAAAAGCACTGCGTGGTAAAAGTTGCGTTGTAAAGGACGTTTCCCTCTCCAAATACTAACACCTGCCCAGACCAGTTCTTAGTCATGTTATCCAATGGGAGGTGGATAACATGGCTAAGAGCATTTCGTCGGTAATGCGTGAATATCGCTGTATTCTCAGCGATATTCGCGCATTTCGCCGCTATCGCTGGATATTTTAGCACAATGGAGAAAAACGTTGCTAATAGCATGTTTTCTCCGCTAACATAGGCAGCGATTAAAAAAAATGCGCTAAGCGCATTTTGCGATAAATATCGCTATTCCTTGGTAATATGTCCCTTTGTTTTTTTTTTCTTTCCCAAGGCCACTTTTTGGATGAAAGTGTATTCCTTTGTTTGAATTTTTTAACCTATTTTTGAAAACCATATAAAAAAATCTCTTTGTAATGCAGTAAGCATAATGTATGATGCATTATATCTATTTCCAAGAAACTGTCTAGTTGTTTGGAAAATGATTTCTGAATGTCTGGGCTAATTTAAAATGGCTTACCGTTGAAAAGATACAAAGAAGAACACATTCATACAAATTTCTTTTATGGGAACTGAAGCAAAAACCATTCTAGATAGATAAAAGGTTGACATAGGTTTGAGGAATTGAAAGTGTTCATATTTTTATTTAAAGAAAATGGCGAGAAAAAGAAGTGAACATACTTATTGCGTGGATTTCTGCTATTACTTCTTCTACAGAATGCTGCTAACCAGCATCTTTATAACTGTGAACACATTCTGAGTGGCTGGGCAGGTGGAACTTCAGTTGGTGCAGGTGGCGTTGCAGGTGGTGATGCAGAATATGCAGATGGGGCTGCTGGGGAGGGAAGGCAGTGTAGGTAGGGTGCCAGTGGGGCGACCGGTGGTGGTGCATGTGTCAGTGTATGATCTCCTGTGTGCACTGACTTAGTAAATTGACACTGCCATTTTCTGTCTATTACCACTGTTATTTTCATGGCCAAAGCACGGTGTCTTACACTCTCTTGTCTATAATTTCTCAACAGTTTTTGGTGCATCTTTGTCGTATCGTGGCAACATTTTGCAACATTATCCAAGGTATGAATTTGCTATCAATAATCTGAGGGAGTCCTTTATTTGAGTCTGAAATTGTATGCCCTGTAACCACCATTGCACAAAGATCTTGATGTACACATGTTTGTTACTGGACAAAATAATCCTCCCAGTGTCCAGCATGAGCCCATGTCCACCCTTCCCTCATGTGTGGCCAGCTCAAATTACCATCAGGTTGACGAGCATGGAGAGAGGTGGTGCCTGGGAGGTGGTTGGGTAGATGTTCAAGAACAGGGGATACCTACTCCTCACCAGGGGTGTTCTCTTCTTGAGATGATTGAGAGAAGACAGAAGATTAACCTTCATGGAAGGAGTGTTTAGGAGATTGTACAGAGAGACTTGTGATGTGAGGGCTATATTGAGGTGATTGTTGCATAGGCGGAGAGGCGGCCATATTCTCCATGCCTGATTGGCTAAAGGCTGGGGGTTGGCAACGCTCAGAAGGAATGTAGGAGGAACACTGCTGCCCGGCCGTTAAGTGGCCTTCAGTGTTTTCGGTGTTGGAGTAACAATCCCCCCCTCTTCATCCATGTCCTTCTCCTCAACCAGCTTCTGTATGTGATCCTCCTCTTCTTTCTCTTTCTCTTCTTAAACAATGCTGGTGGCAGCTATTGCTGCTTGGGATTAGATTGTCCCCTGGGATTCTCTGCTGTCCTCTGCTTGTAGATGGTACAGCATCATTGTCCGGCTCAGCGTTCCCAGAACCTGGAAGAAGAAGATTGCTGCACTTGAAGTACATCCCAGTCCAAGTTCAATGCTATTACACAACACATTACTTTAATGTATCTGTTTCTTCTAAAAACAAATAAAAAATAAAAGCATGCTATGCTAAGTCAACATATGGTAAAAAGGTTAAGGTTAATGGATAAGATGAATAAACCTTTAGAAGGTAAACTCCGGTAAGGCTGCCAGTCATTAACCCCACAAATCGTTTTACAAACAAAGTTTGGTTAATCAATTTTAAAACTTTTAAAAGCTTTTAGTGCTTACTTCATCGCTTCTTTGCACTGTTGCATGCTGCTGGCTTCTCGGCCCTGGTCCAACGTGGCTGTGTGCCGTTTGAGTGGAGGGCGTTCCAGAAAGCAGCAGGACCAATCGCTGGGCACTTCCGGTCTGAGGGAGGGCGGAGCTATACTCCCGCACTCTGCACGATATCAGATGGAGGGGCTAGAGGACATGCAGCATTACTCCGGTAAGGCTGCCGGTCATTATCCCCGCAAATCATTTTACAAACAAAGTTTGGTTAATCAATTTTAAAACTTTTAAAAGATTTTAGTGCTTACTGCATCGCTCCTTTGCACTGTTGCACGCTGCTTGCTTCCCCGCCCTTGTCCACCGCGGCTAAGTGCCATTTGAGTGGAGGGCGTTCCAGGAAGCAGCAGGACCAATCGTTGGGCACTTCTGGTCTGAGGGAGGGCGGAGCTACACTCCCAAGCTCTCCATGATATCAGACGGAGGGGCCAGAGGATGTGCAGCGTTACTCCGGTAAGGCTGCCGGTCACTATTCCTGCAAATCGTTTTACAAACAAAGTTTGTATAATCAATTTTAAAACTTGTAAAAGATTTTAGTGCTTACTTCATCGCTCTTTTGCACTGTTGCATGCTGCTGGCTTCTCCGCCCTGGTCCACCGTGGCTGTGTGCTGTTTGAGTGGACGGAGTTCCAGAAAGCAGCAGGCCAATCTTTGGGCACTTCCGGTCTGAGGGAGGATGAAGCTACACTCCCGCACTCTCCACGATATCAGACGGAGGGGCCAGAGGATGCGCAGCGTTACTCCGGTAAGGCTGCCGGTCATTATCCCCGCAAATCGTTTTACAAACAAAGTTTGGTTAATCAATTTTGAAACTTTTAAAAGCTTTTAGTGCTTACTTCATCGCTCCTTTGCACTCTTGCACACTGCTGGCTTCCACGCCCTGGTCCACCACGGCTGTGTGCCATTTGAGAGGGGAGCCTCTGTTACCTGATACCTGCCTGGAACTATTTATAACTCTGCCAAGTTCCCTTACCTGTTGCCGCTCCTGGGGAGAGTCCTGGTTTCCTAGGGGGGCCGCCGCACTCGTGAAGTCGTCCCGAGTGCCGCAGAGAGCCGCCATTCCCGGGACACAGCGCAAGGAGACTACATCTCCCATCATCCCTAGCACCAATCAGCCTGGTCACACGCACCTGGAGGTGCATAAAACAGCCAAAGCGCCACCGCAGCGCGGGACGCGGGCGGGCAAAGCCCGGGCAAAGGGCGGGCCGTCTGTGGCCGTCCGGGGCCAGAGTAGGCCGGGCTGGGCCACCCCCTTTGCATCGGTTTACCGGGACAATCAAAGTAGGATTTCAACACACCATAAGTGGCATAATGACTGGATTTTTAATAGTTATGAACTGTGTATTCTTTGTGTTAATATAATCCTTCGAGATCCGGATATTATCTTTGTACCACTAGCTGGGTAAAATAAAAATACATAACAGAAAGATGAACCTATGTCCCAGTAAAGGCAGGAAATCCCTGGTGGGAGGGACTGTCAGAGGGACATTAGACCAGTTCATAACCAGGGCCGCCTCAGTGTTAGAACGTGAAAAAGCCATTACTGAGCGTTGCCTGTCCTCAGAATTGCTGTATAATAAACATTCTTCCTTGGGTCCCATCCAGCTAGCGACTACACCACCTAAGCAAGGCACGGATAAAGATCAAATTAACGACACTAGTATCCCTTCACAGTCACAAGACCTAACGGAATCAGCAGAGATAAGTAGGGAGCTTAATATTAATGACCCCAACATAGGATCTCCAAAAGAAATCTCTTCTGACATCTAGGAAGCACACTACCAAAAAGAATATACAAATTAAACCCCTGGGGTCAGGACCTCCAAACAAAAGAAAGCGTGGGGGAACAGCCAAATGGGTAGGCGCGCAAAAACACCTAAAATATTCTTGAGCCCATTAAAGGGCCCTAGATCTGCAGCAAGGAAGACCGTCCCAGATTACTTGTCCCCACATTCCCATTCTACTCAAGACCTAATGGGAAATATTGAACAACTGGTCAACTCTCTAATATTACCACTCATGGAGAGAGTGAAAAGAATGGCAGAACAACTGGGGTCTATCCAAGATGCGACTGCAATCAATACTGAACTACTCAGGGAACTGTTAGCAAATAGACAGAACCAGACCACTTGTGTGCTATCCACAGGGCAGAAAATAACTAACCTTTCAAATAGTGCTGATTTATTACCCTCACCCCTTGAGAACACACTGGCCCCTTTGAAAATAGATACTGGCCATAGGGTACCTAGGGAAGAAAGAGCCGGAGGGCAAGTCAGTAAGCCAGATAACAATCATGGAAATACTCCTACGGTATATCACTCTTAAGAGGAACCCTTCAACAAATAGATCTCCCTCCGGAGGCGGTACCTTATGTCATAGTACTTACCGGAGTCCCAGAACTGGTAGAGGGGAAAACAGAGGGATACTCAGAACTTAAGAACAAAGTAGTCTACTGGCTGATAAAGAACAGGCCACTACCTCCTAACATAGATGGCGAAATCTTACACGTAAGAAGATTAGGCTGGGTGGGCCACAGACCGAAAGATATACAGGGGGATGTTATTATTATTATTAATTTCAGGGATCGCAGGGCAACTATCCATATTAGAGACTGGTACCTTGAGAGAGGCGGTGGAGGAATATCAACTCGTGATTTAAGTTACTTCTACCCCCAAGCCTTACTAATTAATCCTTCAAGACCCTGGAATCCTTACATGCGTAACCCAGCAGGCCCTACTTTTAATATTTCTACCTCTAACTGATTCGCCTCACTTTCTGGATTGGAAGGGGTAGACTGACTTAAAAATGAGGTGCCGAGGGATCATTATGCATCCACACATATTGTTAATGATACGATATATAGGAAAGAAGGGACATCTGACATAAGAACTAAGGCGGCAGAGGTTGTTGTTACTGAAAAGAAAACCCCAAATGGCCAGTCAATCATATCCTGGAACATAGCGGGCCTAAAGGACAAAGTAGACCTCCAAGAATGGATAGACATAGTAAACATTCATAACATACTGTGCTTTCAAGAAACCTGGATGGCCCAAGAAATTCACTTGTTAGGATATCAAACCTTTAACACACCCGCTATAGTAAGCCAACATGGTAGAAACAAAGGGGGCCTGTGTATTTACATTTCAAACACAGCAGGGATCTCAATTGTTAAATTTATTTCAACAGAATGTTACCAGATTTTATTAATACATTGGTCAGGATTGAATAACATGGCCATTATTATTTTTTATAACAATGCTCATGCATCTTTATGGGAAGAGATTATTAACAGTCTCACAAGCTCGTTGACTAGTCTAGAGAAAAAAGGGAATGGGGATTTGGCACTTCTATGGGTGGGTGATTTTAATTGTACGCTCTGCACGCGCAGTGCCACTGGTAAATGTGGCCTGGGGTGGATAGAGAAGATGCTCCAACTCATTTTTGTCCACTCCAGGTTGGGGGATCTGTTGAATACATTGCTATTTCATTTTGACCTAATCTATGTCAACGAAAGATGCTCACCGGCGGTGAATTTTAAACCAACATTCAACGGGAGAGGGTCAAACTCCATAATCGACTTCACCCTCCTGTCCTCCAGATATTCGTCACTTGTGATGTCATGGGAGACACTCGACACCCCTATGAGTGATCACTATCCTATTTCGTTCTGTTTGAAAATAAAGGGTGTGGAAACAAATCTCAAGGTCATTCATAATCCCCCCATAAATATGGCAAGCTCCAACGGTTATACCATCAAATGGGGTAAAGTAGATCCCGAAGCTTTTATTCGGAAACTGGTAACCAACATTTATGACCATATGAAAATGTGTCTCTCACTGTCTGAAGAGAATCACCAAGTTCTTGATTCCTTCAGTAAAATTACGGACAAAATTAAAAAACCAACTAACAAGGGAATATAAAAATGATACACGTAAAGTAAAGGGGTGGTTTGATAAAGAATGTTCCAGGGCACATCACAATCTGAAATGCGCCCTACACGAAGTCCCTAGATTGATGGAGTAAGTAAGGCAGACAAGAAAATCTTACCATGCTGCCTTAGCCAGAAGGAAAATAGAGCTAAAAAACGAAACTTGGCAGAACCTTCATGAGGCATGCTTAAGGAATGACAATATAGCTTTTTGGAAAGCAGTAAATGCACCCTTTTTGCAAGATGAGAAATCAGACATCATTGATTTAGCAATCCCAGGGGATACCTGGGTTATGCATTTTTCCAACTTATATGATAACCCTAACACAGCTGAGAGCGATAAAGATACAGATAACCAAACTGTACTACTTGAAGAGGTCGGTCTAACAGAGACGTTCCCATTGGGGATCGTATTTGATCATCTAGAGGTTATCAGGGCAATGGAGGATAGCGCTGCGGGGAAAGCACCAGGCCCGGACGGTGTCCCGATAGACATATAGAAATCTGAGTTAGGTCTTTGGGCACCCTTGTTAACAAATGTTCTAAATCGCTCTAATGCTTCCGGCTTTATTTCAACTTGGACAGAAGCGATTGTCATACCAATTTTTTAAAAAGGGGATAGGAATAACCCAGTTTGTTATCATCCGATATCCCTATTAGATGCTTTAATGAAGGTAGCTGGCAGGATAATCCTTAATAGGCTGCAGGTCTGGGCGGAGGAAAATGATATTATCACTAACCTGCAATATGGTTTCCATTCAGGCAAGGGCACTATTGAACAGGGCTTAAACTTAGCACTACTAACAGCTAAATATACCCAAGCTAAGAGAGAAAATGTATTCATTACCTTCGTGGATCTAAGCTCCGCGTTTGATTGCGTGGACCACTCCATGTTATGGAAGACCCTTAGTGATATGGACATAGACCAACAGATTCTATCATTTATCAAGGAATTGTACAGGGACGCAGGGGCCCGGGTACGGTACGGGAGGAGGGGAGAATGCTCTGATAAATTTAATATAAGAAGAGGTGTGAGACAAGGGTGCATTTTAGCGCCATTTCTCTTCACACTGTATATCAACAGCGTAGGACAATATCTAAAGGAATTTCAGTTTGATTACCCTTCTGTGGGGGGAAGCCCGATTCCCATCCTTTTGTATGTGGATGACGCTGCAATTATGTCACGAACTGTCATTGGCCTACAAAGGGCTGTGGTTAAATTTGCAGAATACATGAGTACTCAAGGGATGGTAATCAATGTCTCAAAAACATTCTATGACCTGTGGTACCACGACAAGACCTACCAGGGCAATCTTCCTCGATAAAAATAAGATCGAGATTACTAATAGATTCTCTTATTTGGGAATTAACTTTGATAGCAGAGGAACTTGGAACGCGGCGGTGTTTGCAAGAAAATTGGCCTTTTCTAGGGCAAATGGTGCCTTGATAAATTTTGCCAGAAAATTGGGTGGCCGACCAGTGCGCAAACTTATCAGAATTTATAAAACTAAATGTGTTCCTACTGGAATCTATGGGGCTGGGATTTGTGGGATTGTTCAGGCAGAGCAGATACAATACTGTGAAAATCATTTCATCCGCTACCTATTAGCAGCCCCTAAATCCATGCCCAATTATTTTAGCCATAGCGAAGTTGGGCTACCATATATCTCGGACACGATTAAATCTTCTCCATTGCTTTTATGGCACAAAATTTGGGTAACGCCGGAAACTACCTTAAATAGAGGTATCGTTACTGATTGTCTGTTGCTAGATGGAGTTGCAAATATAAAATGGTTATATTATATAAAAACCATGATTTCTGATATTGGGCATAGAGAATATTTTGACACCCCAACAAGCATGGAAAGGGTACCTAGACGTACCCTCAAAAAATTGATACTGGAACATTTGGATAAGAAAAGGGGGTTATCTGAAAAGGGTAAACACACCGCCATGGCGACTCAGCTACTTATCTCTCATGTAGGGATACAGCCTTACTTACTACTAGATCGAAGTTGTTTTTCACGAATGCTGCTGACTAGGTTCCGTGTGGATACTTACTTCCGCATGGTAACATTTCCCGAACGTAACGACTGGTCTAAATATTTGGTGAAATGTCCATGCGATGACTCATCCCATCAATCTAATATCCACTGCATCCTTTTTTGCAAACTTTATGAGACCCCCAGGAAAAGGTTTCTGAAACCGATCCTTACAAAATGGGGAATAAGGGGATGTAGAGCGGCATTCCTTAAATTAAAACAATTGGAATCTGAATTCGTCATAAAAGCGGTTTCCTCCTATTTAAGGATACTTATTAGTCTCAGGAACACCATGTGATATATGTGTAGTACCTTGTTTTTTTTCCTTTCCTCTTCATATCGTTTTACAAACAAAGTTTGGTTAATCCATTTTAAAACTTTTAAAAGCTTTTAGTGCTTACTTCATCGCTTCTTTGCACTGTTGCACGCTGCTGGCTTCCCCACCCTGGTCCACCGCGGCTGTGTGCCAGTTGAGTGGAGGGCGTTCCAGGAAGCAGCAGGACCAATCGCTGGGCATTTCCGGGCTGAGGGAGGGCGGAGCTACACTCCAGCGCTCTCCACAATATCAAACCGATGTGCCAGCGGACAAGCACAGCGGGTGCGCCTAAGGCAAGCCCGTCTGCACCCGTCCACGGCCTACCGGGGCCACAACCCCTGCCAGAGACAATCCAGCCCCAGGTACCGCTCTTAGATACACAAGAGACACACTGCTAGCCCTCTCTCACAATGTAGGCAATGATAACACACTGTGCTCAAAAGGCTACCCAGGATACACAAACGGCCCGTTTTCTTGCCTTGGTTGCAAATGGTGCACCTTGAGGCAAAGGCAGACAGGCAGGCAGGCGAGACCAGACCTCTGCAAATTGTCATGCAAAATTGTCATGCATTTATTTTAACGCTAGATTGGTACCAAAGCACTGCCACGATATCTGGGATATTCTTAGTTAGAGGAACCCCAATCTTGTTTTTATCACTGAAATTTGGTTGGATGAAAATAACTCCCCTGATGTTGCTAATGCCCTACCGGCCAACTATAAAATAGTCAAACAAGATAGGTACGGCCGAAAGAGTGGGGGTAGCGATACTGTTCAAGGACAACCTGACATGTCAACCTGTTCAAGTGGCACAACAGGTTGAACACAAAATATTATCCTTCTTCCAACTACTCCATGATGGTCTCACCATAATGGCTGGCGCTGTGATCTACAATCCTCCAGGTTACCAAGTCGAACTTAGTGCCGGGCTACTTACCCAACTCCTACCGGTATGCCTGAAACACAAGAATTACATCGTAATAGGGGACTTCAATGTTCACTATGAAAAAGCTGATAATCCTGTGGCCTCACAATTGGAGAGCGACATGCAGATTCTTCAACTGAAGCAATGGATCAAGGGGCCCACTCACACAGCAGGGAACACCCTCGACCTACTATTTTCCAACATCGAACACACACTCATTCAAGAGATAAAACCATTATTATGGACAGACCACTCGCTTATATCATTCTCACTGGGTCTCCCGGCTAAACTCAAAAACCTTGTAGGCCCCAGCAAATAACCAATAGAGCCTGGAGACTAGTTACTGAAACATCATTCCAATCACACTTTTCCTGCCATAACACTCAGACCCTGAGCGATCTCCCAGTGAATATGGGAGCAGTTTACCTTAAGACGGAAATCAGAACGACATTAGACCAACTCGCACCTCCGCAAAAATCCAAGCGATCGCAAAGATTCACCACTGAGAAATGGTACACACCCCAACTCAAGGTACTTAAAAGAAAATGTCAAAATATCGAACACCAATGGAGACTGTCCAAACAGGAAATAGACAGATTACGGTACAAATCCGAACTCAAATCCTACAATAACGCTATAAGAAGCGCAAAGAAGACTTATTTTGCTAAACAAATTAATGCAAATTGTAATTCAGCAAAGGAGCTTTACAAAATAGTTAAAGAACTCAGCAAATCAGCCAGCATGTCCCAGATTCTACCCCTTTCAGTAGAAGCTTGCGAAAAAATCAGCAACTTCTTCTCGGAGAAAATAAGTAAAATTTACTCCGCTTTTAGTCCGATCATGAAAACAGATACAATTATTCGGAAACTCTGGACCCCACACCCAGAAGCCTCATCAGAGATGATCAATTTCTCTCCCCTCACAGAGACCGAGGTCCTAAAAGCAATGGGCGAAGTAAAGTCTGGACCCCCCCAGACCCTTGTCTCCATTTTATGTTCACTCAGATTGCCCCAATCCTCTGCCCCTATGTCCGCAGCTCTTCAATAACTCATGTAACGCTGCCGCCTTTCCTGATACCTGGAAACAAGCAGTAGTAATCCCTCTACTGAAAAAACAAGGAACAGATGTGCTCAACCCTGAAAATTATCCGCCAGTCTCCCAACTACCATACCTCTCTAAAGTGTTGGAGAGGTTAGTAAACAGACAACTATCAAATTACCTAAAAACTAACGATTTATTAGACCCCTCACAGACTGGTTTCAGGACCACCAACAGCACAGAGGCAAAGCTACTGGCAGTACTGGATAACATCAGATCACGCACTGACCAGGGAGGAGCTGTAGCTCTGATACTGTTAGACCTGTCGGCAGCGTTCGACACGGTCTCACATAACAAAATGCTGGATACTCTTTATGAAAAGGGAATCCATTCCAAAGCTTTAGAATGGCTCAGTTTGTTCATAAGTAATCTAACATAAACAGTTCAAATAGGTCATTTCCAATCTAAACCTAGCACCATCAGCTGTGGTGTCCCGCAGGGGGCATCGCTAAGCCCCACTCCATTCAACCCCTATGTATCATCTTGGGTGAAAATCAGTAGAAAATGGGGAATCGGTATCTGCTCCTATGCGGATGACACACAGCTGATGGTAGCCCTTCGAGGAAAGACCTGAAGTCACCAAAATAAAACTGCATAATTGCCTTTCAGAGATGGCACAATGGATGTCTGAGCATTGTTTGAAATTAAATGCAGGGAAATCAGAGATCCTGCTTTTTGGAGGTGCCAACCTAATTTGGGATGCCACATGGTGGCCACAAACCCTTGGTGTTGCCCCAATCCCCAAGCAATGCGCAAGAAACCTGGGCATCTTTATTGATAACACCCTCTCCATGAAGGACCATGTGCAGGCCCGCTGTGGAAAGGGCTTTGCAACCCTGAAATTGTTAACTAGACTCTTCAAATGGATCCCGTTGGACTGCAGAAGAACTGTCACGCAGGCCCTGCTCATAAGCCAGCTTGATTATGGAAACACCCTATTCGTGGGCATACCGAGCTCCTCTTCACACGGCTATAGGTGCTTTAAAATGCCGCAGCCAAACTAGTGTGCAACAAAAGCAGACTAAGTTCAGCATCGATGTTCATGAAAAACCTGCAATGGCTACCCATGCGACAGAGAGCAGTATTTAAACTGCGCAGTCATGCACATAACGCACTGCATCAAAGCGGCCCCAGAATACTTCAGGGGAAAACTGAGTTCTATGTTCCCACAAGGAGCCTACGGTCACTCCATCTAGCATTTGCCAGAACAAAGCGCATCAAGAAAGTGAGAACTGGAGGGCGCTCTTTTTCATATCTGGCGGCTAAGAAATGGAATTAATTCCCCTTGGATTTACGCCTCACAACCAACCACCTAGCATTCCGGAAAAAATTAAAAACTCATCTGTTCCCCAAAGACTAACATCCACCTGTCTTTCACCCCACCAGCAGCCTGGCCTTCTCACTATTAGCGCCATGATGTCGTCTGGGATGAATGTTGAGCTCTATAAATAAATAAATAAACAAATAAACTCACCGGTTCCAGCCACAGCCACAGAGATGAGTGTTTTGGAGATGCCATGTTATGTCAGCTGATGAACCTGATTCCCTGTAGTTGTAGAGGACTAAGAATGTCTTTATCTCACAGCTAGAATGAAACAATAAAAATGCATTTTTATAGTCAATCATAATATATTTTCATGAACACAAAAGCAGATATATTACAGAATATATATAGGAGCTTTGCCAACATCATGAAATGGTTCTAGACATTTTATTATACTTTCTTATAAGAGACCACATAGTTTCGGATTTTCAAAAGTATGAGATGTAGAAGTTAAGACTACGGGTTCCTAGACTTTACCTGATGGACAGATGAGTCCCTATAAGTCAAACAAGAATATGCTAGGTACAAGTTTGCAATATTCATTTGGAGGACACACCAAATATTAGTCTACCTTGAACAAGGCCAAACATACATTAAAATCCTACCCTTACAGTGTCAAAATATAAGTACAAAGTATAAAACAATGGTGGAACAACAATCTGCCATATTGAGCTTGTGGATGTGTGGTAAAATACAGACAACTACCATGTCAGCAATAAAGTCAAGATATTAGAGAGCTGATTTATAACTGACCAGTGTCTACAATCCTTCTGCTGTGTGATGCTAGTCCTGGTCATGGTGTGATAGCACTGCTAGGAGCTGACGTCACTCTTGTGGAAGATGGTGGATTGGGCAACATCAGAGGGGTTAATAAATTGAATACATAAACGTTAGCAAATCTTAGTGTACCAATATAAATGCATATATATATAGAGGCGACTGCCTCTGGAATACATCAACAAAATGTCCCGACTTCCTTTGGAAAGAAACAGCGGCATCTCGCACAGGTAAATGCTGTGGGGCGGTGGCGGGGAGGGGTAGGGGGGTAATGGAATTCGACATACAACGGGAATGTAAAAAGGAAATAAATAAATACATGAAACCACTTACCTTGCACTTGCCGCATCGCCTACTTCGGTGCAAGGTAAGTGGTTTTATGTATTTATTTACTTTTCACATTCCCGTCACATGTCGAATTCCTCGGCCCCCCACACGCCTCTCACCAGCCCCACCTCACCGCCCCACAGCGTTTACCTGTGCGAGCTGCCGTTGGAAAGAAGACAATCCCCCAGGCGATGAGAATGAGAGGAAGCAGGTTTTTTAATTGGATCAACTGGACAGACTGCATTATGGTATTAAAAATGTGTCTGCTCTTAAAGTTAGAGCAAAAAAGAACAATTGATGGACGGAATGCTGAACAATGTCAAACAATCACCACAGTACAGAGAGCTGGGTCTAAATCCATTGTTGTTTTTCTCCCCATGTCACCCCAGTTTGGACCCAGCCATAGGCAAATCAGTCTTGACCCTGCTCCCCATGGGAACAGTTCAGCCCGAACTGCAGGCCAGGTCCTCCCTGGACCAAAAACAAGAATCCTGGGACCGGTTTCGGGGCTACACCCCATATCAGCCAGGCTAGCATGAATCCAGTGGCACAGCGAGCAAGGGGCCCACGTCTGGACCTACCCATCCCACTTGGAGCGAACATAGCAACACAATAAAATGATGACGAAAAAGCAAAAGAGACACAGATATTGGACTGAATTCTGAAACAATGTCAAACATTCACCCCCAGTACAGGGATCTGGGCCTAATTCTATCACTTTTTTGCTCCCCATGCCATTCCAGTTCAGACCTAGCCATATGTAAATCAGTCTTGACCCTGCTCCCCATGGGAACAGTTCAACCGAAACTGCCACGGTCTCCCCCTTTCACTCCCCCACCCAGTATAAGAGCCCGAAGCCCCAAATGTAAGATCCCCTAGCACCCAATGTAAGATCCCAACGTCCCCAATGCAAGATCCCATAGCCCCCACTGTTAGATCCAATAGCCTTCAATGTAAGATTCCATAGCCCCAATGTAAGATTCAATAGCCCCCAATGTAAGATCCCAGAGCTCTCAGTATAAGATCCCATAGCCCTCAATGTAAGATTCCATAGCCCCAATGTAAGATCCCATAGCTCTCAGTGTAAGATCCCATAACCCTCAATGTAAGATCCCATAGCTCTCAATGTAAGATCCAATAGCCCCCAATGTAAGATCCCATAGCCCCCAATGTAAAATTCCATAGCTCTCAGTGTAAGTTCCCATAGCCCCAAATGTAAGATCCCATAGCCCCAATGTAAGATCACATAGTTCTCAGTGTAAGACCCCATAGCCCTCAATCTAAGATCCCATAGCTCTCAATGTAAGATCCCATAGCCACAATGTAATATCCCATTGCCCTCAATGTAAGATCCCATAGCTCTCAATGTAAGATCCCATAGCTCTCAATGTAAGATCCCATAGCCTTCAATGTAAGATCCCATAGCTCTCAATGTAAGATCCCATAGTTCTCAATGTAAGATCCCATAGCCCTCAATGTAAGATCCCATAGCCCCCATGCAAGGTTGTATGGCCCCTTGTAAATGTGATGCTTTCTATGAGGGTCTGTCTGTTTGTTGTTGAGTGTTCCCTGTTGAACGGGGCTCTGTGTATGTGTAATAAGATGTATGATAGATGTTTGTGTGTCACAATCTACAATCATTCAGCCAGCCTCTATGAAAATGAACTATGAAATAAGCCCAGCAACAGTACTTCTGGCAACGACAGCAGCATGCTGGGAGCAGTACATGTCTAAAGATGCCTGCCAGTGTCCTCTTAACGCATCCGAGCCCCAAGGGCAAAGATGTAGCCAGCTTCATTTGATTAGCACTTAATCTTCTGAACATTGCAGATACCAGATTGACAGTGAAATTGGACACATCAGCCACAAACCATAATGATACGGCGTAGCTACTCCCTTGCATTCGGATACTTTCAGTGGTGGTGGGCCAACTAGAAACCACCATTTCCAACCACCACTCATTCTGTCACACAAGCCAATCTGAGAGCGTGAAGTCAGGACCTCTGGCTCGAGGGAGAGCTGCGAGCTGTCTGATGCTCTCGACAGTTCTGAAGAGGGAACCATTGGTCCCGTGCTTCTCTGAGTCTAGTCCAAGGCTTGGAGTTTTTCATCTACAAAGTAGCTCCTTGTGCAGGTGGCACAAGGAGCTACCCGAGGCCCTGCCTTTGAGAAAGCCTCATGAACAGTATGCATCAGTGGGAATTGAGCGTGTGCATGGAAACAAGGACTGGCTGCCAGTCTCACATTAGCCAGTGAACACAGATGTGGTGGATTAGTTCATGTATGTCCCTCGTGCGCCCCTGCACATTGCATCCCTCTGAACTCATGCAGTAGTCCACCACCGCCACAACAGTGCCAAGCATGATTGCTCTTGCTCAACTTTACAACTAGACAAGGCCCAGACTTGGTCGCCTACGGGAATCATACATTATACATTAATTTCCATGCTTGGAGGTTTGATCCTCCAAGCCATCACGTTGGCCGATGCCCCCCCCTTCACTTTTTGCCCATTTTGCATTGGCTTCATTTACGGAGCACGACTCTTCCCACCAGATGGGTCCCGCTTCTGTGCATCAACAAGAGAGCACTGAGGAATGGGATTGCACACAACAGGAGATGGAGAACCCCTGCAGCAACAACAGCTCAATGGTACTTCTTCTATGTAGATTCATTTACATATTCCATCTAACCTTTGCTCCTTCCTATTCTAGGAGGTATAAACCTCATTTTATTTCCAAGAGTGTATATTGTGCCGGGTGTTGGCACAGATCTCAGCAGCCCGCTGTTAATCGCACACACTCCCCACCGCCCAAAGCCCTGCAGGCTGCTCTTGGCAATGGCGAATTACAGTAATCACACACCGGGGCAAGAAGCCCTCTACAAAATCCTCAGGAGGCACTGGACTTCTTCTAGTTCTTTTACAAACTGAGATATGCACATCTCATGCTGGGGTGAAGCTACCATTTACCAAGCACCTGCAACATGCTACGAAAAGCTATGCACCTGATTACTGGTTGCATGATATTGGTGGGGTGGTAATAACACATGCCAAATCTATATTACCTCTAGTAACACCGCACAAGTGTCTTGCAATTACCAGTTGGACCCTGAGAACGCAAACAATTTTTTATAAAAATGAATCACTACTAATGCTAATCTGCTTTAGGCTTGAACATGAATTGTGCATTTTTAAAAGGATGTGCAGATAATTTGTGTTGAAAACACAATGCTTTGATTTTCTCTGACAGGCCTCAGCCAGAGTTACTGCTCTTTCCCTTTAATCAAATGCTTTAATGGAAATACTAAACCATGACCTTAATGTGACAGCTATAAGATTTTCTTTTAACTGTAGAATGTGCTTTATTAAACTTTTAATAATTATTAAATATGCGTGCAGAATCAATGTGCAGTTTGTAATAAAAAGACATTTAAAAGTGCAGAAAGCACAGTGACAGCCTGGTAACATGATGGTTTGAGAATGTGCTTTCAGACAAGCTTGAAAAGCTGACGTCAGCTTAGCCTTCATTATTACATGGGAGGGAATGTGGACTCACATAAATGACAGCATGTAACTGAGAACTTTCTAAATGTTATCCGTTCACACAGAGAACTATTCATAATTGACTATAGCTTTATTCTATTTGCTGAAGTAAAGCAGAAAACACACGTATTCTTTTAACAATTTTATGTTATGAACTAATTAATTTCCTGCTTAATAAACTTTTTTTTCAGCTAATGCAATGTTTTACACAGATAATTTGTTTAGTTAAAATACAATTTGCGGGCGTGACTTCAGCTCCGTTGAAAATGGCCACCTTTACGTGAGGCTCTGCCGCTGCTCGGGGGGACTGGAAGTTTCCAGGCGGTTCACCTCATTTTTACAGCCTCCGGAATGGACCTCTGAGGACTGTGAATGGCTCCTGCTCTCTTGGCAATAAAAAGGAGCCTCCGGGGTGAGCGTGAATAGATGCATTTCTCCTTTTCATATCGCCGCGTTTCACTCACGGGTCTCGTGGCCGCCATTTTCCCATTTTGTTTTTGCCTTGAGAGCTCCTCTCCATACCACTTCAACTGATGTATAATGCAATGCTGACTGATAGCATTTGCATGTTTTTCCTTGTTGCTCAGAGTCATAGAATTTCATGAAGGTTTTTTTCATTATATTATATTCTTTCTCTCTTCTATAAATGGGTTTTCACAGACAATTGTACATTTTAGTTTGTTACGCTTTTACTTTTTTACCTTAAACCGCCTTATCACTCTTCGTGTGGTCTTTACCACTTGTTTGAAGATTGTGGTTTTTCAGTGGATTTCTCATTTGACTTGTTGAGATTTAAATTATTCAGTCAAGTCTTTGTTTTGGATTTTCATCAAACTCATCAATAGGAACATTACTGGTTCTACATTGTTAACATCTACTTGTCATAGTGTTGAAGGTTCTACTGACTCTACACCGTTGGTAGACTATAACCCTTTCAGTGTTATTCAGGATAATATGGAAGAGCCAGAGCAAGGTGTGTCATCCCTTCCTGCTGGTAGTGTGCCGCCTAACACTCCTCGTCACACCTCTAAGCCTGTATCTAAGTCGCCCTCATCTATCCGTTTGCCAGGTAAACACGTTGAAAAGAATCCACTTTCTCCTGATGAATCTCCACTGCCAATATCTATGGAGGTAATTCTTGAAGAGATACGTGCACTCAAACTATACATGGAGGAAACAAACGTTGACCTGCGAACTCTTGACGAGAAATGGTCCAATATGGAACACAAATTAAATCAGATAGAAAATTGAGTAGACTCTGTTCAAATTGCTGTGAACCAGGTACCCTCTATTCATATGGAGATCTCACGAATTAAGCAGCAAGAGGAAAATCTTGAAAACCGTAACAGACGTAACAATTCACGTCTTTATGGACTTGCGGAAGGTCTTGAGGGCCCTAATCATATTTCCTTCTTTCAATCCTTTCTTCCACATAGTCTTGGTTTTCCTGAAACAGGTTTTGTTGCGGCTCTACCTCGGCGAACCCCCCCTCCTATGTGATTCACCAGTTCTATTTGCCTCTTGTATAACCCAGACCTCCATTTAAGCTTCAGCCTCCTCTGACTTTCAGTAAGGGTGTCAGTACTCTTGCTGCATTTTGGTCCTCTTTTGGTCACCCAGCGTTTGAGTACCCCTGACTTTGAATTTGACTATGTTTTTGAACCACAGTGTATTCTCAGCTACTGATCTTTACTTGTTTCAGGGTTGAATTTTTGCAAGATTATAGAATAAATCTGGTACGTTTGGGCCTTGCGGCAACTATTTCTTATAATCTTTTGACTCTACCCTAGGACACTTTTGCCTTAGACTCAGCAAAAATCTGGGACTCTTTCTACACTTGTCCTTTTCTGTGCACTATTTTCACCAGGTGAGCGCATCTCTGAAAACCGTTGTTGTACAATTGTATCCATAACTAGGGGAGAATGTATCTAATAATATTATATATATTTTTTTGCTTTATCGTGTGGACGGAGCTGCCATATTCAAAATGTTTTTGGCTTTGGATCCACGGCATCGACAGGCTATAGCTGTTTATAAGTTGCTGCTGCTTTGTCTTCCCCACTTTGGCTGTTTGTTTGCAGAGATTTTAGTTTTTAGTACCCTGGGAAAGGTGATGGCTACTTGCTAGTCCAGCACCGAAACGCGCATCGGCACCGTGCAAGACAGAGACCATTGGGCAATAATTCTTTGTGAACAACGATATAACTTACTACTTATTCTCTGGGTTTCTGCCTTTCTCCTTTTGCATTTGGCTGTATATATTTATTGTGTCTTTGCCGTTTGTGAGTTTGGTGTAGCAAGATGGATGAGAGTATTTGTGTATGTGTCCGTTTTTATCATTGAGATCTCTGTGCGTGGGGTTGGAGTAGGTTTCACTTACAAAATCTGAAAACATATATATTGGCTCGAAAACGGTTTAAATGTTTTTCCCAAAAATTCTTTTTTTTAATGTTTGTAGCACATGATACATTTGTTTTTGTATGTCTGCCTTATTTGCTTTGTGATGCATCCTGTGAAAAATAAAAAAAATGTATGTACAATATTCTTAATAAACAATGTTTTTTGCATTACAATTTTGGTATTTATTGTTTGTCGCATTCTCCCCTGATTCGAACTAGGGGGCCCATTTTGATGTCGGGCAGATTGCCACCGCCAGGCTGGAGGTAGCCACCACCACCCTGGCAGGGGCAATCCGCCCTGCATCCACACTTGTTTTGCCCCCGCCATATTAGTATGCTGGGGGGGACCTCGGCAGACGGAAAGACCATCAGCCGCTTTTCCTCCCCGGTCACCTTGCGGCCGGGGCGGAAAAGGAATAATATGGTGGCGTGTCTATCAGACACCGCCAGCCATATTATGATGGGCGTCTGTAGGTGCCTTTTGCCATGGAAAGGCATGCGGTCTTCACTCTGGGGGCCCCCTGCGGGCCCCCAGAGTGAAGGAAAGGTGGGGGGTGCCCACGGGGGATACCTGTGGTACCCCCCTTCATTTGCATAAACAAAGCGGAAGGCACCGCGCGGTGCCTGCTGCTTTGTTTATACAAATGCATCAATGCATTTTTAGCATTGTGGCGGGCGGTGCAGAGAGCACCGCCCGCCACAATGCTAAAAATGCAGGATGTGCCTGCCACTGTGGCGGGCACATCCTAATACCCCCCACAGGACCCCCACCCTTATGGCGGGCAGTCCCAAATTCCGACAGGATGGCGGGCGGACAAAGTCCGCCCGTCATCCTAATGAGCCCCTTAGTGTGGTTCTTTTTATCATTTGGAGACGTGGCTACGCTCCATTATTATCATTTGGCAGGTGACACCCATCTCCCTCGTTTGCGAGGGTGGATTCTTCTTTCTTGAAAGCCCAACATTCAACATCCAAAGAGCACATCGTCTAGGTCATATCGCACGATCCACTTCTTCGTCATTTAAGAGGTGTTATCCTGTATTTTTTGGAATATACTGAGGGCCAGATTTGCAAAGGTTTTTTGCATGCGCAAATGGGTTTTAGACCCGTTTGCGCCTGCAAAAAACCTGTAGTCCATGTACTAATCCCATTAGGAAGAGGCGTTCCAAGGGCACCCCTTCCTAATAGCAATTCCTTAAGCTATGTAAGAATGTTTGGCAACCGCAAAACACTCACAGTTTACCACCCTTCTCAGAAGGGTGGTAAAGCATTTGCAAATGGGGGACCCCTTCCCATTTCTGAATGCGTGGGCAAATATTTTTTAAGGGAAGGCAGTGGTACCAGGGACCAAAGCCTACCCTTCAAAAAATGAAACTGAAAATGTTCCTATTTAATTTTTGAATGCATCCCATTTTCCTTTAAGGGAAAGGGGTTGCATTTAGAAAAAAACCTGCGTTATTTAAAAGCAGTCCCAGACATGGAGGTCTGCTGACCAGTGCAGGCCACCATCCCTGGGAGTGCCAGCCATTCCCAATGGGGTCACAAATTGCGACAGCCTCATTAATATGCATGAGGCATGCAATTTGCAACACCATTGGGACTCGCAAACAGTGTCTCGAAGTTTGAATGCCAGATACAGTTTTTTTCATCCTTGCCTCTTTAAGGTGACTTATCAAAATAAAAACATAAATTATGAGGATTCTAATTTTCTAAAGCAGTTCCTGGATAATTGTAAAGAAGAGGAAATGGAAGTTGCCCAGTTATCTGCTAATTGATTACCTTGTTAAAATTGTCTTTATATGTATTTTTTGTTTTCTTCTTATGTTTAACTATTGACCTATGATACTTCCTTATATTTTATTCTCTTTTTCTCATGTTAGGTGCAGTCTTCGTGGTCCCTCATAGTGTGATTTTTATTCTGTCCCATTTTCATCCTGAAGTTTCCTGGATGGTTGTGCCATCTTCCTTATGTGGCTCCACCACCCCCATTTTAATTGTATGTCTTTGGTATGTCTTTTTGGTTATTCCTTATATTT
Organism: Lissotriton helveticus; assembly: GCF_964261635.1. Classification (NCBI taxonomy): domain Eukaryota; kingdom Metazoa; phylum Chordata; class Amphibia; order Caudata; family Salamandridae; genus Lissotriton; species Lissotriton helveticus. The sequence continues at coordinate 1,700,803,234 of NC_136057.1, forward strand.
TTTCTGTCCTGATCTTTTCCATTTTCCTTCTCGGTTCTATGTTCTTATTATGACTCTCTTTCTAGATTTTCCAAATATATATTATATATCTCACATCTCTTTGTTTCTTTCTCCATTTTCTATTACTTTTTGCCCCTTTTCTCTTTATGTATTAACTATTTTGTTTGTTATTTCATACACACACCTCTATCTCATATACTATCTGCATGTTCTATCTTATTGTTTCTACTGTGTTAAATCATATTGCTTATATGATATTAATGCATTTTGCTGACTGTTGTTATTTGCATAAAACTTTAGACTCATTTTTGATAGTATAGATGGCTTCAAGGTTTATATCTTGGAATGTTAAAGGTTTAGGATCACCTATAAAACGTCAAAGGGTTTTATCACATGTTTGCGGCTTGAAAGGTGACATTGTTTTATTACAAGGAATTCATGTAAGTCAGAAAGAAATTTCTAAGCGTAAGCGTCAATGGGTTGGTCAAATATTTTTCTTCTCTTGGTTTGGGAAAACATAATGGTGTAGCAATTCTTTGTCACAAACGCTTTATATGCCCATACTAATTCTGATTCATTGTTCTGATGTATAGTGATGATTATCTATTAGTTGGTGGAGACTGTAACATGGTTTTTGACCCTATGATTGATAGATGTTCTAAATCTGAATTTATTCCCTCGCATGTACATTCTTAATTTACATCCGCTATACATCAAAGATCTCCTGTTGATGCCTAGAGATTATGTAACCCCACCCTTCAATATTATACTTTTCTCTCCCCTGTTCATTCTTCTCAATCTCGAATTGATTACTTGTTTATTTCTAAAACTCTTATACAACATGTATCCCACTCTGATATAGGGTCCATACTAATTTCAGACCAGGCTCCTGCATCATTGAACTTCGATTTACTGCCACCTATTGAGGAAATTAAGAGATGGAGATTCAACAACTCCCTTCTTTTGGATTCTAACTTTACTCGTGGTTTTTACAAATTTGCAGACACATTTTTCCTAGAAAATGATACCCAAGACAGTTCTCCTCAAATTATGTGGGACTCCTTTAATGCTGCCTCTAGAAATTTTTATTTTTATTGTGTAGCCCAGAAAAAGAACTCCTTTTCTAAAACTATACAATTACTTAACTCCCATATCAAACCATTAGAGCATTCTTTTTATTCTACAAAATCTAAATCTGACCTTGAAAAACTTATCAAAGCCAAATTTGTTTTTAAAAGACTTTCCACTGAAATTGCTCATTCATATTTGCTTAAATCCAGTGCGAAATATTATGGCGATTAGAATAGAGCAGGGAATATTATTGCTAAATATTTTAATATTAAAAAAGACCGTACTAAGATTGATTAGCTTCTAATTACTACAAATACTATTCTCCAAAAAATGAGGATATTCCTTTGGAATTTACTGAGTTCTTTCAAAAGCTTTATATTCCTGAATCTTATCCTAGTCATGTAGATATTCTTCAGTACTTATCCTCCATTACTCCTCTCTCCTCTTTCAATGTGGATTTTTCTCCATTAGATGGTTAATTTCAGATTAGTGATATTCTTACGGCTATCCATGCTATAAAGAAAGGAAAAGTGCCAGGACCTGATGGGTTCACTGTAGAGTTTTATACACATTTCTCTAAAATCATTATTCCTAAATTACAACAGTTATTTCTCTACTTCATCTCTACCTAGAAATCTGGCCGAACCTTTCAAGAAGCTTTATTATGTCTTCTCCCTAAAGAAAATAAAGATCATACCTTGTGTAAAAACTACAGGCCGATTACTTTAATCAATTTGGACTATAAAATATTTGCAAAAATACTTGCCCTTCGTTTAGACTCTTTATTGCCTCACTTGATTGGCAAGGAATAATATGTCTTTATTAAAGGTAGACATTTGTCTGAGAATGCTCGATTATTTTTTAATGTCTTAAATAAATCTAAAACATTTAAAAATTCACTGGCAGCAGTTTCATTAGATGCTGAGAAAGCTTTTGATAGAATTAGTTGCTCTTTTATTTTTTCCACACTCTCCTGGTTTGGTTTTGATTCAAAATATATTAATTATGTTTCTCTACTATATTCTTCTCCCAAATCCTCTATTATAGCTAATGGACTTGTGTCTTCATCATTTTCCCTTTACAGAGGTGTCAGACAAGGTTGCCCCTTGTCTCCTCTATTGTTTATTCTTGTTCTAGAACACTTTTTAATCAAACACAATACTTATCATCAACTTTATTTCAATCCAAAAAAAAGTGTGCAGCAAAAGTAATAAAACAGAAATATAAAAACAGTATCAAATAAATATATTTAAAAAAACAAAACATTCTGCTGGGTGGATTGATGCCGCTCCGGCCGATCCTCACTCTGGTCTCCACACTGCCCTACAACTCAGGGTTGTGCCAGCATGTCTGTTGCTGGGGCTGAGGTCACAGGTTCAGGGCCAGAGAAGTCAGCTCGGACACCCTCCGTCCCCATTGAAGTGGGCAGAGGCAAAGGCAACGCCTGAGGTGTAGGTAGAGAAACCTTGCTCACCGCTGCACCCACAGAGAACACCTCTGAGATAAGAGGCTGTCCATCACGGTCTTCTGGGGTAATTTGGCGGCTGGTCCGCACATCTGCGATCCACTCCTTGACGGGCTTCGGATCAGCGTCTTCCACTTTCCCAGACACATTGCCGCGCCAAAGACCGCGACCCGCCGCAGTTCCCCCTGGGTCCTTTGTAACATCCTTTGCCGGACTATTCGCCTTGGGGGCCATATCCACAACCTGCAGTGGCTTACCGCGGGCGTGGACCACCAAACCTATGGAGCCTCCGATAAAGAGAGTGACACGCTGCTCCAGCCCCCGTAAGCCTCTCAACCACACCGAAGTGCTGCGCCCGACCAGGTATGAATAATCAGGACGTAGCATTACAATATTCAGTGTCTATTCGTGTTTGGGCATTATATTTGTTTGCTTGCCCTTCAATAACTCTGCACAAGTTGGATTTTTCTCAGGGGTGAGAGCAGGGCACCGGGGAAGCTCCCCCCGGTGATCAATCAGCCACCATCTTGCTCCCCCCTGGTGGGAAACAAGACCAGGGTTCGAGACCATAGAGAGAGAAATTAAGAGGGATCATGTCAGTTAAGCAGACAGGTACTGTGAATCTTATGTCTGATATAAATAATTTGGTTGCATTAACTGAAACAGAGCTTGCTATTGGATCTAGTATTACGAATGAGGTATAGGTGTAACTGTGGCACCAGATACCTCCTCAGCTACTTACCAGAATGGGGCAACGGCATTTCAAGGGGAGCTGGGCGAGGCTTGGCTGAGGAATCCAGCGGTTACACCAGATTATGGGGGAGGGAGTCTTTTTCCCTCACAAATGGGTCCGAACTCTCAATGTCTTCTCCTGGGCTCACGGAAGACGAATCAGGGACTAATGATCCTTCAATTAACATAAGTCGGGATAGGTTAGCTACCCTACAACGAAGATCAAAAGCTAGGGGAAAAAGCCTGCGATTGGATTGTAATGCTGAAACCACTCATAAACTAAAATGGGACTACTCTGCCACAAGTCAGGTTTACAGCGAAGGCTCGTTGGGCAAGACCCAAATGTCACCTAGTGCTTCTTCCACCTCTAATGCAAATCCTTCACTGGAGTTAATTTACGCTACCCTCAAACAAATGCAAGGAGGAGCTCGCCAAGAACATCACAGAGCACACTATGCTACAAGAGACTACAGGGCTCTATCTGGAAGGTGAGCTAAATGTGCTCAGAAATTCAAGAGAGGGTATCACAGGTCGAAGAGAGAACAGCGACTCTCGAGGTTTGAACTAGGGAAGCTACAGGAACATAAGGAGCTCCAAGAGAAATAGGCAAGTGACATGATGTGGAAACTTGAAGACTTTGAAAATTGCCAGTGCCGAAACAACTTACGCTTCCTACGGATTGCAGAAAATAGCAAAGGGAGCGATGTAAGAACTTTTATGGTAAATCTATTGAAAGGAGCCTTTCCCGAGCTGTCAAGCTGGAATTGGGACACTGAGATTCAGCGGGCTCATTGATTACCATTGACCCTGAGGAAAAATACCACAGTAGGGCAACTGGAACGGCCCAGAGAGATTCTAGTTTTTGGGGTTGTTTAGATACTATAAAAATTATGTTAGTTCCTATAATATTGTTCTATTTATCCAACACATTCCGATCAATATTCCTAGCTCTAATTATAACAAATTATATAGTATTTTATGAAGTTTCTATGGCATAATAAAAAGGCTAGGACGTCTAGCTGTAAAGTCAAAAGACCTAAACACTCAGGGGGGTCATATTCTGGATTTCCATTCTTAGCATACTGCTTTCTTTCTTAAACAATCTTCTTTTCATTTATCAGAAAAGAAACTCTTTAAACGATCCTTTGTGGGTAGATCTTGAGAAATCTTTCTTTCATCCTTTTTCTTTTGAAGAATGTATCTCCCTTTCTCATACTCCCTTAGCATTATCTTTTCCTAGTCTTAAGAATGCTCATGAAATCTTCCAGCCTATTTCATTTCTTATCAAGACAAGCAAACACAGTTGTTAAACTCATCAATTTGATGTAATAAACATATTAAGATCAATAGCAAGTTTTCTTTTTGGAAAGATTAGCTAGCCAATGGACTTAGATCGACCCATCAACTTTTTCATTATGGTATCTATGGTCGCTTTTCAGTAGTTCAATCTCGTTTTTCACTCCCTTCCTCATTTAAATCCAAATACTTGTCCTTAATTGCAGCGGTTCAATCCTCTTATAATCAATGATCCTCTAATTTTACACTTAATCCCTCACTCCCGATATGAAGTTGATTTTATGTAACTCTCCTTCTGCATCACAAATTTATAAACACTTAACTTCCTCTTCCATTACTCGAGATAAGTCAGAGGTGGAGGGTTATTGGGAGTCTGATTTGCAAACGTCTTTCCCCGTTCTGGTGTGGAATAACATTTGGACTAAAATAGGAAATCTTCTAGTGCAGAAAACGCACCTCAAACTTTTTAAAAAAAATTTAGTATAGAGTCTTGATTACACCGGCCAAATTACATAGAATTTATCACAATGTTCCCGCTACATGTTGGTCATGTACCGTTTCTCCCGCAGATCTTAAGCACATGCTATTTGACTGTACCTATAATCATAGTTTTTTAATATGAATCTGGCAATAGATACATTCTATTTTTCAAACATAGGTCCCTTTTTCTTTAACTCATATTTTCCTGGGGAGTATTTCAGAAGTTTGGTCATCCCAATCCTGTGATTTGCTCATAATAGATTTACTCCTTGCTATTGCCTTTCAACAGATTACCAAGTCATGGAAAGATGCATCTTCTGTATCTTTTCAGGCATGGTGGTATGGCGTCTGCTACAATCACAGATTAGATAGAGCATATGTTCACGCAGTTGCTCTTGCCAGTGGCGGCTGGTGACATTTGAAAGTGGTAGGGCGTAAAATTTTCGTTGGTGTGTACCACGGCGAGTGAGCATAGCCAGCAAGCCCTAACAACCTAAGGGCATTTGTGGAAAATCAATATTTACATAGAAAAACTGTGTCTGCAAAATCCGGTGACTGTCATAAACGCATCGTGACCACCTCTCTCTCTCTTTGCCCCATTCTACCCCCACTCTCTCTCTCTCTCTCACACACACAGGCTGGCACGCACGCACACTCACACACACGTCAGACTGGCGTGGCTCCAACAGTGCACATCACTGATCTAATGCAGCTCTCAGTAAGATTATAAAACAGGGTTCCTAGCATGGCTCTAGAAATGCTCCCCAACTCCGAACTCTGGGATTCTGCTGCTTGTGTAAAGCTAGGAGTGGAACCAAGACCTCTCTAATGCTGCCCTGAGCAGCAACACAACAGTCCTGCTACCTAGCATTTCATCGCGCTATGCATAACATAAAATTATTTCCAGAGGTGTGTGAAACCTCCTCAGGAGTACAGAGTCAGCCTTTGACACACTTGTGTGGTGAGAGGACACGGCTCTGTGTGCAGCCGTCTGCGGGAAACTGGCTCGGCCTCTGGTGCCCATGTGTGAAAAGTCCACATGTTTCTGACCTCATACGGGAGTGCAAAAACACCTACATTTCCAATAAAATACGCCCTTGCAGTCACTAAATCAAAGGAAAATATACTAGACAGCAATGACAGGACGAATAAATATTATTTGTTAAATATCCTGGGCCTTATTTATGAAGGCCTTGCGCCGCCGGTGCGCCACTTTTAAAATGGGAAAAAGTGACGCACCGGCGGCGCAAGGCCTTCATAAATAAGGCCCCCTATTTGGATGATTTATTTTCTTTGAAGGTAATCAAAACTCGATGGTTACAGATCTAACTAATGCAGTCTGATAAAGCTTTAAGTTAGCACAACGAAATAAGCATGAAGGTGAAATGCGCTGCAAAACCATCTTCCAACCACGGCAATTTATAGAGCCGCAGCACAATGTATACAACTGCTGCCTACCAAGCAGGTGCTTTCTAGAGTTCAAGACGAACATTGCCACGAGTGAACAATCCTGATCGGAGCATAGCATACTTATGTTACTCACATGTCCATATATGTAAACTAATACAAACATAAAATGGGCATACATCACATTGATAAGACACAAAACGGGACACAGATTGAGCCTATGACGCAGGTGTGGAGAGCCCTCCTGTGTAGAGTCACCCCCAGACTGGAGGCTCGGCCCCTGGGTATGTATGTGAAGTCCACGCACCTCTGTGCGAACCTTCCTCCGAGGAGCCTTTGCTGCATGTGTGAAGAGCCAATGAATATAATAAAATAAAAGTTACCTTGGCTTCCGAAGTTCCCGCTTTTCTTAAGTCCCGACTCCCGAGACTGCAGACTCCCGCCGTCCTGGATTTTGAATTTTTCTGAGGGGGGCCGATCTCGTCAACAGGAAGGCTGCAGGCAGCCTCCCTCCCCTCCACCGCAGCCAGCGCTATGATTGGTTCGGCCGGCTGCCCGAACCGCGTCATTTCTCTCTGTATGCTGCAGCAAGCAGCATATAGAGAACACAGGGAGTGTGGGAGGTGGCATGGGGGAGCGGCTTGCCCACTGTTGGTAATACTGTCTGTTTGGGCAGCCTCTGAGGCTGCCCAAACAGACAGTATTAACAACAGTGGGCAAGCCGCTACCCCCTGCCCTCGAGTAACACCGCCCACTCTAACTTCTGCTTTCTCACCGTGCGAGAAGGCAGAAACAAATGGTAGTTATTACGGGAATAACTACCATTTGTTTCTGCCTTCTCACACGGCGAGAAAGCAGTGAGGCGGCGCCCAAACGCCCCCATGGACGAGCCGCCACTGCATTAAAAGAGATTTTCTCTCATTACCTATAAAAAAAATTAAAATTCTTTTGCTAGTAAGACATACTGACGTAACGCTTATATTGAAGAAGTACCCACACTTCCACGAGTTTTATGCATTTTTACTGTTTAATAATTATATTCTATTGGTTCATTCTCATATTTATGCATTTGGAACTATATAGCTTTTTTGCTTTGTTTGATGTTATGTGATGTCCTCCTTTCTCCCCCTTTTCTTCTTTTTCTTCTTCAGTTTTTCTTTCTTGTCTTTACATTACCACTTTACACACATTGATTATTTCCTATCTTATTGTAATATGTTCAGAATATTTATCAAATGAAAGTCGCTTTAAAATTTAAAAAAAATGTAATTTGCTTTGTAAGCAGGTTAGGAAAGTGAAGTCACAGAATAAAGACTTGAGATGTATTGTTGCAATGTAGAAGAGAGATCCTGTTGGATAATGCAAGACGTGTGGACATCTGGGAGAAATGTGCCTTTTAGAGAATACTGAAATCTCATTGGATGGAGACAAGAGAGCATGCCACATGTTTTGCAACATGAATTACTGTCTTTTTGAATGTGTTCCTACTTTAGGAAATCAGAGTTAGGGAGTTGACAGATGAGAGCAGTCTAGCACATAAAGCAGAGGAAGCAGAGAGTATCGCAGAGCAGCGGAGAGCAACTGAAGACAGATGAGTGGAGAGGGAGCGGCAGAGCAGGATTGAGAAGGGACAGGAGAGAAGAGAAAAGGCTGAGCCCTTTTGTCAAAACCCAATCTTTATGCCTTAACTAATTGGCTTTTGCCAAGGCTTATTTGCTCTATGCTTTATTTCTTTTTATGGGAAATTTTTAAATTATTAACTATTCATTTTGAGCTTTATGTTCTAAACTCACTCTCTTGCCTTTAGTTTGAACTCTTCATGGGTTCTGACTGACACTATTTTGCCCCATTCTTCAAATAGGGATTTTTCCTTTATGGAATGCGTTGAATGCCTTATTTAAATATGATACTTTAACCATATTTTGTATTATCAGTTCTGTTAACTCATTGATATTTGACTACTGAATAAAGAATCAGAAATAACTAAACAATTTATTAGAAAATAAAACCTCCCAACTTACAACTCTCATTATTGACAAACATTTGGTAGTGCATTTGAAATTGCTTGAAATGATGAAATAGCTCTTATGATCAAAATATGGTGGCAAGGATCCATCACCTGAGAGTAGAGAATTGGCGATGTAACGGATACAGATCATGTGAGTGATGGTAATTAATTCTGTGCTATCAACCCCATGGAATGGGAAATTACCAGTGGAACCAGATTTATCAGTCATAAATTCACAAAGAATTCCATATTCAAAGAGGTTTAATGCAAAACAATTACCACCAGCTTGGAGCAGATGGTAAATGTATTCATGGGGCTCGGTGTGGGATGGGAGTGGTAGGACGGAGGTATGGGTAGTTGGAAAGCTGGCATAGAAGATCTGGCAAGGAGGAGCACTAAATTCTCCAAAATGGCAGAAAAGAAATCCGGTAATGAGCCTTGGCTAGTGCTGCAGCCAAAGCCTCATGCAATGTTACTGGAGAGATATAGTCAGTGGCAGTGTGGGGCCCTGAAAATAGCAGTGCTTGGGCAATAGTACATCTACTCTCTCTTGTGACAATGCTGCTACTATATTGTGTTCTATAAGTTCAGGCTACGTTGGTGTCACGCCTGCTTCTGTTCTGTGGACATGTCTTTGCTTCTGTGTGCGTGCGGCTGATTGGTTTTTGCTTTGATTCCGAAGAGGTTCCAGTGAATTACATCAATGCGGCATAGTGAGGGCACCATGAGACCTAATATAAACAAGGATCATGTCCCCTCATAGCCCTGAAAGGGCAATAAACAACTTCTTGGCTGGGGCAGCAGAGAGGGCGTGGGCCCAGAGTTAAGAACATCTGAACTTCTGCAGGGGCACATTCAAACTATCTATTCCTGTCCAGTAAAGCCTCCAGCTGAAGACTCCAAAGGATCATTTACTTTATTCTGTGGTGGGTTGAGGCCCTTGTTACACATCCCAGTTACCTGACCTGCACTAACATTGGGGCGAGCCATGTGGCCCTTTTGAACATGGCGCTCATTCTTAAGTCAAAGCCTCCCAGACGACAAAGCTGTCTGGTTCGCTAAGGACATAAGGGGACATTCAGAAAGCTTCCCTGGGAATGCATTCCACCCATTGCAAAACATTGGCTCACATTTGCTTGCTTTCTGTCTGTTGGCTTTATTTGTTTTAGGCTGTCCACCTTGAGTTCATCCCTTCCATGGCCCATACCTTATTTACTATATACTTCTGATTGCTCTTTTTCTGTAAATCGACCTTTAAATCTGGTTCTTGTCTTGTCACATTTACTGTGCATTCAAGACAGAGGTCCAGGGGCAGCGTCACCCACCCCCCACACACTGCTTTTAAGCACTGGAAAGAAGAAGCATAAAATGATAATAACTTTAAGTTATTATCATTTTATGCCTTGTCCTGCTTTGTGGGTGGGCGGGTGGGCAGGCGGGGTTGATCTGCTCTCCAAGCAGGGCAGGGGAGGAGTAGTTTGCCCACTCCTAAGTGCGCAATGACTGTTTAGTCTTCCCTCTTAGGCGGCTCAAACCAGTCATCTGCACTTTCACCGTTCTCCATGCAGGCTGCATTAAAGCCTGCATGGAGAACAAGCCCAGGCCCCCCATTACCTGGTTGAGCGTCCAACCAGGACGTTCAAAACCAATCACAATGCTGCATTGCAGCGTTGTGATTGGTCAGGGGAGCCTGGATGCCTACCAAGTACAGCGCTGCATTGCAGCATTGTGATTGGTTAGTGGGGCCTGGCTGTCCTTCCGTCTGGAGAAGAGTAGCAGCGGGGACGCGTAACCCGGCGCAACGATAAGTTTATTTTATTTGACGTTATTTTTTCAAATATGCGCAACCCCTCCACAAACCCAGCCACTACAGCAGAGGTCAAATGTCAAACTCTATCTTCTGAGGGAACTTGGTGTCTACTTTTCTTTCGCTGACTTCAAAGTGAGAGATTTATGTGACAATCATGCTGGCTATTGGGAATGTGGTAGAGGAAGGCTGTACAATGTTATTGTTTTCCTATCACACAACAAAATGTAAATGTCAGTAAATGAACTGGGCAAATATTTTGGAAGGAGAACACAAATGAAGGACATTTTTGGGAAATCTGACCTGTGATGGAAATAAATATCTTAATACAATCAAAACATATCAATGCACTAGGTGATGCCATTTCCATACATTATTGTTTGTGCACTGCATACTTTTCTCAGTAAATGTCAGGATTCACAGAACGAACAAGTTAAAACATTCAATATCATATGTTCAAATAGGGTACAAGAATCTGGCAAGACATAAAAAAAACACGGAAAATGCTGAATCACTCAGCTGGAGCGCAATGTGTCATGAAAGGAACCTCAAGATGGCTGCCATGTGCTAATCATGTGCGTTACTTGTTTTTTCCTGGATTAATTTTTTTGATGGGTTAAACGAGAGTAGATCCAAAAGACGCGCGCAGCACCTCAAGCGCCGCATTTCACTAGAGAACTTTGCCGGGTAGCGTTTCTACTTCCCACGAGCAGCCTTTCCTCAGGCGAAGAAATTTTAAGGTTGGTGGTCGTCATTGAGAAGACTTTTTGGGCAGTAGCAAGATGCGTCTTGAAGATGCGTCGAGCATTTCATCGGTCTTGGTAAGAAAATACTGGAACACTACTCACCTTCAAGGAACGCCTTTAGCAGAGTGGCGGACACTATTCTCCTTTTAAAAACCCTTCAAGCAGAATGTTGCCCACTATCCTCCTGGAAAGAAATATATTTGACTTTGAATTAGAACACTACTCACCTACAAGAGAAGAATCGTTCAGCAGTACGTTGTATTCGACTTACCTTGAAATAGAAAGCCTTGAGCAGAACATTAAGAATTCTGTCAGGACCAGAGGCTTCTGATTATGCTGTCTCAATTTCTTTACTGAACTCACAGAAGCCAATTAAAAGTAAACTACACAAGTAAAAAAACATCATATCCCATGAGGCTTTGAATCACGCCTCCTCATAACAGCCAATGGCAACATGTCAGAGTATACAAAATAGAGAGACACCATCTGGGCTTCCTCTTTCTTTGCTGCTCCCGCAGTCAAGATAAGTGTCTCTCTACTTTGACTTTGCGGCTAATTTCAATTGTTAATGCCTTTTATTTGAGATCTATGCATCGTTATTATGCAGTTTAATGTGATATGTGTTCGCCTTGCAATGCTCCTTTGCCACAGCGCACTTGCCACGCGTTTATTGCCTGTGTGTCTGAGCTCGGAAACGCTCTGTTTCCAGCGCGCCTTGCAGCGCGACTACTTACTTTGTGTTTTCGGAGCAGGGAAATGCTCCGTTTTCAACACACGCTCCGCTTCTTCATTTAGTTCCCGTTTCTTTAAGCGCCTGTTGCGCTTTAGGTTGTTCCCCATTCTCTTTTGCTGCCGCCAGCGCTCCTGGCTTTTTCCGCTTGCTGTAAGTGTGCGGAGGGAATTGCCCCCCCCTGCTGGGAGCGAGACACACGCCTGAGCCCGGCCGGGCTGCCAGCGTGCGTCTCGGGAGCTCGCACGCGCCTGTGTGCGCGCACAGCTCCCTCAACTCATTGCCGGACCGACGCCCTGCCCCAGGCTGAACAGGGGAGGTATGCAGCAGGCTCTGGAGCCATAAACGGGCCATTTTTCTCAAGTTAAGGCAGCGCTTAAGCTCTTCACAGGCTAGACATTTACTCTGTGGCTTCCAGGGCATCTGGAACTAATTTTTGGCGTCTCTAATCTGCACAGGCAGGTGGGAGTTTACTCCCTCCATTAGTACTGAGCTATCATTACTATTTGTGAATGTATAAATACTTTATTGGCTCCTTTGCCCCGGCATTGCTCCATACCAACGCCCTACTATTCTTGTATGGGCTGATAATTGTGGTTCCCTCTGGGGACTGTGATTGAATATTATCAATATTCGCCTTGAGGATGGCAGAATGTGAATTCTACCAAGAGGAGGTAGCTGCGTGTGAAGACCAGGGTGATGGTGATTATTATTACGATGAGTCAATGGAGGACATTATTGATAAAAAGCTAGATGCAAAGCTGGAGAAGGCGCTCTCCTCCACCTTGCTTCCTATAGCGCAAAAGTTAGCTTTTTGTTCCCTCAGGACCTTCCTCTGTCCCAGCGCCACTTCCCACTCCAGAAACCCCTGGTCTTCCCTGGCCGCATGTACACACGTATTCAAAGCTCTACAAGTCTAAAGAGCAGCGCCAGGATGGCGCCTCCCCCTCCATCTTCTTCCCCTATCCATATTCCTGATACCACTACTGATACAGACACTGACACGGACTCATCTCATGAGTCTAGGCCTCGCAAATGTGATAAGAAGCGCAAACATCAATCTTCCCCCGTTCAACCCTCTCCCTTTATGTTCGACCCCTCGGACATTGTCCACCCACATTTAGCAGATTGGGTCCTTCCCCCTGCAGTTGCCGACTACATGCAAACACATTTACGGAGAAGTTTTGATAAAGACGTGAGGGCTCGCTTGAAATCTGAATGCCCCCGTCCAGATTTGGCTCATAAGGTGGCGCTTACTCCGGACATAGACTCTTCTGTGACTACCTTCTTGAAGAAGTACAAAAATGATCCAAAGAAAGGGATTGACCACGCCCTTTGGGCATGCCAGGACAAGGTGCTAGACCTTTCAGGTCCTCTGGTCAAGATTCTTGAGTTAGTCCTCCAGGCACAGGAGACAGGTGCAGATATTCACCCCGAGGTCCTGGCTGGATGGGCGCAAAGAGCGACCTGCATGCTAGGTAACGCTAACTGCGCCTTGGCTTCCGAACGGTGCAAGTCTGTCCTGCATAGAATTGACCCTCAGTTGGTGGAGTTGGCCTCGTCTGAACCGGGCCCTCTGGCGGAAGGACAACTTTTTGGTGAAAAGTTTGTAAAGGACATTGCCAGATTTGTGAGCACCTTCGCCTCCCTGGATAAGTTGCAATCCTCATTGAAGAGAGTCTTTCATCAGGTCTCTGGTAGGGCCGGGCATGGCAGAGGACGCTCAACAGGCCGCTATACCAAACCCAGTCCTCAGAGAGGTTTCACGCCCAGATGCAGGGGTTACACTCAAGAGCCAGAACAAGCCGGCTTCTATCCTTCCAGGTCTCGAGGCTACAGGGGCCGTTTCAACAGAGGTGTCAACCGAGACTACAAAAACTTTGACTCCCCGTCTTCTGGTAAGTCCGGTGTGTCCGATGATTCCCCTGGGGGGCAGGTTGTTACATTTTGTTGTGAATTGGACACAACTCACCACAGATGTGTGGATCCTTCAAACTGTGCAGGGTTATCAGATAGAACTTCTAGATTCCCCGTGTCAGGTGACCCCTCCTCGACCTCTTCTTTTTTCCCTTCAAGAACAGATTTTTATAGACTCATAACTGCAAGAGCTTTTGGCCAAGCAGGCTATTGCTGTAGGATCCTTCATTCCTGGAGGATTTTGCAGCAACATCTTACTGGTACAAAAGAAAGGAGGTGGTCAGAGATTAGTCTTAAATCTCAGAGAGTTCAATTCCTTTGTAGTCTACAGGCATTTCAAAATGGAGGCCATCCATCTTCTGAGAGACCTCCTGCTGGAGAAGGACTGGATGGTCCGATTAGACCTGAAAGATGACTACCTCACTGTCCCAATTTGTCCCTCTCCTCAAAAATTCCTTCAATTCCAATGGAAGGGAAAATGGTACCGTTATCGCACACTTCCCTTTGGCCTGTTGCCAGCCCCGTGGGTATTCAACAAACTCTTGAAACCAGTGGTTTCCTGCCTTCGGGAAATGGGAGTGCGCATGATTGTCTACCTCGACGACATGCTGCTCCTGGCTCAGGATCGGAACCTCCTCCTCACTCATTTGGAGTGGACGATGTCCCTTTTACAAGATCTAGGCTTCGTCATAACATCAAAAGGTCAATGATAATTCCGAGCCAACAGATAGAATTCCTGGGTTTCCAGATAGATTCAGTATCAGCTCAACTTCTTCTCCCACTGACCAAAATCAGGTCTACAAGAAGGGAAATCAAAGCCACTCTGTCCAAACAAATGATTTTACTGAGAGTTCTGGCGAGAATAGTGGGCCTTCTAGTTTCCTCCGTTCAAGCCATCTTCCCCGGCCCTCTGCACTATCAGGCCCTTCAGCGCCTCAAGATTTACTACATTCAGAAAAGGTTTCATTACGATCATCTCATTCCTATGTCCCCAGACGCGCAAGAAGAGCTTCTTTGGTGGCTGGAACATATGATGGCCTCGAATGGAAGGGCGATTTTTGGTGCATCCCTGGAAGTCATTGTCGAGTCCGACGCCAGCCTTTGGGACTGGGGCGCTCGATGTGGAGACTTTGCCACAGGGGGACGTTGGTCTACAGACAAATTAAAGTTGCACATCAACTGCCTCGAGTTGCTAGCAGGTTCATTTGTGATAGGGTCAATACCTCCTCTGAAGAGCAATTGTTGCATCCTCCTCCGGATGGACAATGTTTCGGCGGTTTGATATATCAATCGCCTAGAGGGAACAAAGTTGCGTATGTTGGTCAACATAGTGAAGGAGCTCTGGCACTTCTGCCTAGATCACAAGATCACCGTCATAGCAGAGTACCTGCCAGGCAAGCTCAACCAAGTGGTGGATTGGAACTAAGCATGGGCGTAAAATCCGCTCCGATCGCGGATTTTTCGGATTTTCGGCAAATTCGCAATCCGCGAACTCTCGCGAATTTGTCGAAAATCCGTGAATCCGCTCGCGGCGGATTTTTTGCTTGGTTGCGGCGCGCGGCGTGGTGCACGGCGTTCACTTTCCGTCATTAAGCGTTTGCCGAGTTGTTTTTCTCGATCATATTTAGCGAGTGCCGCGCCATTTTGGATCTTGCTGCGTGATCCCGCGGGAGTTTGGCGCCCGCGAATACGTAATCGCGGCTTGCCACCTTGCACAGCACACCTCGCGAGAGTTCGCAATTGCGAACACGTAGTTGCGGCGGAAAGGAACAATCTCGCACTCGCGAAATAGAGATTTTGCAATTCTGCACAAGAAAATCACCAGCAAACAGGATAAACCTTCAGAAAATTATAATTTTTATCAGAATCACTCCTCAGGTTGACATTTGCATGGCCTTTTTTTTTGCAAGGAGTCCATTTTTGGGGGGGGGGGAGGAAGGAAGTGCCCCACAGTCTCCAACTTCCTGTTCCTGTCCAGCAGGCTCCTCCCAGTGCTTTGTCCATCTCCTGGTCACTTTCATTTGGATCTGGAGCTGGAAGGATTACTTTTTGTGGGTGCTGCTGGATATTTGGATTTGAGGCCTTTTTGACTGTCTTTGGATCACTTTTGGATTAGAAATCAACTTTCACAAGTAAGTTTGTTTGGGGCATTACAGTTGCTGCAAGTACAATTTTGGAACTTTTTCAGAACATTAAATAAATTATATTGTTGGTAGCCACAGTATCCAGTAGGACCAGGGTTGGTTAGGGGTGCATGATACAACTGTTTTGTTGAATTTAAACACCATTGAGGCCATGGATGGGCTGGGATTGTGCTGATTTTTGTCGTTTTTTTGGGCCTGCTGGTGTGGCCCTTTGCCCAGGGGTGGTGAGTGTTGCATGGGCCTAGTCTTTCTGTGGGGTGTCTTCTTGAATTTGAACATCATTGAGGCCATGGATGGGCTGGGATTGTGCTGATTTTATTGTTTTTTGTCGTTTTTTGGGGGCTGCTGGTGTGGCCTTTTGCCCAGGGGTGGTGGTCCATGGACTGAGTGTGCCTGTGGTGTGGTCTCACTCTCTTTAATGTAAACATCATGGATGGCATTGGATTGTGGTTATTTCTGGCTGGTTTTCTGTTTTTTGGGGGTGTACTGTTGATGTGGACTGGCCATGTGGGTGGTGGTGGTGGCCATCTTGAGTCCTGGCTGGTACAGGCAACATGTGCTTGGGGTGTAAGGGGCCATTTTGAAGAGAGGCAGTGTCTGAGGCCTGCACTTATTTTGCCTACTTTTCATCCATTATGCCCAGGGGTAGTGAGTGTTGCATGGGCCTAGTGTTTCTGAGGGGTGTCTCCTTGAATTTAAACACCATTGAGGCCATGGATGGGCTGGGATTGTGCTGATTTTATTGTTTTTTGTCGTTTTTTTGGGGCTGCTGGTGGGGCCTTTTGCCAAGGGGTAGTGGTGCATGGACTGAGTGTGCCTGTAGTGTGGTCTCACTCTCTTTAATGTAAACATCATGGATGGCATTGGATTGTGGTGATTTCTGGCTGGTTTTCTGTTTTTTGGGGGTGTACTGTTGATGTGGACTGGCTTGGGGTGTAAGGGGCCATTTTGAAGAGAGGCAGTGTCTGAGGCCTGCACTTATTTTGCCTACTTTCATCCATTATGCCCAGGGGTAGTGAGTGTTGCATGGGCCTAGTGTTTCTGAGGGGTGTCTTCTTGAATTTAAACATCATTGAGGCCATGGATGGGCTGGGATTGTGCTTATTGTATTGTTTTTTGTCGTTTTTTGGGGGCTGCTGGTGTGGCCTTTTGCCCAGGGGTGGTGGTGCATGGACTGAGTGTGCCTGTGGTGTGGTCTCACTCTCTTTAATGTAAACATCATGGATGGCATTGGATTGTGGTTATTTCTGGCTGGTTTTCTGTTTTTGGGGGGTGTACTGTTGATGTGGACTGGCCATGTGGGTGGTGGTGGTGGCCATCTTGAGTCCTGGCTGGTACAGGCAACATGTGCTTGGGGTTTAAGGGGCCATTTTGAAGAGAGGCAGTGTCTGAGGCCTGCACTTATTTTGCCTACTTTTCATCCATTATGCCCAGGGGTAGTGAGTGTTGCATGGGCCTAGTGTTTCTGAGGGGTGTCTTCTTGAATTTAAACACCATTGAGGCCATGGATGGGCTGGGATTGTGCTGATTTTATTGTTTTTTGTCGTTTTTTTGGGGCTGCTGGTGGGGCCTTTTGCCAAGGGGTAGTGGTGCATGGACTGAGTGTGCCTGTAGTGTGGTCTCACTCTCTTTAATGTAAACATCATGGATGGCATTGGATTGTGGTGGTTTCTGGCTGGTTTTCTGTTTTTTGGGGGTGTACTGTTGATGTGGACTGGCTTGGGGTGTAAGGGGCCATTTTGAAGAGAGGCAGTGTCTGAGGCCTGCACTTATTTTGCCTACTTTTCATCCATTATGCCCAGGGGTAGTGAGTGTTGCATACTTGCATGGCCCTAGTCTTTCTGTGGGGTGTCTTCAATATAAACATCATGGATGGCATGGGATTGTGCTCATTTTTCTGTGTTTTGTCGATTTTTTGGGGTGTATAACTGAACTGATGTTCCTCTGTCTTCCATTGCTTTTAGGTGCACAAGACTCAAGAGAACCACCAGTGCCAGGAAGAAGTCCTGCAGCGGTGTGTGTGTGCAGCATAACGTCACGCGACGTCACGTCTGGACACAGACAACTCTGCAACTCGTGCAACTGCTGCCTGCTGTTCTGACCTGCTCTGAAGAAGATGGCCCCAAAAAAAGTAACCCGTAGCTCCTCTAGCAAGAAAGGTGCCAGTAAGGAGCAGAAGAAGCAAGTTACCAAGGAGACTGGTGTGCCACCCGCCCCTTTTTTTGGGAGTAAAAAAAAAAGTATGCCTGCAGCAGCAGCGGGATCTGCTGGGGACCAAGCTGGCAGCAGCACCCCCGCTCCATTGGGCTCAGTGCCACCACCACCACCACCACGCCAACTTAAGTCCAAGCCCTTGAGTGCTGCAGAGGCAGCCAGTATAGTTCTTCAATCACCATCGACCAGTGATGTTGGCTCATCGCAAGAAAGCAGCAGCAATGTCCCTCAATCAACACAGGTTGTTGTAGCTCATCTGACGAGTGTTGAACAACCACAGCCGCAACAACAATCACATGTGCAAGTACAAGCCCAAGTACATGTGGAAGGAGAGGCAGCGCAAGGAGATGCGCAAGCAGAGGTGCATGGAGGGTCACAAGTGCCCACAATAGTTGTTCCTCCCGAAGTAGGGGCACATCAGGAAATCGACAATCAAGGCGAGGTATCATTTGAGGAAGCCACTCCTCCTGATGATCCTTCATTGTCTTCCACACCCCTAGCAAGGAAGAGATCAAGGGTGGTGTCTACACCTTCTTCAAGCACACCTCCTTCTGATGATACGGATCAAACTTGGGAACCAGCACCACTGCCGTCTGAGAGTGAGGCACACCATGATCCGACAAAGGTAGTTAAGCGTAAAAGGAAGCTCGTCCAAAGTCTCAGAGTTATGGAGTGTGATGAGGCTCAACAAGAAGTGGCGGATACTGCTGCTGATGAAGACTCTGCCAACGACGACCCAGTCATCATAAAGGTCACTGCAGCCCCAGCGGGCATGCAGCAAACAGACATTTTGACCCTAGCCCGAAGAGCTGCTGAGCGTGATGATGATGATGTTGTCGATGAGGAGGCAGTGGAAACACCACAATCATTGGAGTTAAGTAGTACACCAACTCGTCCCGCTTCCATATTTCTTTCTGGCAAGAAGAGACCTCCATCCACCTCGACCTTAATTAGTGGCGGTGAAAGTTCACAACGTACAAAAGTTGGGCAATCCAGATCCTCCACTTCATCTGGCATTAGCTTCATGACCACCACCACCAGTATCGCCGCCTCCTCCAGGTCCCACAGACACTTCAAGTCCCCAGTTTGGGACTTCTTTACTGTTTGTCAAAAAAATCCAAAGTTTGCCATTTGTACCATTTGTAAGCAAGCAGTTAGTCGTGGTAAGTCAGGTACCAACTATGGTACCGGAGGCCAGAGAGGTCATCTTAGGAGACAGCACACTGTCCAATGGTTTGCGCACCTAGATGCGATCAAGGAAGCCCGAATTCAAGAAAACGTTGATGTTGCATCTGATGATGATGACGAGGAGGAAGAAGACGTGTCAAACACTTCCCTTACACCCAGTACCCCTGTCAGCAGCACACCCAATGTGAGGCACACTAAGAGTGTTGGAGCGAGTGAGACACCAACGCACAAAAGTTCACCAGCGAGCAAAATTGGGTCAACGAAGTCATTATCAGCCCGTAAATGCTTGGTCCAGGGCAACATTAGAACAATGTTAACTTCAGACGTGCCATATGAACGCAACCACCCACTGACGCGTCTGTATAACACTAAGCTGGCAAAAATGCTAGCTGTGGACCTTCTCCCTTTTTCTTTTGTAGAAGCGGTAGGTTTTCTAGAATTAGTGGCAACGCTCTGCCCTAAATGGAAGGTTCCTAGCCGGTTCTATTTTGCCAGAGTTGCGGTTCCAGCACTACATGAAGATGTGCTGGAGGCGATTGGGGCAGCTTTGCAGAAGAGTGCTGTTCACACAATACATCTGACAACAGACATGTGGACCAGTGGCGCAGGCGCTGATTACATGTGCATCACTGCACACTGGGTCTCTTTTTCAGGTGTTAAAGCAAAGCTAAACGCAGGTGTTGACCCGGACAAAGTTTTCAAAGCTGCTCGGAAACATGCAACACTAGCCATGTTTGGCTTGGAGAAAAGTCACACATCCGAAAACATTTTGGAGGAGTTTGACAAAAAGGTATTGAAAATGCTATCCCCAAAAAAACGCCAGATTGGTTATGTTTCCACGGATAATGGCGCCAATGTAGTTAAGGCCATGGCGCTGGGTCGCTATTTTAGAGTGCCGTGTTTGGCGCACTGTATCAACCTGGTAGTTTAAAAATTCTTGAGTGATAGAGACAGTGCAGCGTTCGCGGTAATGGCCACCTGCCGCAAAATGTGCAACCATTTCAGCCATTCTTTTAAGGCCCGGAAGCATCTGAGGAGGCTGCTACTTCAAAGTAGAATACCAGTGAAAGCACTCATCCAGGAGGTGGCAACACGTTGGAACTCAACCTTCTACATGCTTGAGCGTCTGTATGAGCAGTATACGGTACTCGATCACTATTTCTTCACAGAGGGTACATCTCAGAAGGAGGACATGCGGATGGGTGCGGCGCAATGGGACATAGTTAAAAGCCTGACAGACATGCTTCGTCCTTTTGAGTTCTTCACGCGTGCAGTCAGCCGGGAGGACTGTAATTTGGGCAAAGCTATCCCATTGTTGTGCATGCTGGAGCACCAACTGATGGCGGTGTCTTCTGAGTTTGAAAAAGATGTAAAAAAAAAAGACCATTTTATTTTGTCTGAGAAATTATTAGAGCGCCTACGTGGTGATGAACGTCTTCAAAAGATCAAGTCAGAACAGCATTACATTTGTGCTACTATTCTGGATCCACGCTACAAAAAGGCGCTGGCAGGCGAAGCATTCTTTCCTTTTGCTGATGCAGATGTTCAAAAGTACAAACATTGGTTAGCCTGGTCAGCCAAGAGGTTTGAAAAAGAACGGCAGGTTATTGAAGGAGAAGACAGTACATCAGCATCAGCATCAGCAGGCCATCCCCAGTCACAAGAATCCACTTCTGCACCTGTGGCTGGGGCACAAGTGACCTCTCAGCCGTTAAAGACACCGGCAACCGGATCATCTGCACCACACACAAGAGTAACAGTGGCTGCTGAAGAGGATTGGCTAAGTTTGCTTGGGTATGGTACTCGAAAAAAGGTCACAGGCACAGCAAAAAGTAAGCAAAGTGGAGGAACCGTTGAGGACCTTGAGTCGATGGTGCAGGACTATCTGAATGACTCAACAGAGGTCTTTCTTAATGATAAGCCATTGCAGTATTGGCATGGGAAAAAACAATTGTGGCCACAGCTCTCCAACCTGGCTATAAACTATTTGTCTTGCCCACTCGCAAGTGTGTCTTCTGAACGTGTTTTCAGTGCTGCTGGTGGCATTGTAACTCCCAAACGGAGCCGCCTCTCGCCCAAAAATGTGGAGCGGCTGACAATGATCAAGATGAATCAGCACCTCATACCACCAGATTACAAAGTACGAGAAAGCACGCCGCATGAAGACGAGGAGGACGGCAACGTAGATGAGGGGATTTGTTCTCTGTTCGGTGGCACTGACCTCATCCTGCCTGAATTCGCAGAGTATGATGACGAAATCTTCTTCTTATTCCCTGACACCGAGCCCTGAAAATGAGACAATGAATCAATAACTTTCTTTTTCGTCCTTATTCACTTTTATTCCTGTGTGTCTCTCTTTCTTTGTTTTGCACAGTTAATTTAATTCAAACTTTAATCACCTAATCCCAAAAACAAGACCATCAGCAGAAATGTCTTCACTTATTTGCTTATTGGTTTGAACCCAACTCCCAAATCCCACCCCCCAAAAGTCTGTAAAAAAAGGGCAAGGGACACTCCACTACTGGAGGGTGCTGGTGCATTTTGCGGCATGGGCATCATACTCCTTGCGGAGGGTGGCAAGCTCGAAGCGGAGGCCCTCCACCAAGTTCTTATAGTTATGGACCTCCTGCTCCAGGTAGGACATTCGGACTCCTAGGCGGCGTTGGCGTGCCTTGCAGCTCCTGTGGGGGGCAGCTGGTCTTTTTGTTGCTTGGCGGTGGCGGTTGGCTTTGTTAGCCCGGCTCCGTCCCGCTGGAGCACTGCCCGTGCTGGCGGCCCGTGGGGTCACGGAGGAGGATGCAGCTGTCCCAGTCGAGGATGTTGTGGTTGCACCGGTCGACTGCGTGTCCTCCTCCTCCTCCAGGGCCACCAGCCGCCGATATTTGGCGACAGTGGCATCCAGCCTCCGTTGCCGGGCCATTCGAGCCTGCTCCCTCCGTGATGTCGATTTGGAAGGAGCAACTATATGAAGAAAGAAAGACATAGTCTGTAACCAATGCTCCTTAGCATTAATAACACAAAGTGATTGAGCCGAAAGTTGGGTCACAGTACAAGTAGAAAATTGAAAGCACAGTACATAACTATTGAGGACAGTATCTATGTAACCTCCCACTTCTGCATCCTTGCTCTAACATCAGTGGTAGTTTAATGAACAAATTCTACGACCACTATGGACTTCCATTACAGTCAACTATGACAGTACACCAGTCTTATTCTTCTTCTTCTCTCTTGTTTAGGAAAATTGGTACGTTATCTTATGCAAGCCGGCAGAATGGCAGCACAGTGAACTTGCACCCGAGAAAAACAGTTGCACACCATGATGAGTGAGACAGACTTGCGTTACTGTACCTGTCCAGTACATGCAGGTGGTGAAGCTATTACTTTTCTATTACGGGTGGCACTGAGAATACTCTGTTACAAGGGCTACTGCTTAATTAATTTACCTTTCACCCTACAGTGCAAATGAGTACTAGAAAAGGAAAATGAAGAAGCTAAATAATTTGATTATCTATCACTTCACATGGGACGTATTTGATGACATATGGGATGACTTTAGGTGCTTTGCTTAATATTGAGTGAACAGTGATACACCCACACATGAATGACGTACTACAACTAAACTAAAGTTATTAAGAGAGGTACGGAGTGTCCACCGTAATAACCAGATATATGCTGTGCTTGCAGTTGCAATACAAAGTACTGCTACTATTCATGGTAGTATTGGACACATTTACAATTTCTTTTCCTTGCCTTCCCTACACTGGAACGGACGTGCGGGTGCGGTGGTACATGCTCTTCAAGGTAACACTTAGTTCATCCAGCGACCATCTACTCTCTCTAGATACACATGTGCTATCTAAGAGTCAGAGAATACCATGCTCCAGGCATCCATTCATTCAAAGTATACGCACACATACAGTTTCTGTTTCACCCACCCAGGCTGCTGTCCTTCCACCCATCCTTGCTTCATCATTGACCCAGCCATGCACCAAACCATACTCTTTCCTTCCCAGCCACCTCGGGGGCCAAGCAAACACATATCGTTCTTCTTTAACGGCCATCATACAATTTCGCGTCCCACTTACTTACACCCTTCTTTCGCTTTTCGTTCATCCCATCCATCACGTTCATCTAAGAACTTATTGGGATTCTTCTCACCAAAAACTTCACAGCTAAGTCAAAGTACATTTCGAGGAGGCTACTACCTGGTTGATTTGTAATACACCCGTGCAGAAAGCACACTATGCAGTCTTCAATCTCAATAAGTAAGGAATATATAGCTTACCTGTTCCCGCCACCACCGTGCGAACCCCCACAGGACCGTCCGCCGGCTCTTGCACCGCCTCCTCCCCAGAGTCCTCCGAGTCCTCGCCCAACACCGCCACCTCCGCGCTGGCCCCGTCACCAGATGTTCCACCTACAAAGTACATTTAAGAATGTTAGAATACACCACTCACTACTATATAATATTTGGTCTAGGAGTAATAAAGAAATGTTAAAAAAACAGAATACAATGTAATAATTTGTGACTGTCTACTCTAAAGTAAAAATGTTCCTTTTTCCAGGGAAGGCTGTTGTCTTGCTGCACTTTTATGCACAACTGATGAATGCTTGCTTTTTATTTTTAACACGCACCACTTTTTCTCCTAACAGACAGAAGCTTGACTTCTAAGAACACGACCAGGATCAAGTTCAAACCAGGTGAGAGCTCGGCACACCACAAGAAATGTGTCCAATTAATCGTCAGCACTAAGCACTTTTCCGTTTTCAGTTAAATAGTTTTATGACAAAGTACATTTTAATAAATGTGTTTACTTTTAATAAAGCTTTTAAACTTAAATAGACTCTGTGGTTTTTGGTCCTCCAGACTAGAGAGGATGAGCTAAAGGTTTTGGAATTTTTGCAAGCATGAGTGCCTCTGACACTTCTTGACTGTGACTCCGTACTCTTGTCCTGTGTACAATAATCTAGAGATCATTGGGGATCAATCATCGGTGACTTCGGGAGCTAAATGACTCTGCCACACTATCTAGTCAGTAAGGAGACAGTGCATAGAGCTATTGCTGAATAGAATGGGAGTCCAATGGAATTGCCAAATGTCCAATCTTAGTTAGCTACACAGACAGACTAATAAGAATAATCTAGTAATACCACAGGGAGTCATATTCGAGGCAGGATAAGAATTTATATCCAGTCTACAAGAAGATCAAAGACGATTTAGAAAAAATCGAATGAGGAACGCTAGGAAAAAATAGGTACTCTTTATTAAAATTAAAACTTACTGGGGCCAGCAAAGGAGCCCTCGCCTGCCCGATCCTGGCCTGCATCCTCCTGAACAGCACCCTCCTCCTCCTGTGTCCTCTTGCCCTTGGGGGGAGCTGATGTACAACATGAAAGAAAGAAAGACCAGAAAACATGGATGAGATTTGTCAACCAAATCAACCATTTCAAAAGAACAATAACAAAATATTTTGGAGAAATAGCAAATAGATAGACAACTATTCCACGGGATCTATCTCATGTGGTATACTACGTTATTCGTATTGCCTGATTTGCGGACCGTTGACTTAAAAAGTTCCTATGTAACTCAATAAACAGACTACTAAAGAGGTTTGCCTAGGCCTGGCAGGCAGCAGTCCGCAGCACGCGAAGTGACAGACAAAGTCCATCCTGCTTGCAGATCAGTGAATACTCAAACTATCAATCCACCCACCACCACCACTATTTCTTCTTATAGCCATGTGTCTAAAGGAAGGACTGGACTTCAGTCTGTTGGGGCTGATTTAGAAGTCCCTTGCGGCTCATTTTCCTCCATTGTTGCGTGACTTTTGTGACGCAGCGGCAGAACAAAAGACTCCCCATGGTGTTGGTGCGGCGTATATATTAAAAAAAAACACATATGGGCGATGCATCACGTTGTAAAGCCCTGCGCCAACAGGGGGCGTTCCGGCGCAAGGGAGGGCGTACCTGCGCAGGAACGAATCCTAAAAGTGGCTGAGGGAAATCTACAAGATGTCAATCAGTCACTTTTAGGACAATGATGCATGACTGAAACCCTGCGCGCTTGAAGCCGACGTACGGCTTGATGCAGCATTGGGGAGATAGGGTACCCCAGAGCATTGCTGGAGCTGCGCCATCGTTGGCACGCAACTCCAGCAATGCGCCGCCTTTACGGCACAGATGCTTAAGGCTTCTGTGACGTTTTGGGCCAATGGGTGGTGGTGGCATGGCACACAATTACTGCCGCATCCCTGCTACTTTGCAGGGATGCGCCGGTAATTGAAAATATGACCCTTAGTGTCTAGCATTACGCAGTTCTTATCTTTACACTACACTCATACATAATTTCTCAGGCCAATGAAATGAACACAAAATACAAAACAAATAAGCATAGTAGCAAGCAAGGCTACTGAGAAGGAGAGCAGTGCACCTGAAATGCATAGAAGATTTTGTAATATAATTTACCTACAATGTAATCGGCAGCATTATTGCTCTTGGTAAAGAACAAAGATTTGCAAATAACAGAGCCGGATAAAACAGAGTAGTGATGAATAGCTACTACTACTCACCAAGCCCGGGGACCTCTACGCCGAGCGCGTCCAGCAAGTCCCGTTCCCGGTCCATGACATCCGTCCAGCGGTGGGTGGCCTGGTTATAGGTGCGCCGGACCCCAGAGAGCTTAAACATGGCCCGGCACACCTTCTCCCACCGCTTCCGGCGCTCCCGGATGCCATAGCCGGTTACGATCTTGCCGCCTCCCAGGATCGTCTTGGGGAGGCGGCGCTGGACGTGGAAGATGAGTGCGGCCACCTCCTCCGCGCTAAAGATCTCCCGTGGCACCACTTGCTCCCCCCTCAAACGCCCGCACGGGAGCTGGGCACGGGGTGCGGGACCCTTCCCCTTCTCAGGGTGCTTCCCGGCTCCCTTTACCATGGTCTGGGCAGAAATAATGTTAAATGATAAAGAAGAAATAGAATAGTGAAGAAGAAAAGAAAAGAGTTTAAAAACGTAGTTTAAAAGTAACTAAAAGTAGCAGAAAACACAAAAATATAGAGCTAGAAAAATAGAGGGATAGATAATAAGTAAAATAGATCAAATAAACTTCAAACAAGCAAAGGATGGCAGAGATTCAGAGAGGATACAGAAAGCATGCCCAGAACCATAGCAATGAATGAGAAACAAGATGGCCGCGCCCATTCACGACCGCGTGGGTAAGTTTGCGCGAGATTTTCCTCACGAGCACGCGCGAAATTGTACTAGCGAGCAGCACACTTTGCGAGATTACACATAGCGGCCGGAAACGGAATTACGTCACGCAAACAAGATGGCCGCGCCCGTGTACGACCGCTAGGGTAACTTGGCAAACGTATAGCTACAAGCGCCTCGCGAACACGCACAAAACCACGCGAACATACACGTCGCAAAAAAAAAATTAGTGTATTCGCAAGCATTCGCGGCTTCCGAAATCGATCTCGTACGGATTCGCGCCCCAAAAAACGCGCGAAATTGCAGAAAAAACGATTTTTGCTAAACTGAAAGCAATGAGCAGGTGCAAAAGTTCAAACTTAACATTAGTAACATTCACTGTAGTGCTTCCTGAGGGGCCCCTCCAGAGTTTGCAACTATTCTATGACCCTGCTATGACCCAAACAGCAGGCTCATAGAATAGCTACAAGTAGACCATAAAGGTCCTGTGAAAAAAAAATTCACTGCAACAGAAAGCAAATTACAGATAAGGAAGGAAGCAGGTGCCAGCCAGACTGGAACTTTCAAAATAACTGACACATTAATCAACCCCAAATTAATTCATGGCAGTTGAAGTAGGGGAGGTGTGCTTGCTTTTTTCACCCCCCATAAACTACAGTGATAAACAAACCTAATGGGTGGCAGTGAGGATGTACCAGAGGGTGGCATGGGTGTCCCAGAGGGTGGCAGTGGTGAAACAGAGGGTGCTGTGAACCTGTGATGATAAACCAGACATAGAAACAACATAGTCGCGGCCGTTGCGAGCCGAAAAGTAAGTTTGCAATTGAGAAATTGTCCCAAAATCCGCGCGAACGCTCGCCAACACAAAAAACGGGAAAATCCGAAAATCCGCGAGAGTTCGCGTATTGTCGCGGATTGCGAATCCGTAAATACGCAAATTCGCGTACGCGAGATCCGCTAGATCCGCCCATGCTTAATTGGAACTCCAGGTTCCTCAGGGACTACAGCGACTGGAGGCTTCACCCCGCACTGTTTGCGGATATCATGAGTATGCGAGGCCCCTGCAAGATAGACCTCTTTGCCTCTTGCCTCACTGCTCAACTCCCGTTGTTCTTCAGCTGGAGACCGGACCCGATGGCGATGGGAACGGAAGCTTTCCTTCACCAGTGGGGACCACAGAAGAATTATGTGTTTCCTCCTTTTGCCTTATCTCGAGAGTGGCGGCCTTCGTCCGTCGTCAGATGGCATCAATAGTGTTTGTGACACCGTTGTGGAAGACTCAATCGTGGTTTCCCACACTATTGGAGTTATCTGTGGATCTTCCTTTTCAGCTTCCGATATTCCAGACGCTTCTCCAGGACCCAGAGGGAGCTTGCCACCCACTGGTCCTGCAGAACAAGCTATCTCTCATGGTGTGGACGCTCTCAGGAGACATGAGAGCATTGAAGGCCTTTCACAGGCAGCTGCCGGATTTATACAAGCTTGGGCTCCATCCACCCTGAAACGATATTCAGCTTCCTGGAAGCAATGGGTGGGTTGGTGCCTTCAACTCCAAGTGTATCCCATGGGATCGGATGAACAGAGATTTTGAACTTCCTATCTGAATGTGCGGAATCGGGCCTTGCCTACAGGTCGGTTAATAACTTCAGGTCTGCAATCTTGGCAGGCCATGATCACATGGATCGCAAACCGGTGGGGATGCATCCCCAGGCATGCAAGTTACTTAAGGGTGTCAGGGTAGCTAACCCCCCTCATCCCAGATATTCAACCTTATGGGATGTTTCTAAGGTTCTCTTATTACTTGAGTCTTGGCCAGATAATACAGAACTTGCCTTGAAACAGCTATCTGCCAAGCTCACCATGTTGTTATGTTTAATCTCCTGTCGCAGAGTGTCTGATGTACGAGCTCTAGATCTGGCAGGCAGAATGTTTTCTCCACAGGGTGTCTCTTTTATCATCACGAGACAGACAAAAACAATGTCACTTTCGGTAGAGTATCCGGCTTTCCCTCATAATAATAAATTATGTGTTTTGCAATGTTTGAAATGTTATGAGAAACGCACTCTTGCACATAGATCTGATCCGTTGGGTAAGTTACTATTAGCAATTCAGAAACCTTTCAGACCGGTTTCAGCGGCCACCTTGGCTAGGTGGGTCAGATGGGTGATGTCAGAAGCTGGCACTGATATCTCGGTGTATGGTGCTCATTCAGCTAGAGGTGCTACGGCCTCTAAGGCTTACAGGTTGGGATCTTGTTCAGAGGATATCCTGAAAGCAGCTGACTGGTCTAATGATTCTATTTTTAAGGTGTTTTATTACAATCCTATTTCTCATGTCTCTTCTGTTGTTATTGATGAGCTTTGAACCAGCATAATCAGAAGCCTCCGGTTCTCACATAGAATACAAATGTTCCAGCTATCGCGGCAAGAATTTTAGATTCTATTAAGGACACGGAAGCGAGGATTATCCCACCCGTTGGGACTGTTTATATCAACTGTTAAGTTGTATGATTGTTATGTTCATAACAGTATTATATGCCCACCCTAAGAGTATCAAGTTTGTGTTTTTTACTTGTGTAGTTTACTTTTAATTGGCTGCTGTGAGTTCAGTAAAGAAATTGAGACAGCATAATACTCACCTTCGTGTCCTTACTCGAATCTAAAATTCTTTTTGCGATAGCTGGAAAATGTTGTACTCTTTAGTTCCTTTCCTCAGAAGTCGTCATTGGTCATACAAGTACCTCTGAAAAGAAAGACAAAAACATTTTTAAGAATTTACTTTTACACTAACATTGCGTAGTGTAAATATGTTAGAATGTATAAGGAGTTTATATGCTATTCCAAAACAGTTAAAAAGAAAAAGCATAAAAGAGGAATATAAAACAGAATCCAGTCATAAACTCTTCAGACTATAAAATTGTTCATATATTATTATAAGAAAGGCAAATACCATTGTCTTATGGGGTATTATGTATTAGTAGAAAATACATATGCATGATTATATATATATATTTATAAATGTTAACAATAGTTGTTTACAAAATTTTATTAAAATGAACGTGTTCATTTCGCAGTTCACCAACTGCACAAATCCACCTCAAAAGGAGTGATTCCTAAAATAGATGAGGTGGATGAAGAACCCAGAAGAACAAGACAAGGGCAGTCTCTTCTCTCTCCCCATTCCATTTCCTCTTCTGGAGCACTCCTTAGTCTCTAGATGTAATTTTAGAGATTGGGAGGGGTTTGGGAGAGGTATTGGGATTTTAGCATCATTCTCTTCGGTAAACAGTCAAAATATCGACTACAAAATATCGAATGGACATAATATTGAGTTTAAAATATAGAATGGACAAAATATCGAATGGACAGAATATAGACATCAAAAATATCGTTTTTAAGGTAAGTAATGTAATATCGAATGTTAGAAATATAGAAAGTTAAAATATCGAAGTCTATAATATAGGTTATTAAAATTATCGAATTTTTAATAATATCGATTTTTTTTAGTGTTTTTTATGTTATTATATGTGTGAAAAGTGTGTATTTATGTTATCATTTATTTTAATTAATTAATTTGTTTTTTTAATTTGTGCGTAATTTAATTCTGTAGCGGGTTGTGGGTTTATAGGGGAATAGGGTGGGAAGTAATTTAATTATAATTAATTAAATATGTAAATGTATTTATTGGTATTCATTTTTCATTAATTGTTAATTAATTTATATTTGGTAATTAATTAAATTTTAATTGGCAGTTAATTTTATTTAATTAATTAATTGCTAATTATGTTAATTTTACTAATTTATTTTCTGTAGCGGGTTGTGGGTGTATAGGGGAATAGGGTGGGAAGTAATTCAATTATAATTAATTAAATATGTAAATTTATGTATTGGTATTCATTTTTAATTAATTGTTAATTAATTTATATTTGGTCATGAATTACATTTTAATATGCAATTAATTTTAATTAATTGATTAATTGCTAATTATGTTAATTTTACTAATTTATTTTCTGTAGCGGGTTGTGGGTTTATAGGGGAATAGGGTGGGAAGTCATTTATTCATAATTAAATAAATAAATCAATTTATTTAATTGTATTTAATTTCAAAATTAATTGTTAAATAATTTTTAAATGTTAAATTATTAATTGTTAATTTGTAAATAATTTGTATTAATAGGTAATTAATTGTAATAATTAAATTTAATTTGTAATTTTAATTGATTAAGTATTATAATATATTAAATTGGTAATTACTTGTAATTAATTTTTTATAGATATTAATTTATATTTTTTTAAATAATATATGAAGTATTTACTTTCCCTACTGTTGCACTCTCTGGAGTGGGAATAGTAATTTTTACCACTATGCTATCCAACTCTTTCCCTACTGTTGCACTTACTGGAGTGGGAGTAGTAATTTTTACCCCTACGCTATCCAACGCTTTCCTCACTGTTGCACCCACTGGAGTGGGAATAGTAATTTTTACCTCTACGCTATCCAACGCTTTCCCTACTGTTGCACTCACTGGAGTGGGAATAGTAATTTTTACCCCTACGCTATCCAACTCTTTCCCTACTGTTGCACTCTTTGGAGTGGGAATAGTAATGTTTATCCCTACGCTATCCAGCGCTTTCCCTACTGTTGCACTGTTTGGAGTGGGAATAGTAATTTTTACCCCTACGCTATCCAATGCTTTCCCTACTCTTGCACTCTTTGGAGTTGGAATAGTAATTTTTACCCCTACGCTATCCAACGCTTTCCCTACTGTTGTACACACTGGAGTGGGAATAGTAATTTTTACCCCTACGCTATCCAACGCTTTCCCTACTGTTGCACCCACTGGAGTGGGAATAGTAATTTTAACCCCTACGCTATCCAACGCTTTCCCTACTGTTGCACTATTTGGAGTGGGAATAGTAATTTTTACCCCTACGCTATCCAGCGCTTTCCCTACTGTTGCACTCACTGGAGTGGGAATAGTAATTTTTACCCCTACGCTATCCAACGCTTTCCCCACTGTTGCACCCACTGGAGTGGGAATAGTAATTTTTACCTCTACGCTTTCCAATGCTTTCCCTACTGTTGCACTCACTGGAGTGGGAATAGTAATTTTTACCCCTACGCTATCCAACGCTTTCCCTACTGTTGCACCCACTGGAGTGGGAATAGTAATTTTTACCCCTATGCTATCCAACGCTTTCCCTACTGTTGCACTCTTTGGAGTGGGAATAGTAATTTTAACCCCTACGCTATCCAACGCTTTCCCTACTGTTGCACTATTTGGAGTGGGAATAGTAATTTTTACCCCTACGCTATCCAACGCTTTCCCTACTGTTGCACCCACTGGAGTGGGAATAGTAATTTTTACCCCTACGCTATCCAACGCTTTCCCTACTGTTGTACTCACTGGAGTGGGAATAGTAATTTTGATCCCTACGCTATCCAACGTTTTCCCTACTGTTGCACTCTCTGGAGTGGGAATAGTAATTTTTACACTTCCGCTATCGTACGGTAATAATATTGGATATTATTTATTTATATTATGTTACTATATATATATATATGTTTTCACAAATATGATTGCAAAACATTTTTTTATAACTTTCATTAATTATTTAATTATTATAAGTTAATTTAAGTATTTGTAAGTATATTTTAGTAATTAAATATTCATTTAATTTAACACTGTTTTTGATAAAGTCGATATTTTTATAAACTATATTTTTGTAAACGATATTTTGTACACAATATTTTTGTACTTACCTGTTTGTAGATACAAACTCGATATTCTGTCTGTCGATATTTTGTCAACGATATTTTTGCTAGTCGATATTATGTCCCTCGAAATTATGTCAGTGATCCTTCTCTTCCTGTGAAAATCTGGATACCAAGTAGATGCCTGAAAGTAAACTGTATGTCGGTGCAAATGTAATGGTCAGTTCAATTGAATATGTGTTGCCTGTAATGGCAGAGCGCTACCACACCATGCATGCTCCACTTTATGCTACTCCACACTAGTCGGGACGACTCCACTCCATGCCACTGCCCTCTGCGCCACTCCACTATATACCACTGCACTCTATGACAATCTACTCTGCAACACTGCACTCTCTACCTCTGAACTCTACGCCACTCAATTCTATGCCAACTGCACTCTATGCCACTACATTCTAAGCCACTCCAATCTGCAGCACTCCACTCTACGCCACTGCACCCTACCCTACACCACTCAACTCTACCCTGCATCACTCCACTCTATGTCACTTTACTCTACGCACTCTACTCTGCAACACTGAACTCTCTACAATTGAAATCTATGCCACTGCATTATACACCAATCCACTCTAAGCCACGTTAATCTTTTCTGCACCACTGCACTCATTGACACTGCACTCTCTGACACTATACACTATGCCACTTCACTCTACGCCACATCACTCCACTTTGAAACAATCTACTCGACGTCTCTGCACTCTATGCCATTCAAAACTACACCACTGCACTCTACATCACTGCCATCTACCCTGCCCAACTCCACCCTATTCTGCACCACTCTACTCTATGCCACTGAACTCTAAGCTACACTATTCTACACTGCTACACTTTACACTACTGCATTCTATACTGCTTTTCTCAAAGTCAATACATTCTATGCCACTGCTCTCTATGCCAATCTTCTCTGTGCCACTGGATTGTATGGCACTATACTCTACTCTGCAGAGGCGTAGCTAGAGCCTTTGGCACCCGGGGCTATCCCTCAGATTGCCGCCCCTGGGGGGTGGGGTGGTGCTGGGAAAAAAGGACCGAGAGACACGTAGTATTGCCGCCAATAGTTACCTCGATCATGCAAGTTACATGCACATACATGACACGGTCCAAGCCTACACAGTTGAATACACCAGTGACCGGCATTACAATGGAGAACACACAGACTGCCACCCTGCAGGATTTCAAGAAGGGCCTAAAAACATGGTTATTCGATTAACATACCTCATCAGCAGCATACATTAGAATAGCTAACTTTATAAATGTGAATAAATCACTGGTTTTGCTGAATATATGACTAAAGAGTTTTAATTTTAACTGGTACACCAGCTGTTTGATGTTCTTAGGTAATATCGCATATATGTTGGTAATGGAGCGAGGACGATGGGCGAGGAGGTAATGATCCGTTTAATTACTAGTCATTTTTATTACTTGTCACAGTTCTAATTAGCGACTCTCCCTCTTCATACACACGCAACCCGACTGTACAGCTTCATTTTTATATACCCTGGATAATAAAAGAAGTTCGGAGGTGTACTTTCTCCTTTTTTAGAGGAGGGAACAGTGAAGTCATAGGATGAAGTTATATTGGGTACGTTTTTTTTAATGCTATTGCGGAGATTGGTAAACAAAGCCTGCATGCGCAAAACAATCACTCATATGGGTAAGGATTGGAAGGAGTAAGACGGGTGAGGAGGTAATGCGTAATTTCGGTGACCATGGAAATAGCATTCAGGTTTTCAGCATAACCTTCATAGCTGCCAAGGTTTCAGATTATTATGTGTGACATTTTCATAAATTCAATGTCATTATGAGTGACGTTTCAACGACTATGAGTGACACTTTCTCGCAAGCAAAATCAAGTCACAATCCAAGGTGCTCAAGTCCTGGTGAAGTTTGCCTTTTACAGCAGCTTATAGTGCCACACATCAAGGGTAAGCCAAGTCTCCAACTCACCACATTAAATATAATTATCACACATTATAGCGCTTCCTCAGTGTCAAGCTGAAGTGCTGCAGTATAGGAATTGTTCATATAAGAAATATGGTAGCCAGTAAGCGGTATGAACTGGGGGCCTCTCAGCTCCTTGAATGTGAACAACATATTACGGTCCAAGGCTACACAGTTGAATACACCAGTGACCGGCATTACAATGGAGAACACACAGACTGCTACCCTGCAGGATTTCAAGAAGGGCCTAAAAACATGGTTATTCGATTAACATACCTCATCAGCAGCATACATGAGAATAGCTAAAATTATAAATGTGAATAAATCACTAGTGTTGCTGAATATATGACTAAAGAGTTTTAATTTTAACTGGTATACCAACTGCGCCTTCTTTGGGGAATTTTTCGCTTCTTCCCGGAGCAGGACCTTAAAACCCTGGTGCAATCGCTGGTCCTCTCCAGACTGGACTACTGCAATTCTCTTCTTACTGGCCTCCCCAAATCCCACTTGTCCTCCCTTAAATCTGTTCTCAATTCAGCAGCTCGTTTCATTTATCGGGCCAAAAGAAGCGACCAAATCACACCGATGTTATCCACCCTCCGCTGGCTTCCCATCGAGGCTAGAGCTATCCACAAGACTGCCTGTATCCCCCACAAAGCCTTGCACTCCTCCTCTCCTCGCTACCTGGTGAATAAACTGAAACTCTCTGGAGGCTCTAGACAATCACGTAATGCGGAAAATCTACTTCTTGAACCTCCCACTTTCAAGAAGGAAAGATCGATGGCCCACTCCTTTTCAGGCAACGCGGTGAGAATCTGGAACTCCCTTCCGCCTCAGCTCCGGACCACCACCTCCTCCCAGGCCTTCAAAACGGACCTCAAAGTTCTCCTCCTCCAAAGACCTCCAAAAGTAATTCACCCCATCTCTATTATCTGAAGGAAGACCTCCCATTACTGAAAATTCTATTCTCCATGACTATGGAAGTGCCTTCCCAGTGTGTTCTTGTGGTTGGAGTGTTTGCCATTTATTGCAGTATTATCCTTGTACCTGTGTTTGGTACTCTTTTGTAACATGCACACGCCACTTTTCTCTTGTAACACACTGTTTGCTACCTCTCACATTTTGTTTGCTTTTGATACTTGCACAAGTGCCACCATTGCCTACATAACGTTTGTTCTTGTGCCTGAGTGTCTAGCATATATTGCAGTATTATACCTCTAATTGTACTTAGTTTTCTCTTGTAACCTGCACAATTGTCACTTTTTCCTCCTGTAATGCACTGTTTGCTACCTCATGTATTTTGTTTGCTCACAATTGTCACTTTTACCTCATGTAACTTAACGTCTGCTTTTGTAATTTGTTCACTTGTAATTTTCTCCTCATGTATCATTACTGTTCCTATTGTGAAGCGCTCTGACGCCTTCGGGTAAAGTCCGCGCTATATAAAAACGCATAAATAAATAAATAAATAAATTATAAGGGCGGCCTGCAGCGTCAGTGAAAGACAGTCATTATGCCATCTGGGGGTAGGGGGGCTAGGAGCATGAGAACCATATTAAAGATGTGCTCTCACCTGACCTCCTTGTGGTGCCGGCCACAACAAAAACAAAATCAGCCAGGATCCTGCACCATGCCCACTTCACTACCCACTGACAGTGGAGCAGGCACCTTGCAGGAAAATCAGCAATGCAGGCAGAGCAGTAAGCAGCAGTCCATCACAGATCTACAAGGGGTGGGGAGTAGTACTATTAAGGTACGTTATAGGATGATGTCTAGGTTTAAAACAAATAAAGTGTTGGTGACACTGTACATATTAGAGTGTGGGCAAGGCGTAGTGTAAGGATTGACAGTTTATGCGTGGTTTGGGTTTGAATTTGGTTGTGTTTACTGAGGGTGATGATAAATATTTTAGCTACAGAAGACTCAGTTGTATATAGTCCACCATGGTGGGTAAAGTAGTGGTAATTTAAACATCTGTTTGGAGTCTCATTGTGACGGATTCTCAGAAAATATCCTTCTGAGTAACAGTCTCCTGGAATGACAAGGATCCCTTGCACAGTGCTCCTCTATCAGAAGACACACTGCTGAAAATGACATGTGCCACATATTTTTTCCTCCTCGCTTAACTTTCCACTTGGAGTGCTTTGACTCTACCGTCCGCTGTGCTACCTCTATATAAGGGCACTACATGGACTAAATAGTTAATCCAGAAGTAAGGAGAAACACACACACACACACAAACGCGAACACACACACAGTATTTAAACCTTCACGAACAGCCTTCACTCGTTTACATATCCCTGATGGGGTAGAGAAAAGCATGATAATATAACAACTTCAGTTGGTATTCAAGAGTCCCTTCACTAGTCTGCAGTCTACCATTCACAATCTGTATCTCAGTAAACATAACTTCATTTCAAACAATAAATATACAGGGCCTCATTTATGAGGCCTTGCGTCAGTTTTGCGCTTCCGATGCGTCACTTTTTGTGACGCATCGGCGGCGTAAAACATGCCTCCTGTTGCACACTATTTACAAAGTGACGCATCTAAGCAGATGCGTCACTTTGTAAACCCCTGCGCTACCTTATACCTGCGTCAGGTATAATGTATGCAGAGGGGGCGTTACCCCGCAAAAAGCCTCGTAATAGTGACGCAGTGAAATCTATGAGATTTCACTGCGTCACTTTTAGGACACTGTTGCGTCAAAATCTTGCACCTGCCTCACAGCAGGCGTAAGACTGACACAAGCCCTTTCACATGGGGCTCGCCCCATGTGAAAGGACGCATTGCTGGAGTTGCGTCACTTTTGTGACACACCCCAGCAATGCGTGACTTTTGCGCTTACAGATACGTCAGAAATACTGACGTATCTGTAACTCCTTGCGACATGATGCGTCATACTGTAAATATGACGCATCAATCATGTCGCAAGGCGTGCGCACTGAGAAGTGACGCATCGCTGCTTTCACGCAGCGATGCGTCATTTCTCATAAATGAGGCCCACAGTACGTTTCATTTGCTATAAACATTCTAGTAAAATGTAAGAAGGATGCCTTCTTTTATAGGGCATTATTTTCAACATAGAGGTAACTCTATTTAGGATATTTTTTTCAAATAATGGATTTGAAATGAGCATGTAGACTTTATAGCGTTTTAATACGATCCAGGTAGCACGCTTCCTGTGTGTGTTCTATTTTACTGAGGATAAAATAAAATCCATAGCTGCCCATTTCCAAATAAACAAAATGTAATAATTACGTAATTATGAAAAACAAAGAGGAAGTCGGCAAAGAAAATAAATGCTAAGAAACAAAGCAAAACATGATGAAATTTTTCAGGAAGACTGTTCAGCCTGCTGCTAAGGGTACAGTAAACATTTCATCCACAATCATAATAGAGCTGAAGTCAAGGATTGCTATCAAATGCGCTTAGAATGTAAAAAGTTAAGAGAATAAACGAAGTGCTGTGAAGTAAGTCATCTCGGCTTGAAAGACAGTGTTAATCTAAGATGGCTGCAAACCGAAACTAATGTATTTGTTTTTCTAATGGTGAGGATTGTTACGAGAGAGCTAAGGATGGTGGGCGGGGTGATGGAAGTCAAATGAAGTTAATTACCTTGACACTACTACTCACACAGCGCGGCCGCGGTCTAATAAGGACTCGCGCAGAATTCTTGAGGCTTAGCTGCAGGAATTCTCTCGTGTGGCGTGATCGACTGAGGGGGCTGCATACATTATTGGCACCTCAGCACTACATAGCACACTAGCAGTGCCTCTGGAACTTCAACTACAGCGGCGGGATTTGCCTTCTGAGCATAACAGCCGCCAGCTTGCGCCTCCTGCCGCCCGCCTTCATGTGTCCTGTCTCGGCTGTACAGCCATTGAATTCATATACTGAAGCGTCGGACCGGCCCCGCTCCTACCGCGCACGAGGGGCAGGGCGCCAGAAGAGGCAGCATGCGCCTGGCAGTGCATGTGGGAGGTTGGCATTGCCCAGGAGACTGCATGTCCTGACCTCAGTGACCCAGTCGCGATTCGTGCACTCACCACACCAGTCCGTGCAGCTTGCGTGTGCGTGCGTGCAGCGGGCGTAAGCAGGTAAGCTTGCTTGCACTTCAAACGGGGCGGTTCGGCGTGCACACGGCACTGGTGGCCCGTTGCGGCGGCCTTTATTATTTATTTGGGGACAGTGAGTGTCCCCAAATAAATGATAAAGGCCGCCGCGGCCCCCAAAACAGTGCTGCCTGGGGCGGCCCGCCCCCCTCGCCCCCCCTAGCTACGCGGCTGCTACTCTGCAACACTCTACTCTACACCATTGCAGTCTATGTCACTGAACTCTACGCCATTCTATTCTACTCTGCATCACTGTACTTTATGCCACTGCTCTCTACGCCACTTTACTCTGCACTACTCCACTGCACTCTTTGGTACTCCACTCTGCAACACTACACTCTCCGTCACTGCACCCTCTGCCACTCTACTCTGCACCACTCTGCGCTATTAGGGACATTTTAAGGATTTTGGGGGCCCAGGGCCAAAGAGATTTCGGGGCCCCTCTTGTACATGTATTATATACATTTCTGATCCAGTTTCAGCTCTTTCATGCCCTCTTTGGCAGGTCACTGACGGTGCACAGACACGCTCGTCCAAAT
This sequence comes from Lissotriton helveticus, assembly GCF_964261635.1. Lineage (NCBI taxonomy): Eukaryota > Metazoa > Chordata > Amphibia > Caudata > Salamandridae > Lissotriton > Lissotriton helveticus. The sequence continues at coordinate 1,700,842,015 of NC_136057.1, forward strand.
TTTAAATGTGTTTATATCGAATATTCAGGGATATTGACTTGTGTTTTCAATATTGTAACACAGCAGCAACACACTAATATTACTGTAAATAATCTCTGTGACACCCTCCCATTTCTCATATGTGAGGTCCTGATTTGATCTACAAGAATCTTTTTATGTATGTTGCTTGAAACATAAACACAAAATTTCTCTACAAAATGACTGTAATAGACTCTCACACATCAACCACATTAAAAATAAATTAATGGAAAACGGTATTCAAAACAATTAGTCAGGTCATTAGGGCAAGACTCTCTGCAGAACAAAGCTGGTCCCGTAAGCGGGCCCCCTTAAAGACTGGGGCCCTGGGCCAGAGCCCACTTTGCCCATGCCTTAAAACGTCTCTGTGCGCTATGCTACTGTATTCTACTCTGCACCACTCTACTGCAATTTTCACCAGGGTACTATACATCAATGCACTATATGACATTGCACTCTACACCAATCCACTGTACGTCACTCTCATCTACTGTGGACACTGCAATATTCTACACCATTGCACTCTATACCACTCTATTCTGCTCTGCACCACTGTACTCTACACCACTGCGATCTGCACCACTCTACTATGCACCACTCTACTCTGCACCATTCTACTGTTCGCTATGCCACTGCACTGTATGCCAATGCACGCTCCACCACTGCACCCTATGCCACTCTACTCTGCTAGACTGCACTTTCTGCAATTGCACTCTCAGCTACTGGACTCTACTCTGCACCACTTAACTCCACAGCACTCTACGCAAATGCACTTTACACCACTGCACTCTATGCCAATCTAATCTACTCTGCACCACTGCATTCCAAGCCACTGCACAGCATGACACTCTACTCTATGCCACTGCATTCTACACCACTCCACGGTACCCTGCACCTCTCCAATGTGCCCTGCACCATTCTACTCTATACTACTTCACTCTACTTTGAAACAATCTACTATATGCCACTGCCCTTTACCCCATTGCACTCTACGCCACTGCAATCTATGCCACTCTACTCCACGTCACTGCTCTCTATGCCAAGACACTCTACACAACTTTACTCAAAACCAATGCATCCTACGCCACTGCACTCTACACCAATCTACTCTGTACACTGTACTTTATGGCAATTCACACTAGGCCATTCTACGACATTTTTCTCTACTCCACTCCACAATACTCCACTGTATGACACTGTACTCTATTAAACTCTATTTCACTCTATTACACTCTACTCCACTCTATACCACTCCAAAAACTCTACTCCACTCTATGTCACTCTATGACACTACTCCACTTTACGATGCTCTAAGCAACTCCCTCTACGCCACTCCATGCCACTTTACTTCACTCTATTCTGTGACACACTACTCACCTCTACTCCACTACTCCACTCCACGCTACTCCACTTTGATGCTCTATTGCATTCCACGCTATGACACTCTACTCCACTCCACACCACTCTACTACACTCTATGCTGTTCCACTTTACTGCACCACTCCACTCCATTCTATGACAATCTACTCTGATCTACTTCACTATACTCTACAACACTCTACTCCACTCTACGCAACACCCTCTACACCACTCCACTTTGCTCTACACCACTCCAAGACACTTTATGCCACTCCAATCTGCAACACTCTACTCCACTCTGACACTCTACTCCACACCGCTCAACTCTACAAGACTGTACTTCACTCTATGCCCTTCCAGTCTACGACACTCTACTCCCGCCACAACACTCTACGCCACTCAACTCCATGACACTCCAGGCCACTCAACAGTGCTGTACCCCACTCGCCGCCACTATAGGCTAATCTACACCACTCCATGCCACTTTATGCCACCCCACTCTGACACTTCATTCCACACCACTCTGACATTCTCTGCTACTCTGCAACACTCTACTCCATCCTACACCATTCCACTCTACATCACTCCACTCTACATCACTCTACTCCTCTCTATTCCATTCCACTCTACTACAGTACTCCACTCCATTTTTAATTCTTATTTTACAGAGTTTTATATAGTGTGAGCTTGACCTGAATCGGGTATCAAAGCGCTATACATAGCACTACTTGCAATACATGAGGACACATTCATTTTTTTGTTAGGCACGGGGAGATTAAGTGATTTGCCCAGAATCACAGGATGTTCAGCGTCATTGTCGAGACTCGAACCCAGATCCCCAGAATCGAGGCCGACCGCACTAGCCGTTAGGCCAACTCCTCTCACTCTACTCTACAACACTCTACTCCACTCGACGCAACATCCCCTATGCCTCTCTGCTCTGCTGTACGTCTATCCACAGCACTCTATTCCACTCCATTCTACGACACTCTACTCCACTTTACTCCACTCTACTCTACGACACTCTACTCCACTGTCCCACCTGCCACTCAATGACACTCTACTCCCTTCACAACACTCTATGCCATTCCATGGCACTCCACGCCACTAATCTCTACTCTATAACACTCTATGCCTGCTCTTCGCCACTCTACGACTCTCTAGCTACTCTATAACACCCCACTCCACTCCACTCCATGACACTTCACTTTACAAAACTCCACTCCACACCCCTCTCCTTTACCCCACTAACCTTTAGCCATGCTGAACAGCAGCCACATTGGTCTACAGCATGGCAAAAAACATAATGGCAAAGCCAATAGCCCTTGCATGGGCCACACCTATTGGCTTTGCCAATGCTTGTCTAACATAAATTGAGACTTTTTTTTATCACGTTCACACTGTACATTGCGCTTTAACATAACTGAAGAAAACTAAAATAATTGACCCTGAGGCTGCGGGGTGGGGGCAGTCACTATCAAAATGAACTTCACTTACACCTTCTAAATCATATTTCCCTCTTATATTACTGTATGTGAACAGATACATCTTGATGTTGAAACGGTGCCTTTTATTCTCTCGTCAATGGACTGCCTACACTCTCTGCATTCCGCAGGAAAGACTGTGGGAGGTAGAACTAATGCTTGAGATATGGCCTTATTGCTCCAGGAGAACACTCTAGAACTAGAATCAATATTGCTGAAGTGACCCCCTAAAACTTTATTGTGCATCTCAAAACTGGACTCAGTTCTCTAGAGGATATAGGTACTGGAAGAAGGGATGTTGAAGCACCCCAAGAAATAACTATGCAGGAGCTCAGACGACAGTAAATGAGCAGGAAAGAAACCTTTAAATATTGTCTGCAGCTTACTGGGCTTGCTGTGTATTCAAAGACAGAGGTCAAATCAGGGGCGGCTCTAGGCGTATGGCGGCCCTGGACAGGGAGCGTAGGTAGGGGCCCCCCAGAGGAACGCAGGCACGGAGGCCAGTGAAGAGGGGGGGGTCAGGGTGTTTGGAAGTGGACCAGAATCGGAGGTCGCCAAATCCCTGCCAGGGGCCGCCACGCAAATATGTATCCATCCTCAGAGGATTATTATATTAAGGACTAGCAGCCCGCCCCGACGTTGTCCGGGTATGAATTGCTGCCAGCCAGTAGTATATTGTTTTGTAGGATTTCGTTTTGATAGCATTTCTTATCTGTGGCAGGCCTGTGAAACGCTCCGATTCACAGTGCACTGCTGATGCACTTAAGAGTGCGCATTCAGTAGTGTGTGAACTCGAGTTTCCCTACTTTATTTTTCCTTGCAATATTATATAGCACGAACTCGACAACATGGCATGAGCACAATTTTCATTACAGAAGAACACATTCATTTGTGGTAGGCACGGGGAGACAAAGCGATTTGCCTGGAATCACAGGATGTTGAGCTGATGCCGAGATTCGAACGTAGCTCCCCAGCTCTAAAGTTCGCAAGTCTAGAACTTGTGGCAGGAGGTGTGTCTAAAAATGTATGTCGGTGCTGGCCATCAATGAGAGAGACCTGTGCATTTTTCAAATGGGTGGTGAAAAAATATGAGTATGTTGCTGGAGATGTGGGCCGCCGTGCCACCAATGTACTTACCGGGCGAGGGTAAACACCCATTATTCTGCAACTTTCTTTCCGCATACCATCACTTCGCATACTTTCATTACAAAAGTACCATGACGCCGCAATGTCATTATAACGCATGGCATTACATTTTATATGCTTTTACCACGCATACATTTACAACGAAATTCGTTGTAAATGCATGAATGGTAAAAGCATGTTTTTTTAATGTTTGGATAAGGTAAGTATGGGTATAGGGGTATATGTTTTGGGGTACTGAGGTATATATTTTGGGGTGTTTGGGTATTTTAAGGGTTCAGATATAGTTTTGGGTTATGGGGTACAGGGGTAGTTTTAGGGTTTAGGGATAGGTATGGGTTTTGGGGTACAGGGGTATTTTTAGAGTTCAGGGCTAGGTTTGGGTTTTGGGGTATAGGGGTATTTTTAGGGGACTGGGGTAGGTTTGGGTTTTGGGGTGCAGGGGTATTTTAAGGGTTCAGGGCTAGGTTTGGGTTTTGGGGTACAGGGGTATTTTTAGGGTTCAGGGCTAGGTTTGGGTTTGGGGTACAGGGGTATTTTAGGGTTCAGGGGTAGGTTTGGGTTTTGGGGTACAGGGTTATTTTTAGGGTTCAGGACTAGGTTTGGGTTTTGGGGTACAGGGGTATTTTTAGGGTTCAGGGCTAGGTTTGGGTTTTGGGGTATAGGGGTATTTTAAGGGTCCAGGGCTAGGTTTGGGTTTTGGGGTACAGGGGTGCTTTAGGGTTCAGGGGTAGGTTTGGGTTTTGGGGTACAGTGGTATTTTTAGGGTTTAGGGCTAGGTTTGGGTTTTGGGGTACAGGGGTATTTTTACGGTTCAGGGGTAGGTTTGGGTTTTGAGGTACAGGGGTATTTATAGGGTTCAGGGCTTGGTTTGGGGTTTGGGGTACAGGGGTATTGTTAGGGTTTAGGGATAGGTTTGGGTTTTGGGGTACAGGGTATATTTATAGGGTTAAGATGTGTTAGTGTTTAATGGTGTTGGGGTATTTTAAGGAGTAAGGGTGGGTTATGATTATGGGGTGCAGGGGTATTTAAAGGGAGCAGGGTGGGATTAGCACACAATATGAGACATGGCATGAAGGGCGGAACGTACCACACGCCCCCAGCGTTTGTCACACCCCCAGCACACGCCCACAGCACAACGCAGACACGCCCACAAGGGACTACTTTGCTGGCACGGTTCTTTTACCTTTTAAATGTATATGGTGGGCATCTGCATAGCCTATGTCCTTCTGCTGCAACTGCCCTTTCCAACGCTGTATTGGGTGTTGTGATTGGTGCTGTGGTTCCTGACATTACCCGCCTCAAAGGTTTGGGCTCTCTCTTTATTATATTAATATAGATATATATTGGCGTGGTGTCCCCTGGGGTTTGGCGGTCCTGTGCAGGTGCACAGCTTGCACATGCCTAAGGCCGCCCCTGGTCAAATGTCTTAAGACAAATTGCTGCTTTTTCCTATAACATGGAGATTAGTGTTTATGTTTTTATTCTCTGAATACAAAGTGAGAGCATTTTGTAAAGTGAACTATGTGCAATCTTGCAGAGTAAAGGGAGGATGAAAGGAAAGGCTATTGTTTGTCTTTTTTTTTAAACAATATTGTAATACCTTAAAATGGGCTGTATAAATATTTCAAAATATATCAGCAGTCAAGAAAGCACAAATGAAGTATTTTTTGTAATTCTAAAGTGTGGTAGAAAAAAACACTTTTAATACGATCAAAACAAATCAAGACACTTACTAATGTGCAAATGATAATTATTTGCTGAAACCCAATTTCCACACATTGTCGTTTATGTATTGTAGAGTTTTACTAGCAAATTTAGTGGACACGTCAATGAAAAATATGCTGTGTGTGAACGGAAGTACACTGCCACACCATGTTTTATTAATACATTAGTGTCAGTACTCCAAAATTCACAGCAGCTGGCTACATACCACACCGTTACCACTCTCCAGCTTAGGTGACTTGGGTAACATTGATAGCTGCACCCCTCCTCTGTAAATTGTTCCAGCACCTCTGCTAGTGGAGGCCTCGATGACTGGACACTGGGGGGCATATTTATAGGAGCCCTGCATCACGTTTTCATCACATAAAGTGGTACATGAGTGACGCATGCCTCTGAGTCAGATTTATGAAGCCACTCAAAGCCACCTTGCAAGGCTTTGAGCAGCCTCATAGATCTTGAGTAAGGCGGCGCAGCACAAATTGATGTGTTGCCTTAATCTGCGCCAGGGAGGTGTACCGTGTGCGTTGCTATGGGTGTTCCCACTCAACTCTCATTGTTTTCATGCATTCCCATATTGAAATAGGACTTGTAAACCTGGGGATGCGTCAAAATCTTACGCCTTCTGAGGTGAATGTAACAAGGAGAAATAGCTCTATTTCTCGTAATTTTTCCTCTTTCTATGTGTGCTACGTTCTGCATCACACATAGAAAGAGGAAAATGCTGCTCAGGAGTCCCTTCCTGTGCACAAAAACAATCCTGCTGGCAATACAGGCACCCTTGCACCATGACGCAAGAGTGACTGCGTTGGCGCTGGGCTGCCGAAACGGTGCCCTACTCAGGGGAAAAGGACAGGAATGCACAGTATTGGATACATATGGTGCACTCCTAGCCTTTCACTTTGGTGTAGGGCCGCTGCAGTGAGGTGACTTGCTGCGCTGCCCTACTCCAAATCCCCATAAATGAGGGCCAGGGTCGGTGACTATCAAATGAAGGGTATAGATGTACAGACCCGTGCGTCACTTTTAAGCCGCCGGTGCGTCACTTTTTGTGACGCACCAGCAGCGTAAATAATGTGCCTTGTTGCACCATATTTACAAAGTGACGCATCTAGGTAGATGTGTCACTTTATAAACCCCTGTGCCACATTATACCTGCGCCAGGTATAATGTATGCAGGGGGGGGCGTTCCCCCGCAAAAAGCCTCGTAGAAGTGACGCAGTGAAATCTATGAGATTTCACTGCGTCACTTCTAGGACGCCGTTGCGTCAAAATCTTGCGCCTGCCTCACAGCAGGCGTAAGACTGACGCAAGCCCTTTCACATGGGGCTTGCCCCATGTGAAAGAACGCATTGCTGGAGTTGCGTCACTTTTGTGACACACTCCAGCAATGCGTCACTTTTGCGCCTACAGATACATCAGAAATACTGACGTATCTGTAACTCCTTGCGACATGATGCGTCATACTGTATATATGACGCATCAGGTATGTCGCAAGGAGTGCGCACTGAGAAGTGACGCATCGCTGCTTTCACGCAGCGATGCGTCACTTTTCATAAATGAGGCCCCAAGGGAGGGGGAAGTTCAGAGATATGGGTTGGGGCTACAAATGGCTGACCTTATTAGTGAGAGATACCCAGAGCCAAAATGATGCCCTTGTCTTTCAAAAGAGAATATTCCCCAGTCCTCACTCCCCTGTCCCAACTTTTAACAACTTTACAGTAAAATGGATTTTGAGGTGTGACTTGTGCGCGCAAGGAGTCACGGACAGGACGCACGACGTGTGCGTGGGACGGCGTGCATCAGCACCTGCCAGCGCACATTTGCGTCTCTGATAATAACCATGGATGACAGGCTGCTCTCAGGGGAATGGGCAGAAGAATTAGTATATAAAAGAGCACAGAAATGTCATTTTTCTTTATTTATTTTTTGTCGTTTGCTAAGAAGAGCGACACATCGTTGGGCGGTCTGCAAATTGAACATAATGTTGCATTCAAAAGCTTAGTTTTTTGTGTGCAGTTAACAAACCATTAACATGATTGCAGAGAAAATGTATTCAAATAGCAGCGAATGATACCCCTCCACCCTCTTTCAGTGTTACATCTTGGAATGAAATAAAGAGCTTGCGTTGTTTTATTATGCTGGCGCGAGAGGTGGATTCTCATGACCAGGGAACATCAAAAGTGAGGAAGTCACTGAAGGGGTCGGCAATATTTAAGATTTGGAGGGTTCCTAGCATCCAGCATATGTGCATATTTTTTCTCTACTTCGTTAAAATCCCATTTCTTTCAAGTTTTTGTTCACATCCTGCCTTGCTCATTTCGATCTGCTGCCTGCTCACCGAATTTCTCCAATATCTTTGTTAAGTAAGCACAGTATTCTTGCCCCTCAGACAGACATACCAACATTTTAGAAGAAGAAGATGGGAGATAAAAAAAAAAAAATCAGGAGAAAGTATTTCTTCCATATAATTCTTTTAAGGACTATATCGGACCTATTGTCATGTATGGGACTGCAGGATCGCATAATAGAAATGCCAATATAGGGAGGTGGCCTGGACACCAAACATAACGGCTGAAACTTACTTCAGCTCCGCGCTGCTATCCATCACTCCACCATCCTGCAACACACAAACAAGGATTTCCCTCACACAGGACACTACGGACCTTAAGAGCCCCCGCAACACCATACAGGTAAGGTCCTACGTTTTGACTCCAAGCGGAGCCCCTGTGGGTGAGGTGGGGCCTACCTCTCCCAACGGCAGAGGCCTGGAGTGGGCGGGGTATTGCAGATGTGTCACAAGACAGCGTGGCTGAAGGTTGAGGGGAGTGCGATCTGAGCGATCCAGGTTGCGAGACTTGGGGACAAGGAGGCCTGTGCCCTAGGCCCTCCCCTGACCCCCTCATGAGCGCGCCGGGCCTGGCTGAGGAGGGCACCGGGAGTGAACGTGCCACATTGGCGTGTCTGCTGTGGACCAGCGGCTGCCCAGGGAGGTCATGGACGCTGTGGAGGTGTACCACAGACTCACCTGAGCAGAGCGGCACAGCTAACCACCTCATCATTGTGGTAAGGAACGCTAGATTTTTGGATCATGAGGCCACAGAGAGGAACATCCTGGGACAGGTCAGAGGCTCACTAGGGGCTAGGAGGGTTGACATTGCCAACAGCAAAGGAATAAGGGGCACTTAATAAGCTCCTACAATCAGATCCTTGCATGTTCTTCCACTGGCCCTCTGGGCCCCACAAGACCACACCCTCCCCTGATGACAGAGACACACTGTCTGATGGCATAGGGGCCCATACCATCCTAATAGTCACGGTCATGCCAACCCAAGGCCTTAACCCCACACAGAGGTTGGGGTAAGAAGCCGGAGGGCAAGCTCCAGCCCCTTGGATACGCTTGAGCCACCGGAATAGCCAGCCACCAGATCATGGACAGAGTCACCGTGGGAATTTGAAGAGGCGTTCACCATTACCCCGGAGCGAGCACACATATGAGGTTGGACGCATCCGTTGCAGAGACATCTGGACTAAGCTTCGGTGCGGTTTGCAACAATGTGTGTCCCGTTCCTTAATAGTAGGCTTGGGCCTCACCTTGTAACTGTCACCTAATATAGCACCACCTAATATAGTGCCCTCATGGGCTTGTGGCTTTGGGTTGTTGCGGATCTGATGGTGTGTGCTGCCCTGGAGTGTCGCAGTGGGTGGTCAGGTGGGTCTGAGGTGGAATAAACTTGCTGGGAGCTGGGGACCCATGCCTGTGCAACATGACAAAAGACTAGGGCCCACCAGCAGCTAAACAAAGTACTCTAGATAAGTACGCCCAGACTGGCAGCCCCCTGCCACAGACGATGACTGATAGCCAGGCGGGAATGGTCCCAGAGATAACATAGTCCTTTTAGTTGCCATCACCCAATCACGCAACATTCTAGACCCTAAGATAAGATGAGTTTGGAGGTGACGCTACTAAGGCATGACATCCGCAATGCAGTGGAAAGGATCACAGAGGTGGAGGCCCGGGTCTCTGGGGTAGAATACTGCGTTGCAGTCCTGCAGGCCACTGTGCCCAAACTTATCTCTGTGATCAGGGAATTGGTGACGCCCATAGAAGATGCAGAAGGAAGGGCGTGCAGCAATAATCTCTGCTTTGTTGGATTCCCAGAGGGCTGTGAGGGAACCTCAATGGAGTGTTTCTTGGATCAAAGTCTTCGTGACTTGCTGTCAGTGGGAGACCTTTCCCCATCTTTTGTGGTGTACTGGCCTTCTCTGGGGGCCAGGCCCCACCCATTTATTAAAAAACTTCTGAATTATTTGGACAGAGACATCATCCTAAAACATGTCAGATCACAGGAAAAGAATGTGTAAAAATCGCACATTATTATGGTATTTCCAGACTACACTAGGTTGGTACAGCCACAGCGTCAATCCATTTATGCCGCAGAACAGCATCTCCGTAAATTGAATATCAGATACATGCTTCAGTAACCTTAAAGTTTTGTATCAGTCCCAGATGCTCTTTTTTGACTCCCCAGAGGAGGTTTTCTCGTGGACTGATGAAAGGATTTGGATTAAACCTCATACACCACCAAGCCTGGATTCTCACTCTTCTCAAAGTAACAAACAGAATAAGAACAAAAAGGCACCGGCTACTCGTTGTCACAGATCCCGATCATCATGGTGGAGCTCCAGGAGGATGGACAATGCACCAGCAGCTACAGGTGGTGCCCCATCTTCTCAGGCATCTGGTACAAGATCTCCTGAGTGACAATTGGGGTATCCATATTGGACACCGCTATCCTTGATCCTCACTGTATATGATGCTATGGGTGGCCACATAACACAGTAACCAGGAACTTACACCCTCCTATGAATATGTTTATGTTGGGTATAGGGATCCATTGGGATGGGTGGGGACAGACACCCAGTTGGGTTCTGCCGATGTCCCATTCCACAACAGATACTTTGGGGTTTTAGAGTATGGGGTGTTACATATCAGTTGCTCTTGTAGCAAATATCACATAGAAACACTGGTCTGTTGTATTGTAATGTTGCTACTAGGCCTGGGTGTAAAATTCCGTTCCACTCGTGGAGTTCGCAGAGTTTTTATCACTCTGTGCAGCAAGGAAAATCTTACTCCAGACCACCTCCAGGCAAGATTTCTCAACGTGGGCAGCCACGTATGATCGCTACCACTCGTGTTGAGACACCTTCCGCTCGCATTGAGGAAGCTGCAGCTCAAGTAGAACATCTTCTCGAGCAGCTGAGAGAAGCAGCGAGCTCTTGCGCTGCGTGTGGTGCAGTTCACGCTGATTTTACAGGGCAGGACAAACACCTGGTGCTAAAAGTCAGCACGAACAGCTTGGGATAACACACTCCGCTGCTTGCGGAAGTGTGCGTAGTGCAGTGGAGATTTTTGGGACTTTGCAGAGTTCCGCCATGCAGAACTCCACAAACTCTGCCCAGGCCTAGTTGCTACCATTGGTATGCTTAAATGTTTTTCCTTTTTTTTCTGTTGGTGCTTGCCAGATGTACACTCTCTCACATATCTAACAAGTAGACATAGCAACAGGATGTAATCATGTCTGCCCAGATGCAGACATGTTCATCTGATTTGATCACATTAGTTTTGTGGAATGTAAATGGCTTACTAGATAAAGTGAAGAGGGGGACAGTCCTGAAGCAGGCAAAGAGGATTGGGGCACATGTACTGCTAGTGCAAGAGACTCACCTCACGGGAAACAAGGACCAATGTTTGGTTAGATAGGGATACACACAAGTTTATCATTCGGGGTTCATTCGGGGTTCGGGGGTGCAGGGATCCTGAATAAACAGACAGTCCCTTTCCAGTATCTCAAGACATGGGTTGATAAATATGATAGATACATGAAAGTAAAGGGGATGCTCTACGGAGAAGCTATCACAATGCTGAATGTATGTGCCCCACCTTGGACACTCCTTTATCGAATTATATATGGGGCTGTGGGGTGAGCTACCAGATGGGCTTGTGGTGATGGGGGGGATTGGAAGAGAGGCATTGCCTTAGCTGCAGATAGATGATACCCACAAGGGCTGCCTCCAACATCAGGCCAGATGCCCCTTTCCTGCTTTGAATTGGCGCTGGGCCTTGTCGACGTATGAGAGGGCCACACACATTCCCCAGGTGGCTATACCTTTTATTCAGCAGCCCATAGCTCTTACTCAATATTATTCTACGTCTAGATTATTTTTTGGGCCCCAGGTAATCACTTACATTGGGTGATGGATATGACGGTGATCCCCAGGGTCCTCTTGGATCAATCTCCGGTGGCGTTAGGTCTTCGGATTGGACACCACATTTGGTGTTCTGTTGGCTCCTGTTGCCATGGCATCTGCAGAGCCCAATGTTACGCAAACATATGGAAGATTGCATTGACAGATAGTTTGCACATAATATAGGCACTGTGCAGTCCCACCAGACTCTATGGGAGGCCCTAAAGCCTACCCTTTGGGGGCGGACATCAATTATTGTACTGGGGAGCGCCGGCGCAGACTAAAGGACATAGTTGACCTTGAGGGGGAAATCATGGAATTGGACTGGTGCAGCCACAAACCTGATGGCCTCCAAGAACGTTGACAACTTAGCCTACTGCAGCAGCATTCCACATCATACTTCTCAATTTCCTTCTTGATCCTATAGGACATGACATAGGCCAAGGTTCTGGCAAATAGACTCATATTCCGGATTTGGTTTACCCTGACCAATCTGGGTTCAAGTACCACAGGGCTACTGCCACAATAAACAAAGAGCTTATAATGCGTTGGCGATTGTTCATGAGCTGGGAGAATTGGCGATTTTTGTTCTTGCCGACATAGATAAGGCATTTGATTCCGTGAACTGGACATGTCTTTTTCTTCTCCTTCTGCGTCTTAACTTCGGCCCACGGTTCCTCTCATATCTCTGATTGTTATATACAGATTTTACAGCATCTGTGCGGGGGTAGGGGTTAGGTTGGATGTCTTCCCTATACAGCGGGGAACAAGGCAAGGTTGTCCCCTGTCCCCCCTACTGTTGGCTATAGCCATGGAGCCCCTGGCGGTTTAGGTGCAAAGGGATGCGCAAGTATGGGGCTTCAAATGGGGTAACGGCGGTAAGACAGGATTGCATTATACACCGATGATGTTTTATTTTTCATTACAGTGCCTGACATGATGGGGCCCTGGCGGTTGCAAATAATTTGCATATTTGGGGAAACTTCTGGCCTCTCCCTAAACCTATTAAAATCCACCAGTATATGCTGTGGGTCAAGGTTCATATAGACATGATTGGGCAGCAGGTATACTGGTGGCCACTGAAGGCGAAATACTGGGGCTTTTTTATAATCCTTGGTGACGACTATTGCATGGAATGAAAATAAAGAACCTATGTTCATTTATTTCAACAATGATATAAATATGTGGTCTGGGCTCCCGCTGTCCTTCACAGGATGGTCAGCGATCTTCAAGATGGTATCATTGTCCAGATTCCTGTACCAACTGCAACATTTCCTGTTTGAAGTCCTGCAGCAGTGGTTTTGCAAACTGAACTCCATTCTAAATGCCTTCCTATGGGACAGGGGTACTACCCACGTGGCCCTCAGGAAATGCTTCCAATCGATATACTGTGGGGGCATTTCAGCAACTGATATTGAGTTATATTTCCTACCGGCCCACCTGGAGATCATAATTGATTGGTGATATTATACACAGGGGGACCCTCATACGCACTGTAGAATGGTGATAGGTGCAACTCCATTGCAAGCCTATGGCGAAAAAGGTGGTCCTGAGTCTGTGGTGGTCCACCCTTAGATGGATGAGATGGTTGGGCAGACCGACAGAACGAACTCGTATATAGTGCGGAGCCATGCTCCCACAAGTGGCTGCGTTGGAGGGATTCTGGAACTGGGATCTTAAAGGGATAGCCGCGTTGGAGGGTTTCCTGCAGGACAATGCCATGAAGTCATATCAGGCACTTCAGACTGAATTCCATTACATGGTAGCCAGTTCCGCAAGTTCCTCCAGCTCTGCCATGCACTGACCCCACATATAGGGCACTAGCAGGCCTTCCAGAATTTAATCCCTTGGAGGGAAAACTTCTCATGGGAGACTCGGGTACTATAAAATTGCCAAGATTGACCAAACTCGAATTTCTAACCAGCCTGATAGATTTGGAGCCTTATGCGCTGTTTGGGAGGTCGATGTGGGTGAATTAGAAAATGAAGACTGGATACTCCAGAGGAGCTGCGATAGAGGCAAGGCTCTGGCTGATTCAATTTAAGTACATTCACTGACTGCACTTAACACATCACCAACTCTAGTGTATTGGGATGATTGTCTCCTCTGGATATCTTCAATGTGGTACTGAGGAAGGCACTTTCAGCCACACAGTATGAAGCTGCCCAGAGTTAAAGAGGGTTAGCTGGGGGGTCCCGTTGTAGCGTATCCCGCAGTGTCTGCGGTTGCCCCCCCCTTCACCTTATGGATGATGTGGGTGGGAATGAATATTAATTATTCTTGCATGGTCTGGGACTGACACTTGCTAAACGCGACAGAAAATTTTGAAACAGTGGGCAGACTACAGAGAAATTGAATTAGCGCCAGTCCATCAGATTTACCAAATCATGGATGAAGAAATTAAGACATTCCATGGCCAAAAATAGACTGTCTCAAACTGAACTGCATAACGTCATGGGTCATGCAGTCTTGAGTTTTTCTTCCTTCATCTCTCATTGTACCAATGAATGGGGGGAGAATGTCAGGATAGTTGTATTTTATGTATATGATATATTTAGTGTACTTGCTCATTCATACTATGGGCCACTTTGGCTGTGTTGAAATCGCTACATATAAATCAATAAAATGTGTTAAAAAAAATGCAAATAGATGTTTTTTTCTTAGGTGCCAGGAACAGGAGTAAATGATATGCCAGACAGACACAGTGTGGCAAAGATGAGACTGGAGTCCTCAGATGAATCAGGTTTTTGGGTGTAGGATACAGGAGGCGGGAGTCTAGCCTTGAAATCGGTAGCCTACAGCATGAATCGGGTGGGCTGATATGTATTTTGAGAGTCTCCCTGACTGGGTAACAAGTTCCTGAAGATATTCCAACGAACCTAGTAAATTCTGGGTCTTGACAATAATCTAGGCCTGTGCCAGCAGAAGGGTGACCACTTGGCATGGAGGCAAATTCTGGACAGGAGTGTAAAACATTATAAACAAAGAGTCAAAATTCAGGACAAAAATTCAGGGCAAAGGGGCAGATTTCAGGTCAAAAGGTCAGCTTTACAGCAAATCCAAGGAGAGGCCATACCCCACAACTTTACCAATGCATTTATTTACTGTTTTCTACACAGCACTATGTGTTCACTATGGTCTGTATGTGATTCCCTCTGGGTATGCTACATTCAGGTGGCAAATTAAGTCCTTGTTCAATAGTAAATTAATTACTTTGAGCACTGTTTACTATGTTTCTAAACTTTTTAACACCCTTGGCAAAGAGTTTGGGAAACATTAAAATAAGTGACCATCTGCTAGTTTAGACAATTTAAACAAAACATCTGTATCAGTTCAATATTGTGTGGACGTTAAACCTCAAAAATAATATTGAGGCAGAGCAGATGGTGCAGGCGACAGTCTGACACCTAATGTCAGCATCTGAGGTACCCACACTTGTCTATAGTCTCACAGCACTAAAGTGTGCGTCCATGACTCTACATTTATCTCATAAGTGGAAGACTGGACTACCATTCAAAGAGAATGAAAGACCAGGATGAAATCAAGATCATATGGGACATCCACAACAACTGATTCAAAGGATGTTGTTGCTAAGACCCGGGCAAATAAGGGAGAGAAGAACAGAGTGGGATAGTTCCTACAAGATGGGCCTACCATGAGTATCAGAAAGTATTGCGTACTTGGGGATTTGTCTCAAAAGAGAGGAGAGAAAAAGAAGTGGCACTGTCAAATGGTTGAACAAGCAGCACCCACCCCCACTGGCCAACTCTGCTGGTGCAAAGGGCCACTGGTCATGCTTGTGAAGAATAAGCAGGGGCCAGACCCTTTGGAAGGGTGTGCTCTGGGTAAATTATCACACTGTCCACATCTTAAAATGGTTCTGCAGTTGAGCCAAGGCCAATCAAGTGTTCTGGCACATCCTTAGGTGCCAATGTACATGTAGAGGCTTTCGACTATTTCGGATACACAAGGAAGATGTAAGAACATGATAAGGTTTTAATAGTATAAAAAGTGTTTCTTTAACATATGGTAGTGCTATCCCCTTTATATACAACTATACCCCCAGATTGAACATGGGAATCAGTTACCTTTAAATATCTAGGGACTAATATCCACCATTCCCCCACTTGCAGGATGGAAATCTGGGCAGTGCGATACAGTCCTTCCGAGCCCAGTGTACCTGTAAAGATTTTAAAAAGGACCTACTTTATTAATCATTGTTTCCTACTGACCATTCTACCCATCACCACGTGGGGTTATTCCCAGGGCTAGACTGGCCATAGGGGGCACCGGGTGTTTCCCCGGTAGGCTGCTAGTGTGGGGCCTCTTTTGTTACCACTGGTTGGCAATATCGGCCCCCACTAACAAAATCAGCCGAAACCGGCCCTGGCAAACTGCTCAGCTGCCGTCCCCCTCACCCTAGGGGGGCCAGCTGAGCAGTTTGCCAGTGCCGGTTTCTGTTCCCAGTCCGGCCCTGATTATTCCGCACAACTTTCTCTTGTCTTATTAGAACCCATAAACCCATTAACATGAAGAAAATGTATTGTCCTGCAGTACCTTTGCTAGGTCTCCCCACTCACAGAGGATGGCTTCACTCAGGTCTGCAGGTCTTTCAAGATTGGGTGATTTGTTTGTTGATGGTGAGCTACTAGATTTCCAAACCCTTATCACAGAGTACAATCTTCACCTGGGTCAATTCCTTTCTTATGAACACCTTAATCATTAAATGCCATATTTCATGTCCTCCATTTAGCATCAACCCCCCATGAGGTGTAACAGATGCTGTACAACATATGGACTGGTGGCAAACAGATAATATGGGTGAACAAAACTTTCCTGCAACATGGCAACCACTCCAGGGCCTCTCTCCATACTAACTGAGAGACTGACATGGCCAAACCTCTGTACGATGCAGACTGGGCTAAACTATTGGAATATTCCCACAAAGAACTATGCAGCCCCCTTTTTAAGTATATTCAATTTACTATTCTGAACTAAGCCTCCCTTACACCTGACCGAATTAATAAATTATACCCAGGAGCCGCAGCTGTATGCATTTAAATGCCGATGTGCTTCCTACATTGTGGTCTTGCCCACGCTCCTTTCATACGGGCAGAGAATACTCGAGGTGCTGTTGACCACAGGGTCCACATATGAACAAAATCCCCGTAATTCCCCACCCTACATTCAAGAATTCTCCACCAAGTGCCTCGACCAGACTCTTCTTCCAGCAAAACGCAATATTACACTGCACTGGAAGGATTAACTTCCTCCAGCTATCGCAAGATAGGCTATGGTTTCACTAGCTTGGTTACCTAGGAAGGAATGACCTGGCCTGAGAAAACATTTTATTGCACAGATGTGGGATATTTTGATGGAGGGCTTTAAAAACTACACAAAGGACGATACTCTCCACCTGTAATCCACCATGCCACATACACTTTCTGTTTCTATATACTAGTTGTTTATGCCACATCTAAGCAACTACACTAAGGCAGTGGTCTAATGGCACCTATCTCTGACACACTGTTATGATGCCCCCACTAGAACACCTTCTTCTAAGCACCACAGGGTCCATTGCACTGCTTCCCTACACTGATAGTTCCGGCAGGGGCAACTGGGCAGCGGGATAGGGATGGACAATTCATTATGGGGCAGTATGTTATACAGAAAAATTTAGAAATGATGTGCTAACTCTTCATAAAATAACCCAGTACTGTTCTTATGTATTTATATGATGGAATCTTTTGCTACATACCTGGCTACTATCATGCTATATAACCTCTTTTGGCATACAACAATAACATCTTTTTTATTTATTTTATTTGGTAGTATTTCAGTTTAGTGGATTAGATCACTACATTACATTGACATTTATTTGAAGTGAAAATCTCTTAATGGAAACTTTAAAACATTCATTAACACTCCCTTTGGACAACACCTAGAGAGAACAACGTGAACCCAATATCTGGTGTCCCTTACATCATGGCCAATATTATTGTTGTCGATGATGGAACATTACAGGCTAATAAAACATACAAGTTAGTTGTTGTACACTGGCCATCTTAAACTGAGTTACTTGAAAGTGCTCTCAAGTGTCACTGTCACGTAAACTAGACACATGAAGTAAATTGATTTGACTTAGATCACACAATTTAGTCATGCAGAGAATACGGGATTTGAACCCAGGCTTCCCAGCAACACATAGTGCATTGAAGCCACTGACTAGATTAATTTATTTTCCTCTATGCCATTTAAAACCAGAAGACAGTGTTTTTGTACTTTTCTATGAGATTAATAGTACACTGTGTTAAATAATACATATCACAGGTTAATCTGACACAATAATAAAAAATGTAAAAAAGAAGAAGAAAGGTCCATAATGAAGGTGAGGGAATGCATGGGCACCATATGCTAATATGACTGGCTTTTTAGACATTATATAGCTATTCTGTAGGTGGGCGAGCCGCTGAAAGCTTGAGCCAGGCTTGAGTCTGAAGCCTGTCTGGCTCACCTTGAGGCCCTGATTAAACCTCAAGCCCATAACAAGCCCAGATTTCATATGGCTTCTGCTTGCCTCCCACCATCTAGCCAGGATATGGTGTTAGGGCCAGAGCTGCTGACTTGAACTGGGAAATCAGGTTTGAGTCTCAGCATTGGCTCAAAATCCTGTGATTCTGGGCAAACAAATTAATCTCCTCACGCCTATAAACAATGGATGTGGCCTTGTGTAATGTAAGTGGAGCTCATGTAAAGTGCTCCAATTGCTTTAAGTCGAGTTCATGCTATATAAAAAGGGCAGAAAATGCACAAAGAAGTAAAACTAAATCCTTGACATAAGGAAAGACAAATACATACTCAATTCAAATCATCGTTATTCAATTTACACAAGGTGTATCATAAAAGAGTATATCATTGTTGGACTTGGCCCTTTTTGTAGGTTTACCCCTAAACTTTTTGCATTTCTCCCAGCCTTTTTCTCTGTGTGGTGTTAGTGATTTTAAGCCGCTGGGCACTTAAGCCCTATGGTCCAGTGTAAAGTGGGTGTGCTCTCTGTTACATTTAGTGGGAGTGAGAGTGGCCTGCCCTCCCATAGGAATGCATGGTGGATTCCCTGCTCAGTGTGTCTCAGTGGTAATTCCTGTTATGAAAGTAGCAGTATGGTCAGGTCTGGTCTATATAAAATTGTGAGAATAAATGCTGCACAATGGTGTGCGCAGATTTATTATGACTATGTGAGAAATGCCACTTTTAGAAGTTGGCATTTCTGTGTGCTATGTGTCCGCCTGCCTGATGTGAATTGCATGTCTGGTTTTGGAGGGACAGGGCAGGTTGAGCCAGACGTGGGTTGAATAAAGAGATCTGACTTTGGAGTATGGGGAGGGGTGACCCTTTGATCTGAGCAGGGCTGTGCCCGGCAAGGTGAATGATGGCTCCACCTCCCACTGTGCGGCTGATGGCAGACCCACTCTTTCTCAAAGGCAGGATGCAGCCTTGTAAACAAAGTGCTCCAGGACCACATCAAACTGGTTCTGGCTGGGTTCAGTGACTTGTGACTTTTGAGAACAAAGGGTCATATTAGCAAGAACCTCGTTAAAATGATCGCTGTTTTAGCGGCAGGAAACTGCCACTAAAATGGCGATAATTGGGCTTACTAATATGTGTTATAGAATTCCAATTGAAGCGCAGGTTAAATGTGCAGGACATATAACCTGGGCTTCTATTGTAATTCTATAACGCATATTAGCAAGCCCATTATCGCCGTTTTAGCGGCAGTTTCCTGCCACTAAAACTGCGATAATTTTAACAAGGTTCTTGCAAATATGCCCCAAAGTCATTTGGTGGTCTAAGTAAAGGGGCTGTGACCCCATGAAATTGTTCGGTTCCATGGTGCTCTTCTAGGATGGTGTGCTGTTCCTGATCCTGCTGGGGCATGCTGCTGCTGGGGCCCAGGAGGAACTGCCATGATGGCTTGCCTCCCTGGGCCCTGCATTGCCCCCTTGATTGCTGAGGACCTTTGCTTTTGGAGCTATGGCTCCCTGTGCCATGTGAGAACTTTAATATAATTTTTTCCTGGAGGAAGAACGTGTTACTTCTGAATGTCAAGACGAACCTCTGCCCGTGTAACGAGAGGGAAAGGACTTTGAAATTTTCATCCATCTTGCTGAAGCAACTACCCAAGCGCCTGATTTGAGCCTGCCTCCTGCTGAAGTCTCAGGGACATTAGACTTCACCCATCAGCCGTCCGGATTCCTATTTGAGGGGAATTCTACTCGCAGGTCAGGCCTCTGTTGAGAATTCCAGAGCCTCTGGTTCTACTGCGGGGAACGCAGGCTGAACGTCATCGCTATCACTTTTTTGGGCTGCCACAGCTGAGAAGCTGTTGCCGCTGAGAGCCCGCACTTGCCTGTGTTACCAAAGTCATAATTATCGCTATTGTGGGATGCCACAGCTGATGAGCTGTTGCCGCTGAGAGCCCGCATTTGCCTGTGTTACCAAAGTAACCATTATCGCTATTGTGGGCCGCCGCAGCTGAGGAGCTGTTGCCGCTGAGAGCCCGCATTTGCCTGTGTTACCAAAGTCATCGTTATCACTATTGTGGGCCACTGCAGCTGAGGAGCTGTTGCTGCTGAGTGCCCGCAGTTGCCTGTGTTACCAAAGTCATCATTATTGCTATTGTGGGCCGCTGCAGCTGGGGAGCTGTGTCCGCTGAGTGCCCGCATTTTCCGCCCTAGGAGAATCATCGCTATTGCTATTGTGGGCCGCTGCAGCTGGGGAGCTGTAGCCGCTGAGCGGACGTATTTGCCGTCCTACGAGAATCATTGCTATTATTGGCCGCTGCAGCTGAGGAGCTGTGGTCGCTGAGTGCCTGCATTTGCCGTTCTACAAGAATCATCGCTATTGCTATTGTGGGCCGCTGCAGCTGGGGACCTGTGGCTGCTGAGTGCCCACATTTGCCGTCCTACGGGAATCATCACTACCGCTGCTGTGGGCCGCTGCAGCTGAGGAGCGGTGCTATTTAGTGCCCACATTTGCCGTACTATGAAAATCATCGCTATCGCTGTTGTGGGCCACTGCAGCTGAGGAACTGTGCCCACTGAGTGCCCGCCTTTAAGCCCTGTACTTTCACAGCAGTGCAGCACTTAGCGCAAGCTGAAACTTTGAGGTCTGCACAATTGCGCACATGGATTCTGCTGCATTGGCAGCAGCCCTGACACTTTGGACATAGGGCATTTTGAACCCCTTTGAGAAAGCCAGTTGGCCAGGGGGACTGTTAGGTTTGTAGGGCGCCAGGCCCTAATGTGATGGATGTAGTGCTAGGAAATGTGATTTATGTAGTATGATTTATGCACCCTGTTTTATGCCTCTTAATGTGGTTTATGATTATGAGGTTTTGCATACTGTACTAATGTTTGAGTTATCCTCTACTGCGGTTTATACTAGTGAGATTATTTCCTTAGGTGAGTTATGCTTCGGAGGTTATGGTCTAATATGTTTAGGTTTATGAGGTTGGCGCAGGATATATTTCATGCCTAATGTGATACTGTGCAGAATATGATTTATGTTACAGGATGATGCTGAGTCCAGTGTTTGCCAGTAATTACTGATTGTGTTCTATGCTTATTATAGGTTCTCCTTTTACTATCTTTACTAAGTGATGGTTCTGACAGTGGTCACCTAAAGAATGATGATGGATTAAACCCAGATCAGTTGACTGGGGGTGAGTGTTTGATTTGCTCAAACGCTCCGTCCATCACCCCTTTTGGTATCCCTTTGTTCGCCCTAAGTTGGCAGGGTATGCCCAGACGTGGGTCCCATGCCACTGGATTCATGATAACCTGGTTGATGAGGGTTATGAACCAGAAGCCGGTCCCAGGATGCTTGTTTCTGGTCCAGGGAAGACATGGCTTGGCAGTTCGGGATAGACTGTTCCCATGAGGCACAGGGTTAGACTGATTTGCATATGGCCATGTCTGAACTGGGGTGGCAGAGTGAGCTAAAAAATGATGATGGATTAAACCCAGATCAGTTGACTGGGGGTGAGTGTTTGATTTGCTCAAACGCTCCGTCCATCAACCCCTTTGGTATCACTTTGTTCGCCCTAAGTTGGCAGGGTATGCCCAGACGTGGGTCCTTTGCTCACTTTGCCACTTAATTCAAGATAGCCTGGCTAATGAGGGTTATGAACCCAAAACCGGTCCCAGGATGCTTGTTTGCGGTCCAGGGAAGACATGGCTTGGCAGTTCGTGCTGGAATGTTCCCATGAGGCACAGGGTCAGACTGATTTGCATATGGCCATGTCTAAACTGGGGTGGTGGAGTGAGCTAAAGAATGATGATGGATTAAACCGAGATCAGTTGACTGGGGGTGAGTGTTTGATTTGCTCCAACGCTCCATCCATCATCCCTTTTGGTATCGCTTTGTTCGCACTAAGTTGGCAAGGTATGCCCAGAAGTGGGTCCCTTGCTCACTTTGCCACTGGATTCAAGATAGCCTGGCTGATGAGGGTTATGAACCCGAAACTGGTCCCAGGATGCTTTTTTCTGGTCCAGGGAAGACATGGCTTGGCAGTTCGGGCTTGACTGTTCCCATGAGGCACAGGGTCAGACTGATTTGCCTCTGGCCATGTCTGAACCTGGGTGGTGGAGTGAGCTAAAGAATGATGTGGATTAAACCCAGATCAGTTGACTGGGGGCGAGTGTTTTATTTGCTCAACGCTCCATCCATCATCCCCTTAGGTATCACAGTGGTCCAAGTGGCCCTGTCATGTGTATATAATTCCCTGTAAATATTGCCCAGTGCCAGTTGGCATAGTGTACATTGTGTGATTACTATTCTAATGTGTTTTATGATAATACAAAGGCTATTTTTGATATAAGCTTTTGTGGAATTCCTTTTGTGGTGTGCCTAGTATGTTGTTGCTGTGTGGGTTGCGCACATGCTTTACACATGGCCTCCCAGATAAGCCTGACTGCTCGTGCCAAGCTACCAAGGGGGTGAGCAGGGGTTACCTTTGGCGTGTAACTCCCTTGCCCTGATTAGGGGTGGTTTCTGCCTGGCTTAGGCGCAAGCCCTAGCCAACCAGAAATCCCATTTCTAACAATCATCACGAAAATTCATTAAAAAGAAAAGGAAAAAGAGATAAAATACAGTAAATCCAGAGATACAAAAGTATGAATCACAATTTAACATACAAATCACATATTACCATACCGCAGGTAGAGATTTTCTTCTTACTTGAGTTGCCCTAAGAAACCTTGCAAGTACCACACATGTATAAAAATTTGGAAGCATTTGCAGATATAAAAATGTAGGAAGAATCTGACATCCAAGAAAGACAAATTGGAGGTCGTTAAAAGACGAGGTTTTATTGAGCATCCGATCTTTATGAAGTTCAAGCCATCAATGCCCACAGCCCCTTACAACAGCTCCCAGCAAGATTCTAACAATTCAAAGAACAACACTCGTACACATTCCTACAATGACACGCGCCAGATGTAGCTGCATCATACACACGCGCTGCAGTACACACGCTCGTGTCTGCTCACAGTTCCCAACACACCTTAACCCCCTTGAAATAAAATGAAAAAAATTAAAATATTAAATAACAGTAACATATAATCAATTCATAACAAAATCCTTAAACTTAGCAGGAAGGCGGTGAGTACGTGCAATCCTAGAATTTCCAGAGTTACCACATGAAAAAGTATGGTTCCCTTGATCATTTTGTTGTTCAAAATCCCAAAACACATTGCTATTATGGTCTTCTTGAACCGGGCTAAAGCCTGTAAATACAGAAATTCTGTTTAAATTCCAAACTGAACCACCACTGACCAAATAGGAGAACCCTTACTTACACCTTCTTTTTTTTAATACGAACTAAATCACCCACTTTAACCAAGTGATTAGTTTTAGAGCCCCTTTTTTCCATAAATTCTTTCATTCTATTTTTATACAATTCAACTCTGAGTTGTACTGCCTCAAAATCAATTTTCAAGAAATTATCAGACCCACTTACGTTTTTCTTCAACCACCAAGGAGCCAATCTAGTACTAGGTTTACGCCCTCTTAAAAGTTCAAAAGGACTGATCAAAGTTACAGAATTAGGAGAAGTCCTATACGCCAAAAGCATGGATTGTAAAGCATTTTGCCAATTTTAGCCACCCTTCATGGAAAGCTGAATAGCCTCCTTAATCACACGATTAAACCTCTCAACCTGGCCATTGGCCTTAGGATGGAAAACCGCGATTCTCCTGTGGGTAATTCCACATTTAACCATAAAATCTTCCTTCTCCTTGCTGACAAACTGGGGACCATTATCAGTTACAACTTCCTGAGGAATCCCTTCCCTGCAAAAAATCTCATCCAAAAACTCAATAACTTTACTAGAAGTAACATCCTTAACCATTTTGACCTCAGGCCACTTAGAATAGTAGTCTATAAGAACAATACCAAAAGCTTCTTGCCTAGGCAGGGTACTGAATGGACCAATGATGTCTAATCCAAGTTTATGCCAAGGACCAATAGGGAAATCAATTGGATGAGGTTCAGGACGCAGAGCAACAGCAGTCTTATCACTATTTGAGCAGTGAACACAGGAACGCACAAAGTGGTCCACACACGAATCAATACCCGGCCACCAAAAAGACTTCTTCACACGTCTTCTGGTGAAAGATATCCCTAAATGCCCCTCATGAGCGATACCTAGAATAGCATTCCTAAGAGAAAAAGGTGGTATAATTTTGTCTCCTCTTAAAACTAAATCATTCTCCACAGCAAGTTCTTCCTGAACTTTATAGAAACCCATCATATCTCCGGTTAACTTCCTCTGTTCAGGCCATCCTTGTGCTAAATATTTCTTGACATTACACAAATCCAAATCTTTACCCATCTCCATCAACCAAACATCTTCTTGTAAACTTAACTGTTCACCATACACTAAATCAATATCACGCATGGTAAACGCAACTTCACAATCTTCTTCTTGATCCATCTCCAGTGCTCTAATAGGGGAAACAAGTCTGGACATGCAGTCTGCATGTGCATTATATTTACCTTGAACGTACTCAATCTGGCACTGAAAAGATGGTAGTCTGGAGGCCAGTCTTGCAAGACGCGCTGACATGGTCCTACCACCCCCCGGAGCCATAAGAAAAACAAGGGGATTGTGGTCTGTTTTTATAATAAACCTTGTACCCCACAAAAAGGTTCTAAAAGGTTCAGCTCCCCAAACACAGGCTAATAAATCTCTTTCTATTACGGAATAATTTCTTTCCGCATTTCTCAAAGCCCTTGAGGCATAAGCGACAACCCACTCTTTTTCATTGTCTCTCTGCAAAAGAACACCTCCCAATCCAAAGCTACTAGCATCAACCATAACAATAGATTTCACGCCACACACAAAAGGTTTAGGACATGGCGCATTCAGAATAAATTCTTTCAACTTCTCAAAAGCATGAGTCATATCATCGGTCCAAATAAATTTAGCATTTCTTTTCAACAAACATCTAAAGGAATCCACCTTCGAGGAGAAATTTGGTATAAATTTGGCATAAAATTCAATGAGACCTAAAAATGCTACAAGTTGTTCTTTTGAGGTAGGTAACGGAGCGTTTATAATGCTTTCAACGTGATTACGTTTGGGCTTAATCCCGTTTCCGCTAATAGTATGCCTAAGATACTCAACTTCCCTTTGTCTAAATTTGCACTTGTCAAGACGGAGAGTAAGACCCTTATTTGACAAAGCAGCAATCACGCCTTCCAGATTAATATCATGCTCTTCATCATTTTTCCCATACACTAAAATGTCATCTTGAAAAGCCACAGCACCATTTAAACCTTCTAAAGTATCCCTCATGAGTCTTTGGAAAACTGAAGCAGCACTCGCTAGTCCAAACGGCATGCGACAAAATCTGTACAAACCCTCAGGTGTGATGAAAGCAGTGATGTTTTTAGATTCCTCAGAGAGAACTACTTGATGATAAGCACTAGCCAAATCAACACAGGAAAATACTTGTGCACCGGCTAAAGTAGAGACCATCCCATGCAGATTAGGTAAGGGATGGGAATCTACCCAAATGGCATTGTTAACACTGCGAAGGTCAACACACAACCTAAGTTCGCCTGAGGACTTAATGGAAATCACAATGGGAGAAACCCAAGGGGACGATTCGATAGGTTCTATAATTTTTTTTAGGCATAAGTCCATAAGCATGTCCTTTAATGTGTTCCTGTAAGTGAGAGGAACATTTCTTCCTCTATGGCGAATAGGAACCACATTATCATGCAATCTAATGACATGCTCAAAGCCTTGATAGCGTCCAAGAGTGCCACTAAAAACACTAGGAAAAGACTTCCTCAATTTATTTACCAATTCGGAATTGTTACTGTTGGAGATACAATGGGGCTCCACTACATAAACAGGAGGATTAGCTCTAGGGTTAAGTTTAATTTCTAATTGATGCTGATGCGGCCACCCTAGTAGTGACAATCCTGATCTTGCTACATAAATCTTCCCAAAAGCATGACGGCCAGAAAATTGTAAATTAGCAGAAAAGAAACCAACTAGATCAATCTTGTGTCCTGTATACCCACCAGGAGATACATCAGGTAAAGAAAGTGTTTTGTTAGGCCACTTATCATGAAAAACATTCAATGGAATGATGGTGTACCATGCACATTAGTCTACAAAAAATTCTAAATCAATGTTATCAACAGTTATAACACATGAAGGAAATTTTGTACATTCTCCATCCTCGCAAACATTAATGACAGTATTAACTTGAAACTCATTCTCATCAATCATTGTATCATTATCACAGCAATCATGGATACAATTCACTTTTTTAGGTAATGATCTACAAAATCTTGTAAAATGGCCTTTCTTGTTGCATTTTGAGCACGTTTTCCCTAATGCAGGACAGTTTATACAATCCGCTAAATGCCCATCACTTCCACATCTGAAACAAAGTAATTTTGAATTCTTTTTTTCATACTTCTGACTCCTAAATTTACTGTCAACTTTTGATGAACAGTCATTTTTCTGTGAATAATAATAATTCTTTTTTTAACCTATCAGATTCTTTAGTAACATTAAAGACATCGCTTTTATCATTCCCTCTAATTTCTTTTACAAACTTTTTGGAATGCTCAATGGATTTGGCTATGTCCATGGCATTATTCAAAGACATATCAGAAGTGGTCCAAAGTCGTTCTTGTACTTTTTTGTTGTTCGTTCTCATCAAAATTTGGTCCCTTAAAACCTGTTCATACGAAATGTGCTCAAAGTCACATGTAACAGCTAATGATCTTAAAGCTGAAACAAAATCTTCCACAGGTTCATCAGCACGTTGTTTGCGTGAATAGAAAATAAACCTTTCCATCACAATATTCTTTTTCTTACCATATCGTAAATTCAATTGTGAAGAAGCATTTTCATAAACATTGAGATTTCCAGGATCAACAAGAGCTGGTAAAGTTTTAAACTCTTTCAAGGCAATACCACCTAAACAATGTTTTAGTAATGAAAGTTTCCTGTCTGGTTCACACTCAGCCCCTTCCAAGACCTCTACATAAGCCAATAAAACAGGTTCCCATATTTCCCAAGCCATGGGAGGTTCTCCTGGAGACGATAGAAAAGATGGAGAAGGAACAATGGCAGACATAGTGGGTCAAAGATAAAAAACAAAATAACAATAAAAAAAATAGTAAGCTTTATAATTCTAGTAAATCTATAATGTTTTATAGTTCTAATAAATGTATATTTAAGGTGCAGAATGCGGTGCGCGTGTCACCGATGTAATAATTTCCAAAGATACTTTATGATGCACGCGGTGTGCGTGTCACCGATGTGATAGTCACTCCAAATCCGTAAAGTGAGACACACGGTGTGCGTGTCACGACTGTATTTATCAAAATATAAAATTCGAAACAGGAAGATCAAGAAAACTGTTGCTAGATTACCAAGTCAAGTGAAATAATCCAAAATGGCGCCCACGTAGCGTGATGACGTTGCGTGATGATGTGGTACGTTGCGTGATGATGAGACGCTGATGATGCTGCATAAGTCAGCCACTAAGAACACTGGACAGACACTGGTAACTCCGGGATTCTAAATTGGAGTAAGCCCCCACTAAGACACACAGTGACGCAATGGAACTTCCTTGCAGTTGAAAAAATGCCGTCAAAGCGGTAAAATTTCCTTATCGAAATCCTAGATAGCAGGAATTTACTTAAAATTAATCCCGGTAAGCAGCGATCCTCACAAAGCTTGTCAGCAACGATGTGGTCCTCAGAATTCCTTGTCAGTAGAAATTCTTCATCAGCGCTCCATCTCGAAGATTTTTCCCATTAATAGGAAACACACAAAATCCCCAAAAAACAATTTTTTTAAAGAAAAAATAATAATAGCGGTAACGAAACCCTGCTCGTTGCCAGTGTAGGAAGAATCTGACATCCAAGAAAGACAAATTGGAGGTCATTAAAAGACGAGGTTTTATTGAGCATCCGATCTTCATGAAGTTCAAGCCATCAATGCCCACAACCCCTTACAACAGCTCCCAGCAAGATTCTAACAATTCAAAGAACAACACTCGTACACATTCCTACAATGACACGAGCCAGACACGAGCGTGTAGCTGCATCATACACACGCGCTGCAGTACACACGCTCGTGTCAGCTCATAGTTCCTAACAAGTACCACACATGTATAAAAATTTGGAAGCATTTGCAGATATAAAAATGCCGGCCTACATTGTTTAAAATGTTAAGATTTCAATAAAGGTATAATAAATAATCTTCTCAAGTCCATATGAAATTTTCAAAAAACACTATGTGCATGGTTGATTGACATGGCACGTTATCACAAAGGCAAAACAGTAGATCCTTAGACCAATTATTAATGGTTGGGAAGCTTATCAGGCGGTGGAATATATTAAACCTAAAACATGTTAAAACAAACCTGTGTTGAGCATTAGTAACATTAAAAAGGTACGGTTGCATGGAAAGGTGGTCAAGACCATTTGATCGTAATGGACAGTTGGTTTGGCCAGTTCCAAACACAGTCTTAAATCCTCCAGTTGGTTTAGGCACTCTGATCTTAGTGCTTTCCTCGAAATGTTTGACAAGGTTTCAGGTTGATCATAAAATTCCGGACGACCAATGTTTGTTAAAAAGTTCTTAATAAACTTTAACCATGGAATCTTTAAGGCCAATTCTGAATCACAACAGTCCTTGACTATGGCCCGGTTCAAGTCCATGTAGTTCGAGGTCCATATTTTGTACCCAGGACTGGCTGAATCTTGACCAGGTTTATTAAATAATTAGCTCCCAGTTCAGAGTGACATTCATGATTTGAAAGCTGGAAGGAAGTGCTAAAAGCTTTATAAAAAAGAAATTTTCCCCCGCCTGGATTGATTCAACATTCCTGTGTCCCCATATTTCAGAACCATACAATAGTTCTACATTTTGCATAGTATATGGGTAACATTTCTTTCAGTAGAATATTTCCCAACTTCGTAGCAAAATTGCAAAGGGCCATAATAGATCTTACAAATTGTAATCTTCTTGAATTAACAGCACTTTTCCAAGTCCCTTCACAATCAAATAAAATTCCCAAATAGGAAAAGGTCGGCGTTTGGGGTAAAATATCTTTTCCCATATAAATGTTACGACACTTAGCTGCATTACAGCCCACTTTCATGACAAATGTCTTGCTTATGTTGATAAGTAGCCCCAGATTATCCATAAATAGGACAAAACTGTCAAGGAGACGCTGCAAAGCCAAGGGGGTGCGCACCATAAGTAATGCGTCTTTCTCATAAAGCAGAACGGTTATTGGCTGATGCTTTACATTTAACAGGTCTGCGCACTTACTAGTCAGTGTATTACCCAGGTTATTGATGTACAAATTGAATAAAAAATGGGCAAGTACACACCCTTGGTGAACCCCTTTTTCAATTCTAAAGGGGCGAGTACACTCGCCTTTTATACCAAAACATACCTTGCGTAACTGTTTGCATATAGGTGTCTTGAAAGGTTAATAATGGTGCAATCAATACCCATTGAACTCATCACTGACCACAGCTTATCATGGATTACACAGTCAAAAGCTGACGATAAGTCAACAAATACCGTAAATAAGTTACCACTTTTGATATGTACATATTTACCCAATAGCAAATTCAAATTGATAGCTTGCTCCATGGTGCCAGTTCCCTGACGGAAACCATATTGTAGGTCAGAGATCTAATTATTGTATTCCGCCCAACTTTGTAATCTGGCTAGAAGAATGCGGCCGACCACCTTGACCAACGAATTTAATAAAGAAATTGGTCTGTAGTGCGATGTGCAATTTCGATAACCTTTTTAGGTCTCGGCTAGAAGCGCGCAAAGTACGTTCTCGCAGAGAACCTATAGTCGTCGGCTCACCGACAAAGGAGTGGAGACAAGAGCTGGCCACGCGCCCAGCATTGTCAATGGGAGAGGGAGAGACAAGAGCTGGCCACGCGCGGATTTGGTCGCGCGCGTGAGCCAGTCTACTCGTAGCAGCCGATGTGCACGCTCACGGCGACGGCGACGGCGTCTCGTGCGCTCCCACCGCGCTTTCAGTTTCGCCGCCGCCGTGAAGATCCTCAGCCAGTGCACACGCTCCCCATGGCTTCCTCGTCATCGCAGCCGCCGTGAAGATCCTCAGCCACTGCACACGCTCCCCATGGCTTCCTCGTCA
This sequence comes from Lissotriton helveticus, assembly GCF_964261635.1. Classification (NCBI taxonomy): domain Eukaryota; kingdom Metazoa; phylum Chordata; class Amphibia; order Caudata; family Salamandridae; genus Lissotriton; species Lissotriton helveticus. The sequence continues at coordinate 1,700,872,718 of NC_136057.1, forward strand.
TCGCCACCGCCGTGAAGATCCTCAGCCTCTGCAGATACGGTCTGATATTTTTAGAAGTGCGTGTGCACGTCTGCGTGCCGGAGCTTATCTGCGTGTCAGCGCGCACCGCATGCAAATGCCCCCGCCTGCAACATGTTACTCATGTGCTCACCTTCCCCAGGATTTGTGTATTGCCCTCATATCTCGCGGAAGTGCAGGATGCCTCGAGCTCGGCACTTGTTCATCCAGCACCTTTCGTTGCCTGTTTGCTTTGGCCACCGGCTCGAGGACGTGCTCAGTAAAACCGCAAAATAAATAAATAACACGCTGACCAGTGTCTATCTCTGACATGCAAGGGGTGGTAAACAGCAGAAACTAGGGTGCCCTGCCTTGTGGAGGTGTTCAATGCATGGGCCGTGTGGTAGTGAAGTGATCCTAACAACCTTAACAGTACCTGCCAGTTTATTCTTCGTTCTAAAATCTGTTCACAAAGCTTTCAAAATAAAGGAAAGGGAAAAACTACAAATCCCTCAATGCACCTGGTTGCTTTTGGACTTCAGATCTGTTTTGTAACTTACCTTTGGGCCAGTGTTGTAACTCAGGTAGTTGGGCGTGGTTGAGAAATGGAGGCCTGGGTTTGCACAGTTGTACCCTGCAGCGCTGCATGACCCAGACCAGTTTGTCTTCATTAATAGGGCATGCGGGGAGAATTCTTAGAAATGTGTTTTGTCTCCTCTGGACTGTAGGCTGGGGAGGAACTAGTACAGAGGTAAGGGCAGACACACGGAGAGGGCATTGCTCGGACACTGTGTCTTCCTGCTGTACTGGGAGGTGACTGAGTACAGTACTGCCCTGCGGGAGTGGGTGGAGTTTGCCTCCTGGCCTCCCCGTGCCCTGTCCCTTACTTATTGTTTTTGGTGGCGAGTACAGCCAGGACAGAAGTCTATTTACATCTCTGTATCCACCTCCTCAGTCCTCGCCCCTCCATTCTCCTCAGCTGCTTCCCTAGGACAGTCTAAGGGGCGGGGCTCCTCCTTAACTCACACACACTACCTCCCCTGCTCGGAACTCAGTTCGGGATCGGCTCTCGGCCCCGGCAGGACCGGTGGAGAGCGGGCGTTACCTTACACTAGGAGAGGAGGTGAAAGTGATACCTCTCCCCCCTGTCTCCCTCTAATGGGGTGCGCCCAAGCAGCGGTCTGATGTCCCATGGGCAGAGGTGACGCCGACCCAGGGCTGGAGGGCAGTAGGTTTTTGCAAGGGGAGGACTGAGTACAGCGCCTTGATCGAGAATGAGCTGCTAGGTTTCTTTTGCAGCTTCTATCTGATACACGGAGAGAGAATGTAATGTGTGTGCGGCCACGCCGCTTCAGTACGCTGTTTACTTCACATGGAGTATGTGTGGCTTCATTCCAGTGGTATGTGTAACACCTCGGCACACTGCCCACATCACGCAGAGATTAGCGTCTTCTGACCATTTACACAAAATCCGGTCAGCCTACTGCCACCTTTCACTTTTCACTGTGATACAAACTCGCAGCACCAGCATCCAGTCGCTATAGTGCACTGCTCACTACACTGCGAGCCTGCTCTCTCAGCATCACAGTTTGAGAGATAACTTAGTGTTCGCAATATTCCAGTCCCCACACGCTCGCGCTTTCAGTGGTCGTGCACACTTTTCCACGCACGCTGCCACCTACTATCAGTGGTTAAAATTGAATTACAGAAGTGTAGATACACACTGTCCTATGGTACCTGTGAGCTATTGAGAAGGGCTGGTGCTCTCCAATTAAAAGCATTGAACGCCCACTAAGAAGTTTAGGCACTCTTCGTTTCAAGTGCTGTAAGAAGTGCAGTAATTGCAAACACAACAGTGATGGACAGAATGTGGATCAATGTCACACATTCACCCCAGTCCAAAGATCTGGGCCCAAATCCATCGTTTTTCCACTCCACACCACCCTGGGTTAGACAATGGCGATATGCAAATCAGCGCTGACCCTGTGCCCCATGGGAACAGTCCACTCTGAACTACAAAAGCCATGTCCTTCCCAGAACGGAATCAAGCATCCGAGGACCGGCCCGGTTTCGAGGTAACACCTCTCATCAGCCCGGCTAGCTTGACTCCAGTGGTGTGGAGTGTCTGGGACTCACGTCTGAGCATCCCCAGTACACTTAGAGCGGTAATTGCAAACACAACAGTGATGGACAGAATGTGGATCAATGTCACACATTCACCCCAGTCCAAAGATCTGGGCCCAAATCCATCGTTTTTCCACTCCACACCACCCTGGGTTAGACAATGGCGATATGCAAATCAGCGCTGACCCTGTGCCCCATGGGAACAGTCCAGTCCGAACTACAAAAGCCATGTCCTTCCCAGAACGGAATCAAGCATCCGAGGACCGGCCCGGTTTCGAGGTAACACCTCTCATCAGCCCGGCTAGCTTGACTCCAGTGGTGTGGAGTGTCTGGGACTCACGTCTGAGCATCCCCAGTACACTTAGAGCGGTAATTGCAAACACAACAGTGATGGACAGAATGTGGATCAATGTCACACATTCACCCCAGTCCAAAGATCTGGGCCCAAATCCATCGTTTTTCCACTCCACACCACCCTGGGTTAGACAATGGCGATATGCAAATCAGCGCTGACCCTGTGCCCCATGGGAACAGTCCAGTCCGAACTACAAAAGCCATGTCCTTCCCAGAACGGAATCAAGCATCCGAGGACCGGCCCGGTTTCGAGGTAACACCTCTCATCAGCCCGGCTAGCTTGACTCCAGTGGTGTGGAGTGTCTGGGACTCACGTCTGAGCATCCCCAGTACACTTAGAGCGGTAATTGCAAACACAACAGTGATGGACAGAATGTGCAGGCACTCGCTTTAAATCAGCATGCTTATAACAAGGAAGACTAGCACTCTATATTACTGCCAACTTAGATAAGCATAAGCAACAGCTAACCATTCACAAACAATGTTTATATACCAATTGCAAATTAAAAAAAAATTCATGCAAAGCATTGTCATTTACAATGCCAGTAACTCAAACTTTAATGCTGCGAGACCTATTGTATTGCAAATGCTTGTTTAAATATAGGTACGATCTGGGACTCTGCCCAACTCAAAGGGATTCCCGTACTCTGATAGGATCTAAGGACGTGGGTAAATACATACTAATTTCCTGGCTGATTTGTACAAAGTTAAATTAGAAACCTGGATAAATCGCAGCTTCGGGGCTTAAATTGTGTGGTCTTGGGCAAATATTTTACTTTAGAAAAAAACTTTAATCCTCATTAATGCATATGAAATCACTTTCAAATGCGTGAGTTCCAAATACCAGTTGTACTAAAACCTAGTGCATTTGATTTAATAGTCTATAATGCAGCATATTATCGTCAATGCTTCATGTTAAAGAAATACACTTCTTTTGAATTTTGAATCAACTTTATCATATTTTACATGATGTTTGTTATATGATTTACTTAGAAAACATATCAGGGCTCGGCTCGTACTCAGGTTCTAAGCTCTAAGCCAGACCCTTAGTTCAGCTCTCCTTGTTAATTTGTGGGCTCGCACATATCTAAGCTATTCAATGCAGTGGTTGGAGTACATGAAAAACAAGCATTTGCAATGCAATAGGTCTCGCAGTTACGCAAGTTTGAGCTGTTGGCTTTGTAAATGACAATGCCTTTTATTTATGTTTTTAAAACAAATCCAACAATAAAAGGCATTGTTATTTGGAATGTCAATAGCTCGGGGCTCACGTAACCGCGAGACCTATTGCATTGCAAATGCTTGTTACAAAATGAAACCAATACTCATTTTTCATTAAAAAGTAAAATCAGTACTTGTTTTTGTTTTAAAAAGTTAAAATCAGGTCGCAAAGGTGTGTTAAAATCAGGTGGCAAAGATGTGCAAAATAGCGAAATATGAGAGGAACAAGAGCGTAATGCAGCAAACACCTCATTTAAACGTCTGTGCTGGGCATGTAGTGCTGTAAATTCACGTGCACCCATCCTCCTCCATGAACACTTCTGGCCGCTGCAGTCCCTTTCACCTTTTCATATGCATTGAGATTTCTTTACTGACACTTACACTCCATTTTCACGTGCCTTCAGGAAAGCAATCCAACAATGGAGTTAATGCCAATGAACATTATCACCAACAGGAGGAGTCACTTTACCTTGTGACACAAAATACTACCTGCTCACACTCACGGCCGTTCACTTTGGTCACCATAGTTTACTTGGTACTAAACTGACCTAGCCTGAAAGAAACAATACCCGTCAAACTCTCCAAGGTTAAAGAAAACCACCACAATGAGACATGCATTTGCTAACAAAAACACAAAAAATGGAATTCAGCTCAAATTAAGATACATGGCCCCCTCATTCATACTGATTAAGACTGGCCTTTAGTAACAACTACTAGTAACATGACAACTGCATATGTTGTTAATCCAAGCAATGTTTTTCATCGGCCGCAGACCAGTCTAACAATCTCATGTCTCATCCTGTCAAAATCTTTTTATTTATTTTCCTGTTCACCTTTTTCCTTACCTTGTTTTACTGCCGTGGCTCTGTTAAAGATATGCCCCAATTTATTTACATGCACGGATACTGTTGACCTATGGACCTACGAAAATATGTATTTCATTATTTTACGAACTGTACTAATTCTGTGCAATTGTTTCTCCTCCTCTGTGGAGAGATTTGGCGCCCATATTAGGACTGCATGCGCACTATACAAAAACCAAATACAATAAATAGGTAAAATAGCATAATCACAACACCGTTTATGTGCATAACACCGCATGACAAATATCTACAAGCACCGCAAAGTGCAAATAGTGGACGCTTTACTCTTGCGGAACAATCGGTAAGTAACAATACAATGTAAAAGGTGTTGAGAATCCTTCCGCACACCCACCCAAACTCATAAGATCTCCCAAGAACGAAAGCCATAATATTTACACTTATCAAGACAAACTACTTAACAATGAACACATGATGCAAATTACTTTCTTGCAATCAAACAAACATCAGACACAATTTACTGATGGCATTGTTGCGATGCCACATAATGGTTGCTAGCGCTAGGTAAATGCGAACAACCTAACTGAATCGTTCTTCCAATGCAGGGTACTTTCAATGTTTACCAACTCGCCGTGGAGCGGACACTATCAAAGGCCTGCTCAATGCCAAAGGGCCCACTAACACCGTTATTTTCCCGCTCGGTGACGGTAATTCTGGCGGAAGGATATAACGGGGATTATGTAGGGTACTCATTATGAGGGACAAAAACAGCACTTGTTATCCTTGCCATAGTTACAATGGACTCTTTGCTAACGCTCACGTAAGAGTCCATAAATTCACCACAACAGGGAACTCAAGAGGGCCGTTTACACACTTGTACGTTCATTCAAGAAAACAACCTGGAATTGTGCACCCTGATGATAGTCAATACATGTTCAGCTACTCGTGTTACAGAGGCTTCCTGTGCTCATTATTCTATTTACCACATGAATGATTCATTTACTTTTCTTGACCTGGAGTACATTTACATCAAGCTTATCACATGTTCCGGTAAAACAGAATCTGTATCCTTAAATGCACTTGGTCTACACGGAAAAGCGAACAATGTAACAATTTATCATCTTTCTCATATAAAACAAGAATTACCTTTCAAGTTATATTGGCAAACAACTCTAATGCAGGTTGTGTCCCCAAATAAATTATCACCGCCGACGGGCCCGGGATTCCCGAGGAAACGCTGTGCCCGCCTCCCTGCTCAGGGCCGCGCTGCCATTGGCGGACCCCTGAGGCAGGAAGCCAGGCAACGGGAGAGAAGACGTGGGCCGGGCCAGAAGAAAGAAGGAAGTCCCGCCTGCTGCTGGGCTATGATTGGCTGCCCGCCGGGATGGAGCAAAGAAGCCGAGTCCTCCCGCGCCCCCGGGGCTCCCGTGAGCTAGGGAGAGCCCTGGGGCCGCCCCAGAGAAGAGAAATCCTGCGTAGCCGGTGAGTGGGGTCCGGTGCTGGTGTGTGTGTGTGTGTGTATGTGTGCGATGGCGGCGGGGGGAGGGGGGTCTTTGTATGTGTGCGTGCGTGTGTGTAGGTGCGCTGGTGTGTGTGTGTGTGTGGGGGGTCTCTGTGTGTGCGTGTAGGTGCGCTAGTGTTTGTGTAGGTGCGGCGGCGACGGGGGGGCGTGTGTGTGTGTGCCTGTGTATGCGTGTGGCTGTGTATGCGTGTGGCTGTGATGTGCGCATGCGTGAGTGTGGGTGCGCATGCACGCAGTGTAATCCAGCCGAAGAGAAGCGCGTGGCAGTTCCTTGTCCTTCATTCCCCCGAGTCAGCTAGCTATAAGCCTCCACCTGGACGCATCCTTCGGATGCGAAATTCCAGGCTCGACCTAAAAACTATGGGTACTGCAGTGGGGACGAACGAGATCAGTGAGTGCAGAATCAAATGTGTGGCTAAAAAGAACAAACTATTCTGCAACTATTTTGTTGATCTTTCACCATCAAGTAACTAGATATATAAAATATTGCACACTTTAACTGAAAATAAATTAAAGTTAAACTAATTAGTGGAAAATCCACTATTTTATGTTATAACACCTCTGTTGGTTAATGTGATCACTACAGATGTCTACGTGTGCAACCAGAGACCCATAGTATTGAATCCTGTTTGGTGCAGCAGGGAAAACTGATTTGTATTTTTAGTGCTAGGAGGTCCCTGCAAGCACTGTGAATGTGTAAGTCATTATTTTAAAAGTGTATTACACACAGTATAATCTAGGCTGCCACTAAATGTGCATATAAATTCATGATAAAGATAAAATGTACTTCTAAAGTATAGATTTTAGTCGTATGCAGAATATACCTAGTGCAAACATTTTTCATAACTGTCCAATAAAAGCACAGACTCCACAGCTCAGCTTGGAACACCCTTACCATACCTCTCAAAAAACAAAATATCTTTGCATTCAGGAAGCTTCAAGTGACTCCATCATTTAATGCCTAGACTGGCTCCAGAGCACCATTTATATTTACAGATTAACTAGTTGCACACATTTGCATTTCTTTGGGTAAACAGACACACTGACATGAAGACTTGTTTCTTTTTAGTTGTCTTCTCCTCCTTCGGGAACACAGCACAGGAGACCCCCTCCCTTTCAATTCATCTGAGGAATCTCAATTTTGTAACTTCTATCCTTTAGCTAAGATTTCAGACAAATGCCATCCATTAAGCCAGCAATCTCGGACACGGACATTAGGGTGTGTGAAAATTACAGATGGGTGGTCCCGCTAGGCAGCAGCCATATGCACACCAATAGATTGAAGCCAAAATCCACAGAAACCAACATAGTGGTTTTCGGTGAGCAACCAGGTTTTGGAAAAAAATACTTCTGGTTAAAGGATTTGAGTCCATGCCATGTAACTTTTTCCTGGATCTTGGGGTTTTGATAGATAACTTACTGGCCAATGTCTCCCTTAGCAGTTTTATTTGCCAACCAGATGCTTCCATCTGAGCTAGCCGCATCGCATTCCCCATTCTTGGTATTCTTGCAACTATTATGAACTGATATACCATAACCTCTGATACCACCCAGTCCCTATGACTGTAATGAAGGCCACATAGCATGGCATACCCCCAGATTCATCATTGTCCTCTTTTGCGAGTCCTTAATAGCGATTATTAAGGAATCGCTATTAAAGACTCGCAAAACGGGATTCATGTAGAAATCGCAATATTATTTGCGATTTCTACAGCTTCCTTATTTGCGATTAGCAAATTGCTAATCGCAAATAAGGAATGACTCCCCATTCATTCCTATGGGCCTAAAGGCCCATAGGAATGAATGGGGACTCATTCCTTATTTGCGATTAGCAATTTGCTAATCGCAAATAAGGATGCGATTTCAAGGGTGCCAGGGGTGTCCAAAGGACACCCTGTAGCACCCCTGAAATGTAAATGTAGACTTATGTTGCACACTCACATGTCCAAAGGACATGTGTGTGTGTAACATACAACTTAGAAAAATGCACTAAAGTGCATTTTTCTAAGTTTTCGCTATTTACCACGAAGTCAGACTTCGCGGTAAATAGCGGCCAAAAATAGCGATTTCGCAATTCAAAAATGCATCATGAATTGCATTTAAGGAATCTCAAATAGAGATTCCTTAAATGCAATTCCTCGCAATTTAGCGATTTCGCAATTTGCGATTTTTGCATTTGGGGTGATGAATCCCAAATGCAAAAATTGCGCTTGCAAAGGGCCAGATTCTCAGAATCTGGCCCTTTGAAAGCCAATTTTCCGTTGATAAATCTGGCTGTTAGTGAGAAGTCTCATTCCTTCAATGGAAATCACACAATTCTGCCCCTAAGACCTCACTCGCGCTAATGTCACTGATAAGTCATTGAACTTTGACCGGAACGGTCCATGCCTAGTAAATTGTTTAAAAAACAATTTTTCTACTTCTTTTTCCCAATTTCTCCCATTTAATACTTTTTTGTTAAATAGTTTATGTTAAATGGTATGTATGTATGAGAGGAAACTCTATGATTTCAAGACAGACATGCTTTATATTACTGTCCTGAAGATGATGCCATATATCTAAGTTTGAGCATCGAAACGTCGACACCTTTGTACCAGATGTCTCTTAATATACTGAATGCATTACACAATGGTACCCTGATTGAATTAAGTCTGTCTACTGAATAATAGGAAACAGACCGCTTTGTCCACTTTTGCCTGTAAAACTGCTGTTTTGTCTTGTTTTATGTGGGTCACATGCTGTGCCCCCTTGACATTACTTTTCAATTTTGTGTTACTATTTATATTTGTAAAATAAAAACTCTGTCCGTCTGGACAAAGAACATACTGGCTACTTAGCGTATGTTGATTCAAACTTTCACTTTCCATGTTCTAGGGACCTCTGTCTTTAGTAATGACAAAGACATTTGGAGCACACATTGCCCACGAATGCCTTGCCCTTGTGGCTGTGAGATGGAGGTCACTTCACTCTGGTGCACTAATCTGCATTGCTGACCCTCATCTGTGACTGCTTTCTCCACCGCACACTGAGTCTCCTACTCATCAGTGGTTCTGCCACCATTCCAATATTACCTAATGCCATGGGTTGCAGCGACCCCAAACAGCGACAACTCACCTCATGCATGGCCGCATTGAGCAACACGAGACCCATATCAACGCTGCAGACCAACGTATTATCGAGGTGGAGGGTGCACAATCGGCTGTGGTTAGGCACCTGGAATGCACTGAATGACTTCTCAAGGTAACAGCGGCTTAGGCGGAGGACTTGGAGGCCAGATCGCGCTGCAATAATACATGTATTGCTGGGGTGGCTGAGTCCACCAACACAGGCCCCATGGAAGCATACGTGGAATAACACCTGGTGGAGCTCTTTGGGAGGGAAACTTTCTGGTCAACATTTGCAGTTAAACGGGCCCTCAAAGTGCTAGCCCCTAGATTGGCTCCCGAACTGAAATACCATGACCGGGACACCGTTTTGCGCATGGCTATTGATAAGGGAGAAATTTCATTTTAGGGCATGTCGCTCTCTTTCTGTCCAGATTTCGCTCCAGTAGTTCAGGAGGCCCGTCGCAAATTTCAGGACATAAAGTGGGCCCTGCAGTGAGCGAACATCCGGTATGCCATCCTCTATCCTGAGCCCTGTGCTTCCAGCTCAATGGAAAGAACCACACTTTTGATTCACACACAGACGCTGTGGAATTTTAGAAGCGTCACAAACTGAACTCGAACTCACCCTCTGGGAAATTATCTGCCGCCTTCCAGTTTACACCCATGCACACTACTGAAGACAGATCCTCTGTGAACTGTTGCATAGGGGTCGACCTAAATGCTTTTTATCAGATGCAACAACAAGATATCCTTTGTCTGTAAAACTTTTCTCCTTTTCAATATTGTCTGCACATGCTTTGCTATAATAATTATATTAACCTAACGCAGCCTCCTCTGGGCGTTGCCTCCCCCTAGGAGATCTCCTACTGTTTGGTTGGAAAAAATGGGATTCACCGATACATGATTAGTGGGTGGTTGGGAGTTCTTTCATGTTTTGTAACACATCTTTGTTATATGCAGGATGTAACATATTTCAGCAGCTGGCTTTACACAGTTTTACATAATGATACTTCCCCATACACCTTACCATGGCTGCAATGACACAGTCGGGTGGGATCGCCAGGGCCCTGGAATTGCGATGAATGTCATGGAATGTGAGGGGCCTGTCTAACCCCCGCAAAGGAAGCAGGTATTGGCCTATCTTGCCAGGCACAATGTGCATATAGCTTTTTTACTGGAGACCCACCATGCTCCCACCTCAGACAACCGCTATGCTTCTACATGGGGCGTCAATTGATTTTTTGCTAGTTACAGCACTTACTCCAGTGGGGTCTGCATATTCATTCACAAGGCATTCCGGTTCCAGGTTAACAAAGTGATTCAAGACCCCGGGGTTTGATATTTGTTAGTGGCAGGACGCCTTGGCATTAAGCAGATACTGCTGATCAATATATATACCTCCAATATAGATGCATAGGACTTTTTCCCTGGTATCTACACACATATTTCCAGTTTCCCCATTGACTCCATTATATTGGGAAGTGATTCCAATCTCACGCTGCAACCTACCCATGACAGTACAGGATTGGGTCATGTCACCAAACCAAAATCCGCAAAACAACTCAAGGGCCTGTTAAAGACCCATTTATTGTCAGACGTCTGGCGGCATCAACGCCCTACTGATAAAGGCTTTTCTTTCTGCTCAGCGCCAAATGGTACGTGGTCTCATATAGACCATTGGCACCTGTCCCCGACCTCTTACTCCATGCGAAATCGGTGGATTATTTGGACCGAACCTTTACAGACCATTGGCCAGTGCTGCTATCACTGACAGTTCCCAATATTGCACGACCATACATGCCCTGGCACTTCTCAACTGAAGCCCTCCTTGATACCGTATTTAAGAGTGAAGTGAATGAAGCCATCATTGAATACTTCCAACTCAATAAAAGCTCGGTGCCTCACTACGCCACTTTATGGGAAGCTTTTAAAGTCTATATGTGCGGCATCTGCATGACCAAGAAGGCAGGATTTCTGCGCACCATTCGACGTGATCTTGACGTGACTAAAAGGATGCTGAAAGATCTCGACGCACGTGCCCAGGTGGGCAATCCCCCTCTTCTCTGCATCAATGAGTAAAACTCCTCGAGAAGTTCCAGGAACTTGCAGCCAGCGAGGCTGCCTACCTGGGAAAATACACGTGGGCCAGATATTATGGGGAGGGAGTGAGACTGGGCCAGACCTTGGCAAGACTACTTAGCCCCGGCATCAGTCCTCCTATATCACTCAGTTGCAATTGAATGATGGCACACATATCACTCAGAGCGCGGATATTTCATCTGCTTTCCTCTCCTACTACTCTCCCCTATTTACCACTTGTTCCCCACCAGCAGATGCCACCCTTTCTGACTATTTGGTTGAAGTGGCAATGGTTTGGATTGAGGAAGGCCAACGTCAATTCCTGGCCTCACCTACAACCGCTGACGAGATCTTCCATGCTATTGAGGACCTTGATGGAGCTCGTGCCCCTGGCATGGACGGACTCACTGGAATATTTTATAAGACATATAAGACCTTGTTGGTTCCCCATCTTTTGGAGGTCTTTACGGAAGCACTTGAATTGGGGGTACTCCCTCCTACAATGCTAGAAGTTGTTGTCTCCTTACTTCTTAAACCGGGTAGACCATCCAATGGATGTGCCTCTTACAGGCCCTTTTCCCTCCTTAACCAAGACTATAAAATTCTGGAGAAAGTGCTTGCGACACGCATCTCACTCTTAAAAGATCAAATTATCTCTCCTTTCCAAGCCGGTTTCGTCCCGACCCGATCAACTTCTGTCAATCTACATACAGTATTCGCAGGAATCAATCAAATTGAGCCGGACCTCCCTGCAGCTGCGATATTATTAGATGCCGAAAAGATGTTTGATTCTCTATAGTTGCCCTTTCTATACGCATCGCTCAGGGCTTTCCACGAGGGTTCTGCGATCTCATCTGCCTCCTATATGCAAGCCCAGTAGCCCGGCTCTGGGTGAACGGAGACCTCACAGACCAGTTCAATTTATCGAGAGGCACCAGGCAGGGCTGCCCACTCTCGCCCCATCTGTTTATAATTGCTATGGACCCCTTTGTACAGCATCTACAAGATCGGCAACTCCAACGGGGACTCAGTTTACACCGGGGTACTCTCTTGGCCTCACTCTATGCAGATGATGCTCTATTATTTGTTCTTGAGCCTGAAACTAACCTCCCTCCACTCCTTTGGGAAGTGGTGTGATTTGGAGTCTTTTCTGGGCCTGGTTATAAATTGGACAAGTCCAAAATATTCCCACTGATGGATGCCACCCTCCCCTTCACTCTGGATTTTTCTCTACGCTGGTGCAACGATCCCCCTTGGTATCTTGGCTTTATACTGCATCGCACTGCATCAGAAGTGCTGCTCCACCCTAAATTAACAGACTGACACTGGGTACTCCAGACCCGATTTGGGACCTTATGGCTGGGGATGGACTAGGATCACAGGGACTCCTACGGAAAGGCGTGATACATTCCTAGCCTATGCTGTAATGAGGCCATGAATGCTCCTCCTCTGGTCAGAATCTCGCTCATTTATCCTTACTCTTGTCAGCTATACAAACTGTCAATCCGTGTTTTGAAAAGCTAATATTCTTTGGTATTCTTTCAATTGAGGAAGATGGTGTAATCGATCGCCAGCTAACCATGATTGATGTCTCATCCCCCTTTTCCTTTATTTTTTCTTTTTCTTTTTTGCTATGCATTCCTGCACTGTTAATTTGTTTTTTCTACATTGGATGCTATCACTTCGATTTCCTTTACCACTGATTGCGCATGACCCTAACTGTATACGTTATGGCAGCTGTTGTGAAAAATACAATAAAAACAAATAACAAAAAAAAAAGAGAAAGGGGTATTGTTGTATGTTTTAGTTTATTGATAGTAAGCAGAAGAGAAATCTTGGAAAGAAACGTGAAGACCTAATGAGCAGATGAACTCTCCTATTTATCACCTATCAGGAACGGGGAATGTTCAAGGTTGCTGTAAATGTCTGTAGGAAAATAAAATCTGCTTTTATGATTACCCCCCACTTTATGCTTTCTGTCAATATGTTTTTGACCTAGTGTGACTAGGATCCTGCTAATCAGGACCCCAATCACTGTGCTGTCTCCCTAAATTGATCATGGTAAGTCCTTCTGTACATCCACAAATTGGCCTCTGGTGTACCCTTGTAAGTCCCTAGTATATGGTAGTAAGGTACCCGGGGCATAGGCACACCAGGGGTCTCCCATGGGCTGCAGCATGTATTGTGCCACCCATGGGAGCCCACCTACAAGACTGCCATTGCAACCTGTGTAAGTTGGTGCTTGCACCCCTCATAGCAGATATACATTTCCTTATATCTGTGGTCACTACACTTAAAACCTATACGTCACCCCTATGGCAGGCTCTTGAGTCCTGAGGACAGGGTACTTGGTTATGAGTGTGAGGGTGCCTTTGCATGAATAGTTCACTCCTTCAAACCTCAAAATCGATTCTCCAGGCTTTTTAAGTGCGGTCAGCCTTTTTAATACATATAGTGTACATCCGTCATTACTAGATTCAATTAAAAGGAAGAACTGCAGTGCGCATGGTGTACTGCGTGATGGCATACCTGACCCTATCAGGGGATTTCATAGGGTCAGGCATGCCTTCACGCAGAACGCCATGCACACTGCAGTTCTTCCTGTTAATTGAACCAGGGCAGCGGAAGCCAAGTGGAGCCAGCAGCAGGAGCAGGACACCGATTTGGGAGGAAGGTAAGTTTCCCAGTCACCAGGCCTTACTACGTAGGAGGGAAGGTGGGGGCTGGGGTTTATTGGGAGGGGGCTGGAGGGCCATGGTTTAGCATGAGGGGGTCCTGGGGTTTAGCAGGGAGGGTGCAGGGGATGGGGGGTCAATGAGTGACTCTACCAGTCCACAGAACTCCATGGAAATTCACAGAGTTTTCCAGCAACTCTGTGAAATTCTGCGGGGTACCACTATGCAAGCTTCACCCAGGGTTAGTCCTCACAGCTGCAGTGAAAAGGTCACAGTCAACTCGTCTGAACCTTCCAACATCGGTGGGCATTGCTCTTCCGGGCCTCCTGGTCACTCCGGAGTGACATAGACCCTGTCCCCTCTGCTTGCAGGTTCTTTACTTTCAAAATCCACCCTTGGATTCCATCGGACTTCTTCACCTTCTTCTCCAGAGGCACTTTCTTCCAAGTCTTCCATTGCCATCTACAGAGGTTTCTGAAATATCTTCACCCCTTTGCACCTGGCTCCCCTGGTGTAGGTAACCTGGTTCCCTGTGCATCCATGGGTGGGGTGGCTTGCCAAACTTCCGTCCTCCAAAGGAATTAATCGGGATCCTTTGAGAAGGGTCCTTCTTCTGCAAAACTGCAACCTTGACTTATCTATTCGTTTCCAGTGCACACACAGCTGTTTTTTCACTCTGCATTCAGCCTCTGTGGGGTTCAAGAGTACTTACCTTGGGTGATTCCTTGTGTCCTCAGCTCCTCTGGGTCTTCTGGTCCAAGTCCCGTCCTCCATTGCATTTATGTTCCACTTTCTTAATATATGGTTTGTTCTCCCCCTGGAGACAATTTTTTTGTGTGCTACTTATCTTATTGCATTTTAAGTAATTTTCTGTATTGTTTTGATATCTACAGCTAGGAGATATGCCAATGTGCTAGTGAGAGTTGTGTAATAAATAGAAGTATTTTTATATAAACACTGTGTGGTTCTGTTTCATTTAACTTACACTACATGTTTAAACTGGTAAAACAAGATGCTTAACACTCATTCAAGATACGCTTGAAGGCTGCTTTCCACACCTACTACTTTGGGAGCTTTCTATGGTTATCAAAGACCACTAAAACAACCATAAGGGTTGCCTGGATTAGTGCAAGGTGCATCACTTTAATAAGTATGCACCATAAACAAATTCAGCCTCCTACATTGGTGGCAGCGGTGGGATTTAAGCCTGCACTGTTTTACCATTTAAGCTAGGTGTTGGTTGATTGAAAAAATCATCATTAGCATAGGCATATATAAATACTTTTGTGATTTAGTAAGTTCTACTGAAGTGTTTGGATTGGTAGTTAAGGGTCTAGCACAACCCTTTCTCCAATCTTTGAAAGTTTAGTTTTCACTAGGGTAGGTAGGTACAGCACCACATTACACATAGTCACCATGTCTTTGGTTGGGTATCCCAGTCGTTCTCAACCCACCTGATACAGTGGTCTTAACTGCAAGAACTTAGGACCCTTGCTGCATTCAGGAAGATAAAGACAGGTAGCAACACTAACACAGAGTAACACTGAGATGCTCCTGCAGTATGACCGCCAGAATCCTGAGAGGCCAGATGAGCAGAATAACTCTGGGTTGGGTGGAGGCCAAGAAAAAGGATCAAGGGACCTCAACTCAGTGACCCCAATTCTGAGCCCGACCAGCAGGAGTCTGAAGACCCCTCACTGACAAACTCTAATCCCCCAGGGAATAGTACAGATGGTACAGGGGGAGCCCTAGAGGTAGGTTTCCCATTATTCTTCCTGGGAAGGTGCAAAGAGTCCAGGAGAGGTCTAGGTCCTCCTCTGTTAATTGAACTACCTCTAACCACGCCATAGGGACCTCCATCTCTAGCCAGAGGGAGGACTCCTTGGAAAGGGAATACCACCTGCTAAAGCTTGAGAGGGCCAAGTTCAAGATCAAGAAGGAGCAGTTGGCCCTTGATAAGGAGACCCTGGAAGTTCAGAGGGCTAGGACGAATTTGGAACTAGGGTCCCATAGTGGCAGCACTAGTGAACCCAGGGTCAGGGAATACTACTTTGATACTAGGAACCTGAGCAGAATAGTCCCACCTTACCAGGAGGGGAATTTCAACCATAAATGGATTACTGCCTTGTAGAAGACCTGTAAAATTCAGAAGGTCCTTCAAGGGCAGTGGTCAGCTATCCTGAGGCTCTCCAATGCTAACAACGATAAAGACAAACTTCTCACTGTTAGGGAGGAAGATGCAGTTACTCAGTCTTGAAGAGTGCCCTCATATATGGGGTTGGTTTAAACACTGAACAGTACAGGGTTAAGTTTAGAGACACACAGGATACACACACCCAAGACTGCGTAGATTTTGTAGACAGTGCTATTAAGGCTCTGGAAGGCTGGATTCATGGAAGTAATGTAGATGACTATGAGGGATTGTGCAATTTATTGATGGGGAGCACATCCTTAATATTTGTCAAAATCAACAACTGCACCAGTACCTGGTGGACTCTTATCTGACCTCTCTCCAAGAATCGGGAAAGAAGGCAGACAAATGGGTCCACACTAGGGTCAAGCAGAAGTCTCATGGTGGTGGTGACCAGAAGAAACAAGATTCTTGTAAGGCCCAGAAGAAGGGTGGGGAGAACAGCAAATATAAGAAAGAGTTTTCACAAAGCCCACAAAAATCTTCCTCTGGGGGTGGGTCCCAAACCTCTTCCTCCTCCAATAAGAAACCTTGGTGTTACCTGTGTAAGGAAAAATGCCATATAGCAAGGGATACCAATTGTTCTAAATCTGGCACCAAGGAAACTACTACTAAAGCCCCTACGGCAACTGTACCCCTAGCTCCAGTACGTGTAGTAGTAGTGCCCCCACGGGATAATTATGGCTAACCTTGGGTTCTGAAGTGGGTACGGGCCTAGTCAGAAACCCCACTCAGGCTGTTCTTGTCTGTGACAGTGACAGGGAACTTGCCACTTTACTTGTAAGTTCCACTAACTTGAGCAAGTATATACAACAACCTCTCATTAATGGTCACAATTCAAGCTGTGTCATACAGGGGCCAGTGACACTATGGTGACAGAGAATCTTGTGTCTCCTGACCAGATCATACTTGGTCAAATGTGCCAAGTGACCAATGCTAGTAATGTCAGGACTGATCCCTGACAGTTGTGAATCTCAGCTAGGGGGGTAAGTGGCCCTAAAAGAGATGTGGTTTCCAAGACCTACCTGTGGACTGTCTATTGGGCAATGATCTGGAGGCTTCAGCTTGGCCTGAAATGGAGTTTAGGACACATGTAGAGCTGATGGGTATTTCGGCCTTTGCAGTCACTCGGGCTCAGGCCAAGAGACTAGACACAGAGGGAGCCCTGGATTCTGAAAAAATGGACCAGGAAGGGTAACTATTTATCCTCCTCCCAGGCTCCTAGTGAGTATCAGTCTCCTAAGGGAGATTACCTCAGCCCATGTGAAGGAACTGTTCCAGGGGAACTTGGGCCATGCACTGCAGAGTTCTTGGGGCCAGGGGGCCCTTCCAGGACAGACTTGAGTCTGGAACGGAACACCTGCCCCTCTCTTGAACAGCTCAGACAGCAAGCTGCTGATGATGAGGTAGGGACTATCAGTGGGTCCCATAGGATTTATTAGGAAGATGAGCTCCTATTTTCTGAGAGTAGAGACCCCAAGCCTGGTGCCAACAAGACGTTGGTCATACCTCAGAAATCCAGGGGATTTCTATTGTCCCTAGTACATGACATTCCCCTTGCAGGACATCTTGGGCAAAGCAAGACTTGGGGCAGGCTTGTCCCTCTCTTTCACTGGTACCACATGTCTGAGGACACCAAGGAGTTTTGTCATTCCTGTGTCACTTGCCAAGCCAGTGGTAAGTCAGGTGGTACTACAAAGGCCCCCTTAATTCCACTTCCAGTGGTTCGGATTCCCTCCAAGAGGGTAGTGATAGACATTGTGTGTCCCTTAAACCATCCAACAGCATCTGGATACATTACATAAGAGTGGTGGTGGACTATGCCACTAGGTATCCAGAAGCTATTCCCTTTAGGACCACTACAGCTCCTGTTGTGGCTAGGGCCCTCCTATGATTGGTTCCTGGTGGGGCTTGAAGAGATATGATTGTTGTTGAAGTTTTATTGGTTTTAATTAGCATTCACACCATTAGAAGAGAGCAGATTTCCTTAGACTTTAATGCTAAACACTTATCCCAATTCTGGGAGACTTTTACTGGTGTCTTTACTATGCTGACACCTTAACGCATATCTGAATTTCCTTGAGACCTCTCTTAACACATCATCTTTATTCTAAACGTAGAAACTTGATTTGATGAATTTTCAAACTTATTCATATTTAGGAGACAGAATCTGATTATTTTTTAAGAACACCCACTTCTAATTCTCAGTTTCTGTATTGCTGTGGCTGTGATTATTTAATATATTGTCCTACTGAGACTTAACCTATTGAGATATTTGTTCTTGCCAGCTGTAATCTTGTATCTTTTAATATTTTCCTGACACTCTGAACTGACTTTTAATTGGTGGATAAAACTATTTACCGTCAACTTCTGATTCCTGACCCTTATTGTGTGGAAGAATGGGCTTTGCGAAAGTTGAATTGCTTTAATTTTGCCAACTCCCTTCTCCTCTCATTCAACTTAAAAAGAACCATCAGAGGAGAGACTGTAAATCAAGCACCTGTGTGTCTCATCAGTGAAAAGAGGGAACGTTGGTTAAGAAAAGACAGCAAGATGAGAATAGAAGGGTAAACTAAGGCAAAAGAGGGGCTGTGGATGACAAATAGTGGGCTGAAAGAAGGAAATATGGTGGGGGATAAGGATGAGTGTTCTGGGATCAAGACAGGGGGATAACATGGGTCCCTACAGACCCAGCGGTGCTGGGGACCCCAACCTTCAGGGAAACCTGTTTAACTGAAAGCCCATGAATATCTGTGATTTATAGGAGTTACAGCTTGTGTTCTACGACTGTCTTATGAGGATGAGGCTATGCTGGAAGAGAAACAATTTGGCCTCTGAATATCGAAGCTAGAATATTGAGGTACACAGAAAGTGAATCCAAAATATCAAAACACAAGTATACATTTTCTATACATAGATCCACATATGTGTACATTGATATATATTCAAAGTATGTAGATGTGAAATTAGGAATAATAAATCTATGCTTCCTCTCTATGCACTTAACTTTTAATATGTTGGACTGTTTTGTCCACCATATTCTTGTATCTCTTTATTCTTAGTCCCGATATTCAGTATTACAATCTTCGAATGATAAGGAAATCATGGGGAACAGATAATGAGATAAAAATAGTCTCTCCCGAACCATTGAATTGGCATCAGCAGTGGGATGTAGAAGTAATTTAAGGCAAGGTCTTTACTGAGAATTCTTTCATCTGCTTCCTTAAAGAGAGCCATGTTTAAACGTTCTGGGCTTAGAGGTACTTGCTCCTGAAGGCAGTACTTCCTGTTGAGCTATCAATGCATGAATTCTCTCAAAGAGGCTGCAGCTTCCCTGTCTGAGGTTAGCCCTTTGCAGAAGCTGTGACTGTCTGTCTGAGGTTTCACAGCAGTACTTTTGCGACAGTGGATACACAGGACAACCAAGAACATAAAGGCTGGACTTGCTGCATGAGTGATAAAAGCAGGAACCTGGCAAAAGAGTTTACACTAGCATACCAGGGGCCTGCTCAGTTCCTGAATGGACAGGCTTCCTGTGCGACTGTAGATAAGAGTGGACGACTGATGGAACAGGACTCGAGAGAAGCATAACCTGCACTGACTGTACTCCTGCACCTGTGGCTACCAGCTGGTGGTAACATAGTCTAGTTGAGGGCGACATCCCTGCACAAGGTAGAATTTAATGACTCCAAGCCCAGTCTGTCACATTATTTGTAGCCTGTACAATAGCCAAACGGCTGTCTAAGTGAATTATATTTATCTAAAATTAACCTTATTTTTGTATAAGTTTAAGACCATTTCCAAACAAATCTTACAACTCTCACTGTGCTCTTGGAAAACCTAATTTTAGAGAAAATTATAAAAGTCAGATGCCACTAAGATAAGCTTTGGCAGAATTAACCATTGGCCAACTACAGGCTCATCTACAAAAAAATTCCAAAACCTGGCCAAACACCTGGTGGAGTGTCATTGGTTGGTTTGTCAAGTATCTTGGACAGCACATTGGCGACCTATTGCACTGCAGAACTACCATAGTCACGGCAATGAGGCGGCCCTTGATAGCACATGCAAGTTGTTTCACTCCAAGTCCTATTCTACGGGAGCAGGGAACTAAACGCCTGATTCATCAAGCAAAATTGCGCTCGCAATAGCTGCGAAAATGCTATTGCGGGCGCAATTTCCCCAATCGGCATTCACCACGAAAATAGCAAAGTCGCAAACACATAATAGCGAATTCGCAAATAGATTCGCAGAATCCCGGCAGGAGAGCATTAGCGAATCGGAAAATGCGACAAACCACGGATACTGCGAAAAAAATTGCGAATTTGCTATACAATCGCAATCGGTAATCATGAAAAATCGCAAATAGCGAAAAAAACCAAAATCGCTGTTTGCGAGGCGCAAATTAAGGACAACCCAATGCAGGTGGTAACCATAAAAGCCATTGAAAAAAATGTTTGAAAAACCGTTGGCCAATCAGTAACAGGTGCAGGCCTGACCAAACACACATAAGGAGAATCAGCAGCAGCATTTGGAGTCTCACAATGCCAGGAATGTACATGGTGGTCAGGCGGCGAAGGCTACAGCCAGCAGCACGGAGGAGACGCAGAATCCAGGACAGTATATTCCGCCAGCGGGTCACCCTGCTGGGCCAAACCAGAGAGCAAATATATGCAAAGTACCGCCTGAATGGGGAAATGATAATCCAGCTAATACAGGACCTTGACCCCCTGATGCAGCACCCAACAAGGCGGACCAATGCCGTGCCTACACATGTCCAGGTATTGTGTAGCCTGCACCTCCTGTCATCTGGGAGCTTCCAGGGGATAGTAGCGGTTGCTAGGGGGATATCCCAGCCCACCGTGTCCCGCTGCCTAAGGAGATTCCTTGACGCAATGCTGACCCAGCTACACCAACACATCAAATTTCCCACCAGCCAAAAGGATTTGGATTCGACCAAGCTACAATTCTACAATGTTGCCCATTTCCCACATGTGATAGGATGCATTGACTGTACCCACATCGCCATCTGCCCACCAGCTGCAACGGAGTACATGTACCGCAATCGCAAGTCCTACCACTCCCTCAACATCCAGATGGTCTGCAATGCTAAGACATACATCACGGACATAGTGGCACAGTACCCAGGGAGTACCCATGACTCATTCATATTCCGGCACAGCGGCCTCCACACACGACTGGCCAGGGGAGACTTTGGGGAAGGACACCTACTTGGTAAGTACACTTTGTCCACATTGTCACATTGCGATGAAGTAGCTGCGCTGCACAGGCACTCACCCTCTGCTCCTCTCATTCAGGTGACAGTGGCTACGCCCTCCGTGAATACCTCCTCACCCCATACCTCAACCCTGCTACACCACAGCAACGGCGTTACAATGTTGCACACATACGGACAAGGAATTGCATTGAAAGGACTTTTGGGCTACTGAAGAGCAGATTCCGCATACTGCACAAGACAGGTGGGGCCATGTACTACAGTCCTGATGTTTGCTGCCGCATTGTGGCTGTCTGTGCAATACTACACAACATTGCTATCAAGCGCAGGATACCTGTAGACATCTCTGGCAGTGAGTTGGAAGGGGAAGACCGGCCACCTGCACATGGGCGTCATGCACGCGGGGAGAACCCAGCTGAAGGCCACAGACGCCGCAACCACATCACAATGAACAGTTTCTAGTGCACCCACTCCCCTCACCCAACAAATCACAATTGCATGCAAATGGAAATAATGACAGGACGCCAATGTATGATGCAAGAATAAATATTATTGTTTGATTCACAATAATAGTGCAAGTTGCCATCCTTCCTATGCAATCAGTATTGCCCCATACTGCTGCGTCCAAAACACAGGGCAGGCTTATAGTGTCAGCCTGTGCCTGTAAAAGTACATGTTAGTCAGGTGCGCCTCCGGCGCGAATCACCCAAGCGCCTCTCCGGCTCCTCCTCTGCCACCGCACGTGACCCTGCAGTGGGCCTGGTGCTACGTCGTAACACCGCTACCTGCGAGGCAGACTGGCTGCTCACACTTGAGGTGCCCTCGCTGGCATCGTCCCCCCCGACATTGCCAGGTACAGGGGGGTGGAGTGCCATAACGGCAGTGGTGAGGTGCTCTAATACTCTGGCCACATCCTCGCAGCATTGGATTAGCTGCTGCTGCTGCACCAGGGACCGTCGCGATAGCTGGGATGTCGCATTGCCGATCACGTAGTTTGACCTGGTGTATGACGACAGCCGCGTCAGTAGCTGCCGGTGGTGGCGGCGGCCGGTGTTGCGCTGTGATATTAGCGCAGCAGTGTTGGCCTCCATGGCTGCCGTCATGCGGTCCATCCTCTCCCCCACACCTGCCATGGCTGCCGTCATGCGGTCCATCCTCTCCCCCACACCTGCCACATTGCGGCCAATATTATACAGCTGCATCTGTATGGCCCCTTGCTGGCGTGCCTGCATCTGGTGAATGCGTAGCATTCTACGCTATATGCTCATGCTCGGCAATCGCACTTCCATCCCCCTCCTGCCGCTGCGTGCATTGTTCTGCAGGCGAGCCCTGCCATGCCTGCTCTGCTGGCTGCCCACAGTGGGTGGGCGCTGTGTCACCGCTGTCGCTGGAGCAGATGTGGAGGCTCCAGCTGCTGCGGGCCTGGCTGCAGGGGTTGGTGGTGCGCCTGTTGGTGCTGGCGCTGATGCTGTGGGCCTGGCTGCAGGGGTTGGTGGTGCGCCTGTTGGTGCTGGCGCTGATGCTGTTGGCCTGGCTGCAGGGGTTGGTGCAGCGCCTGTTGGTGCTGGCGCTGATGCTGTGGGCCTGGCTGCAGGGGTAGGTGCAGCGCCTGTTGGTGCTGGATGTGTTTGTGATGGCACCTCCTCCGCATCCTGTGGTTGCTCATCGATGAGCAGCCTGTCACTGTCCCTGCTGTCTGCGCCACCTGTGAGGGGAAGTGGACGTCCATTAGTTGCATGTATCTGTCACACGTGCAGTTGCTACATGCATGCTGGATGACATTCCCTGACTGGCTGTGGCATTGCGTACTTTGGAACCTGTCTGGCTGCATTGGGGTACTTGTACATTGTGGCCACACTACATGTCCCACAATGCTTTAGGGCATTACCTAATGTGCAACGATGGCATGACTTTGGAACATTATGGGAGGCTATAGGGTAATGGCCATTCATAGGGGACAGGGTCGCAGTCGCATGCCACTTACCTTGGCTCTCTTGGGTGGGGCGGGATGAGTCCAATCTGATGACTCCAATGCACGCCTCGGACTCCAACGTGTCCTCGACGCGGTCCTCCATGGTGGTGTTTGGAGGGACTGTAGGTCCTCCCCCTCCAGTGGCCAGGGACTCTCCCAGCCTCTCGGCAACCTTCTCCTCGGCACGACCTCGGAGGTCGTACCACCTCTTCTTTAGTTCTTCAAGTGACCTGTCTGCCACGCCCACGGAGTTCACTGTGGCCGCTATCCCGACCCAGATTCTCCACTTTTCCTGCTCAGGCACCCTCCTTGACTCTTTCCCAAACAGTTTAGAGTGGTTCTCTACCACCCCTTCGATGAGGTGCTCCAACTCCTGTTCGGAGAACTTCAGTTTTCTCTTGCGCCCGGTGTTGCTGGGCCCTAGCACTGCCTCCTCTGCCATTGCTGCAGTGAGATTGGGTGTGGTATTCCAAGTTTGCAGGTGTCCTTGCAGGAGCTGACTCAGTTGCTGCCTCGAGGTCTGCCTCACTGTGGTGAATGGGGGTGGGAACTGGCTGCTTCCTGGTTGTGATGTCATCACTGTGCTCGAAATGCGACTTCCCGTTTTCCCGATCCCGCGTATTTGCGATCTCGCAATTAGCGATATCGCTATTTGCGATATCGCAAATCCTACACGGATGTTGCCGAAAATAGCGATTATTCTGCGATTTTCGAAAATCCGACCGCGTGCGAATCGCATTTTTTTATCGGAAAAATTTATGAATACCGATCTGCGATTTCTAAATTGCGATTCGCAGGTAATCGCAATTGGAAAATCACAGATTCCGGTTTTCATGAATCAGGCTGCAAGAGTATTATCTCAGTAAGTGAGCGTCTGTACCCTTCCCTTATCCCAAACAATACTACTTTCTCTAACTCATGAAATCTTGAGAATGCACCTGCCAAAGAAAGAACACGCTAAACAAGCAAAAAACATTTCAAAATGAAGGCCTCGGGCTAATTTTAAGTAAACATTTAAACATGCACTTCAAATACATGGTTATACTTGTGCACATGTAATTTAAGAACAAATGCAAATGAGAGTAAAAAGCATACATGATTACACTTTCTTTTTTTTATTTTTCACTCCTTTAACATGTGCACTTTATTTTAATGTCTTCAATTAAGTGTACAGGTAAGCCCTCCCTCCCCACATAATGGCACCACATCTTACTGATGTCAGAAGAAAGTTTGTAAACCTTCAAACAGCTAATTGGGGATTGTCCATACGGACAAGAGGAACAAAATTGAAGATATGGAACAAGTGTTTAAAGGCGAAAGATACAAAAGACTTGTTGGGTAACATAACTTCACATACAAGCAATACTATCACCAATATATGATTTCTGTACAAGCCCCATGGAACTGGGCAGCCTTCACAGAGGCAAGTAACGTCCTGTAACAATGCATTTGAACAATTTGGAATGACAAAGGACAATCAAGTCCTCCATGCATTATAGAACATGGGAATGTTTGCTCCACAATACTGCCATCATTCTTTGTTCCAGTTTTCAATCCTTAGTCAAGTGCCAAAAAGTAAAAAAGCCATGCCTCGTCTTGGTTCTTTTTCGCGAAGTTACATTTGTCAAGCTGTATTGAGCTACAGTCGTTTAGAAGCATTTGCGATGGACAATTGAAGGCCCAGATTCATCATACTCCTGCTTGCTGATCCACATCTACTGGAAGGTGGAGAGGGAGGCCAGGATGGAGCCACCAATCCAGACAGAGTACTTGCGCTCAGGTGGGGCAATGATCTTAATTTTCATTGTGCTTGGTGCTCGAGCTGTGATTTCCTTCTGCATTCTGTCTGCAATACTGAGGTACATTGTGGTACCATCAGACAACACTGTGTTGGCATACAAGTCTTTCAATAGGACTTTCAGAATATATGCAAACATGAGTTAAAGTATAAATGCCAACGTGGGCATAGAATACAGCTTCATGTTTAAACTGAACATTAGTGCACGGGTTTATTAAGCTTCTGTTTCTCAATAAATACATTTTATTAACGCGTTTAAATGTTCACACGTTAATATTATTAAGGCACACAGTAAATACATTGTCAAATATAAATTCATAATTGCACATTGATAACGTGTAGAGGGTGGAGCCTACATTGGGCTACTCCACTGATTTCTCCACTTCACATTCTCCTGAAGCACTATTTCGTCTTATTTCCTCTCCATTTAAAGTTCTCTGCCCTTCCCAGATTTCTCTTTCCTACCTCATCCCGTCATCTCCTATTCACATCTCTCTCTCTCTCCTTCCATGTAGTGTTAACTTTCTTCTCTTTATCTAATCTCTCTTTCCTGTCACCGGGACATCTCTCCCACCTTGGCGCCACTTTTCTTTCTTTTCATGTCCTTTCTCTCCAACCACCTCTTCCACTCCCCCCTCGCCCCGCGACCCCCCCCCCCCCGAACGACTTTTGCCTTTTCATGCTGACTTAACACCTGCCCGCCCCTGAGGCTGCTCTCCTACCTCTCTATGACTCTATCTCCTCCTCCCTCTCACCTCACCTCTCCTCTGCACATGCTATCTCATCGCATTCATCTCAGCCTTCTCCCGCCCTCTCCCCACTGACGTTTCTTTTTCCTCTGCTTTCACACTCATCTGTGCTGGGCCTCTCCGTGCTTTTTCCCAGACCTCACAGCATGTGGTTACGGCTTAAAAACCCAAGGATTGTAGGGGGCGTCACACCTGACACGGACATCCTTTGAACGCTATGCCCCTCCCCCATCTCTCCTGGTACCCGGATATCTCATTCCGGCTGCATCAAAAATGATGAGCAGGTTGGAGAGAACCCAGGCTGCAGCTGTGAACCGCTGATGACAATGACGACAAAAGGGGCCATTAGACCAGCGAAGAGGCCTGGCTGAAACATTTCCAACAAATTGCTTTTTTGCGCAGTTGATGTGATGGGCACTTTTATTCTGCCTCTTACTGTGAGATAGCCTCTTTCCGAGTCTAGGCTACCACAGACAGGAGCATCGGATATGCGAGTAAAATACAGTTTGAGGAAGGCGTATAAATCATGTTAAATGTAAAAGCAGAGATTGGAGCAACCCTGGGGGTGATTGATGTGCTAGAGAGCATATCTCAGTAGGTTGAAGCACCCGCTGCAGAGATGTCCGCGTTACCTGCAGGCCAAAGGTTCACATTTCGGTAAGGAAGGCTCAGCTTTTCATTCTTTTGAGGTAACTATAATGATTAATTTGGCTCTCCCTGTTAATATCAACTGCTCCCATTCACAACATAATACAACTGTGCATTGTTGGGTCCAACGTTGACCTTTTACACATGTGCACAATGCAGAGGGGCTCAAAATTGTGACTCTGGAGTCAGTGACACCAGGTAAATCTCTGTTAATCCTTTGGTACATCTAAGGCACAATGAAATAGGCACTGGCAAAGCCAATAGGTGTGTGTGTATATAGATAGATAGATAGATAGATAGATAGATAGATAGATAGATAGATAGATAGATAGATAGATAGATAGATAGATAGATAGATAGATAGATAGATAGATAGATAGATAGATAGATAGATAGATAGATAGATACTGAAAAACACAGGTTTCAGGGACGTTATACTTAGTTGGACATTTCACTCGTACAAAACCAGACAAATTCGGCCATTATAGTTAGTTGAGCTAACCATAACTCGCACCCCCGCAATGCACTGCTGATGACGTCACATATTACAAAATTCATGACATGCTCAGTAACATCACTGATGACATCTCAAATTGCATCACTTCACTGATGACATCATCCAGTGACTATGTGTTTCTGTAAAGTTTAAATATGATATATATATATATATATATATATATATATATCACGCTCCATGGGGTTGTCCAAGTAGCGGGTAGCACCCGAGCCTGCGTGCGCCTTCCCCAAAGCGTTAGTTGGTATGGGCAGTTGCGTGTTTGAAATAGGCCCGACGCGTTTCGGAAATTTATTTTCCTCATCAGGGGCCAGCAGTAAAGTGCACGACGTCTACCATCTCCCTATATGAAAACACACATTGTGCTTGTGGGAGATGTAGTCCATATATCCTGGATGGATGCACTTTCAAATTACTGCTCGTTCCAAAGGCTCTACCATGAGCCCCAAACATCACTCCTGTCCTCATCCATCACGCAGCTCCACATACGAGACTTCTTGGATAGCGAGTCTCGTGGCCCCCGTTTCTTTGGGGTGGTGCAACCCAGCGGCGGACCGCCGCTAATGTATCACGCTCCATGGGGTTGTCCAAGTAGCGGGTAGCACCCAAGCCGGCGTGCGCCTTCCCCAAAGCGTTAGTTGGTATGGGCAGTTGCGTGTTTGAAATAGGCCCGACGCGTTTCGGAAATTTATTTTCCTCATCAGGGGCCAGCAGTAAAGTGCACGACGTCTACCATCTCCCTATATGAAAACACACATTGTGCTTGTGGGAGATGTAGTCCATATATCCTGGATGGATGCACTTTCAAATTACTGCTCGTTCCAAAGGCTCTACCATGAGCCCCAAACATCACTCCTGTTCTCATCCATCACGCAGCTCCACATACGAGACTCCTTGGATAGCGAGTCTTGTGGCCCCCGTTTCTTCGGGGTGGTGCAACCCAGCGGCGGACCGCCGCTAATGTATCACGCTCCATGGGGTTGTCCAAGTAGCGGGTAGCACCCAAGCCTGCGTGCGCCTTCCCCAAAGCGTTAGTTGGTATGGGCAGTTGCGTGTTTGAAATAGGCCCGACGCGTTTCGGAAATTTATTTTCCTCATCAGGGGCCAGCAGTAAAGTACACGACGTCTACCATCTCCCTATATGAAAACACACATTGTGCTTGTGGGAGATGTAGTCCATATATCCTGGATGGATGCACTTTCAAATTACTGCTCGTTCCAAAGGCTCTACCATGAGCCCCAAACATCACTCCTGTCCTCATCCATCACGCAGCTCCACATACGAGACTCCTTGGATAGCGAGTCTCGTGGCCCCCGTTTCTTCGGGGTGGTGCAACCCAGCGGCGGACCGCCGCTAATGTATCACGCTCCATGGGGTTGTCCAAGTAGCGGGTAGCACCCGAGCCTGCGTGCGCCTTCCCCAAAGCGTTAGTTGGTATGGGCAGTTGCGTGTTTGAAATAGGCCCGACGCGTTTCGGAAATTTATTTTCCTCTTCAGGGGCCAGCAGTAAAGTGCACGACGTCTACCATCTCCCTATATGAAAACACACATTGTGCTTGTGGGAGACGTAGTCCATATATCCTGGATGGATGCACTTTCAAATTACTGCTCGTTCCAAAGGCTCTACCATGAGCCCCAAACATCACTCCTGCCCTCATCCATCACGCAGCTCCACATACGAGACTCCTTGGATAGCGAGTCTCGTGGCCCCCGTTTCTTCGGGGTGGTGCAACCCAGCGGCGGACCGCCGCTAATGTATCACGCTCCATGGGGTTGTCCAAGTAGCGGGTAGCACCCGAGCCTGCGTGCGCCTTCCCCAAAGCGTTAGTTGGTATGGGCAGTTGCGTGTTTGAAATAGGCCCGACGCGTTTCGGAAATTTATTTTCCTCTTCAGGGGCCAGCAGTAAAGTGCACGACGTCTACCATCTCCCTATATGAAAACACACATTGTGCTTGTGGGAGACGTAGTCCATATATCCTGGATGGATGCACTTTCAAATTACTGCTCGTTCCAAAGGCTCTACCATGAGCCCCAAACATCACTCCTGTCCTCATCCATCACGCAGCTCCACATACGAGACTCCTTGGATAGCGAGTCTCGTGGCCCCAGTTTCTTCGGGGTGGTGCAACCCAGCGGCGGACCGCCGCTAATGTATCACGCTCCATGGGGTTGTCCAAGTAGCGGGTAGCACCCGAGCCTGCGTGCGCCTTCCCCAAAGCGTTAGTTGGTATGGGCAGTTGCGTGTTTGAAATAGTCCCGACGCGTTTCGGAAATTTATTTTCCTCATCAGGGGCCAGCAGTAAAGAGCACGACGTCTACCATCTCCCTATATGAAAACACACATTGTGCTTGTGGGAGATGTAGTCCATATATCCTGGATGGATGCACTTTCAAATTACTGCTCGTTCCAAAGGCTCTACCATGAGCCCCAAACATCACTCCTGTCCTCATCCATCACGCAGCTCCACATACGAGACTCCTTGGATAGCGAGTCTCGTGGCCCCCGTTTCTTCGGGGTGGTGCAACCCAGCGGCGGACCGCCGCTAATGTATCACGCTCCATGGGGTTGTCCAAGTAGCGGGTAGCACCCGAGCCTGCGTGCGCCTTCCCCAAAGCGTTAGTTGGTATGGGCAGTTGCGTGTTTGAAATAGGCCCGACGCGTTTCGGAAATTTATTTTCCTCATCAGGGGCCAGCAGTAAAGTGCACGACGTCTACCATCTCCCTATATGAAAACACACATTGTGCTTGTGGGAGATGTAGTCCATATATCCTGGATGGATGCACTTTCAAATTACTGCTCGTTCCAAAGGCTCTACCATGAGCCCCAAACATCACTCCTGCCCTCATCCATCATGCAGCTCCACATACGAGACTCCTTGGATAGCGAGTCTCATGGCCCCCGTTTCTTCGGGGTGGTGCAACCCAGCGGCGGACCGCCGCTAATGTATCACGCTCCATGGGGTTGTCCAAGTAGCGGGTAGCACCCGAGCCTGCGTGCGCCTTCCCCAAAGCGTTAGTTGGTATGGGCAGTTGCGTGTTTGAAATAGGCCCGACGCGTTTCGGAAATTTATTTTCCTCATCAGGGGCCAGCAGTAAAGTGCACGACGTCTACCATCTCCCTATATGAAAACACACATTGTGCTTGTGGGAGATGTAGTCCATATATCCTGGATGGATGCACTTTCAAATTACTGCTCGTTCCAAAGGCTCTACCATGAGCCCCAAACATCACTCCTGTCCTCATCCATCACGCAGCTCCACATACGAGACTCCTGGATAGCGAGTCTCGTGGCCCCCGTTTCTTCGGGGTGGTGCAACCCAGCGGCGGACCGCCGCTAATGTATCACGCCCCATGGGGTTGTCCAAGTAGCGGGTAGCACCCGAGCCTGCGTGCGCCTTCCCCAAAGCGTTAGTTGGTATGGGCAGTTGCGTGTTTGAAATAGGCCTGACGCGTTTCGGAAATTTATTTTCCTCATCAGGGGCCAGCAGTAAAGTGCACGACGTCTACCATCTCCCTATATGAAAACACACATTGTGCTTGTGGGAGATGTAGTCCATATATCCTGGATGGATGCACTTTCAAATTACTGCTCGTTCCAAAGGCTCTACCATGAGCCCCAAACATCACTCCTGTCCTCATCCATCACGCAGCTCCACATACGAGACTCCTTGGATAGCGAGTCTCTTGGCCCCCGTTTCTTCGGGGTGGTGCAACCCAGCGGCGGACCGCCGCTAATGTATCACGCTCCATGGGGTTGTCCAAGTAGCGGGTAGCACCCGAGCCTGCGTGCGCCTTCCCCAAAGCGTTAGTTGGTATGGGCAGTTGCGTGTTTGAAATAGGCCCGACGCGTTTCGGAAATTTATTTTCCTCATCAGGGGCCAGCAGTAAAGTGCACGACGTCTACCATCTCCCTATATGAAAACACACATTGTGCTTGTGGGAGATGTAGTCCATATATCCTGGATGGATGCACTTTCAAATTACTGCTCGTTCCAAAGGCTCTACCATGAGCCCCAAACATCACTCCTGTCCTCATCCATCACGCAGCTCCACATACGAGACTCCTTGGATAGCGAGTCTCGTGGCCCCCGTTTCTTCGGGGTGGTGCAACCCAGCGGCGGACCGCCGCTAATGTATCACGCTCCATGGGGTTGTCCACTAGATTGTGTGCTTCCCGGACCACACTTCCCAGAATGCACAGTCTCATTTGAGCCTCCCATCAGTGGGTGTGTTATATATAAAATGGGGAAGTGGGTCGGCGGTTGCGCACACCGCTTCCGTTAAAGCCCCTGAAGAGAAGCATATGGAGCTTCGAAACGCGTCCGGCAGATCCCGTACGGAGCGTCGTCTACGAGTGGATCCCTGTCCTCACCTATACATAAACCAAGCTGCTGTTCGCGTGCTACTCAAAGGTGGACACCTTCGAGCATTGATATATATATATATATATATATATATATATATATATATATATATATATATATATTTCCTACTGGCGGTCGCCAGTAGGTAGTTATAGTTAGGACCTAGTTTCCATAGGAAATCCGCAACATTCTATTTGGAATAACTTTGGAGCCGGTGGACAAATCTTCGCGAAATTCTCCAAGAAGATGCCCTGCTCCGCTCCTTCCCTGAAAGTTTGGGGTTGATCCGTCAAGTGGGGGGGGTTCCAAAACATGTTTTCCCCATGCAATTTTCCATAGGAACTTTAGCCAGGGCAACAGCCCGAACGGCTGAACGGAATTACACCAAATTTGGCAAAAAGGTAGAGTTCGGTACGCAGATAACCCTTTTTGTTAAACAGTGTAAATCCGTTCAGGAGTTCCTGAGAAAATCAAAAGTAAAATCATAGATATATCTTGAGGAGCTTACCGTAAGCTTACAGTACGCATACCTTCCCGAGCACGAGTTGAATGCTAATTGGCAGTCAACACTCCAAACCAGGAAGTGTTGGCAGCCATCTTGTGCCTCTGTAGAACCGAGGCACAAGAAAGCAGAAAAACAAACGAGCAGAGCGTAAAAAGGGGGCAGGGTAGAAACACCCTGACCCCCTAGTCCTGCTCAGGGGGTCCAACAAGGACCCCCAAGGCCCCCAATTTTTTTTTTTAAATCGCGTAGGTACGCGTACCCCGTGAAAAAAAAACACCCCGGTCTTCTTTTTTCAAATTAGCCCCCGGGGGACCAAATCACAAGGGCATAATGCAAAACTGTGTGGGGGGGCCCAATCCCCACCCACACTGCCCCGGGGACCGCCACCCCCCTCAGGGCAAAGTAATTCTGATAGCGGGGGGCACCCGGCTCCCCCCGCAGCCCCGGGGACTGCCACCCCCCGGGGCCTTGATATTGATGATGGAGGGCCCCTAAGGCCCCCCGAGCCTCGGGGACCGCCACCCCCGGGACTTTATTACTAAGTATGTGGGGGGGGGGGCTCATGGCCCCCCCGCAGCCCCGGGGCTTCGAATAAAATAAATAAAAATAAAAAAACTATGTGGGGGGCTCAAGCCTCCCCCCAGCCCCGGGGACCACCACCCCCCGGGGCTTTTTTAATTGTTGGGAGGGGGGCCGCGTGGCCCCCCTCCTGGACCCCTTGATGGCCCTGGGGACCGCCACCCCCCAGGCTCCTGCAGTGTCCCGGGGTGCCTACCCCCGGACACTGCTGTTTGCTATGGTAAGGCGGGTGCCTCGTGGCTCCCGCCCTACCATAACAAACTTCTTTGGTTTTTGGAAGAGAGAGCAGGAAACCTGCTCTCTCTTCCAAAAACCAAAGACTATTGCTTTTCTGCATGGGGAGCAGCATGTTAGCTGCTCCCCATGCAGAAAAGCAATGCCAGCTCCCGCAGGATGCAGGAAGCTGGCAGGGACCGTGGGGGGTTTGGGGACCCGCCCACGGCCCCCAACAAGGAGGGCCATTCCTCGGGGGATGTGGTCCCCGGGGCCAGAAGTGGCCCAGGAGGGGGGCACGCGGCCCCCCTCCCAAAACAAAAATATATATATTTTTTTTAAAAAGGCCGGCCCCGGGGGATGTGGTCCCTGGGGCCAAAGGTGGCCACAGGAGGGGGGCAAAGCAGCCCCGTCCTAATTTAAAAATAAATAAATAAAAAAGGCCCATGCCACGGGGGATGGGGTCCCCAGGTGGAATATGGCCCTGGGTGGGGGGGCCACGCGGCCCCTTCCCGATTTAAAAAAATAAATAAATAAATTGGGGGCAGGCCGTGGGGGATGGGGTCCCCAGGGCCAAACAAATAAGAAAAAGAAGGGGGGCTACACAGCCCCCCTTCTTAGAAGTATATATATATTATTTTAAAGGGATCGGGAGTAGGCCACGCCCCCTCCCTGCACCTCTCTGCAAATGCACCCCCTCCCTTGCAGGGAGGTGTAATGAGGCCATGCCCCTTTTTACACCTCTCTGCAACAGAGCCCCCTGGCCCATACTGGAGGCTCCTGGTGGGCTAGTTGGCCCCCAGGGACCCACAGTATGCAAGGGGAATTAGTTCCCCCTCTGAAAAAGTGTCAGGGGGCTGCGTTGCAAAGAGGTGTAAAAAGGGGCGTAGCCTCATTACACCTCTCTGCAATGCAGCCCCCCTGGTGTATACTGGAGGTTCCTGGTGGGCTAGTTGGCCCCCAGGGACCCCCAGTATTCAAGGGAAATTAGTTCCCCCTCCGAAAAAGCACCAGGGGGCTGCATTGCGGAGAGGTGTAAAAAGGGGCGTGGCCTCATTACACCTCTCTGCAACGCAGCCCCCTGGCGCATACTGGAGGTTCCTGGTGGGCTAGTTGGCCCCCAGGGACTCTCAGTATGCAAGGGGAATTAGTTCCCCCTCTGAAAAAGCGCCAGGGGGCTGCGTTGCACTGAGGTGTAAAAAGGGGCGTGGCCTCATTACACATCTCTGCAACGCAGCCCCCTGGCGCATACTTGAGGTTCCTGGTGGGTTAGTTGGCCCCCAGGGACCCTCAGTATGCAAGGGAAATTAGTTCCCCCTCTGCAAACGCGCCAGGGGGCTGCGTTGCAGAGAGGTGTAATGAGGCCACGCCCCTTTTCTACACCACTCTGCAACCGAGCCCTCTGGCGCATACTGGAGGTTCCTGGTGGGCTAGTTGGCCCCCATGGATCCCCAGTATACAAGGGGTCTTAATCCCCCAACTTAGAACTCGGTACAGGGCGTGTTTGCACAGTGGTGAAGGTAGGGGGCGGGGCTAGAGGTGATATGTGTGCAAACATGCCCTGTGGCGCGTTTTAAGTTGGGGAATTAATTCTTCTTCAAACCAGAGGTCCCCTAGGGGCCAATTAGTCAAACAGGTACCTCCAGTAAGCACCACGGAGCTGTGTTGCAGAGTGTTGTAAAAAGGGGACGTGCCCTCTGAACACCTGTCTGCAACGCAGCTCCCTGGCGCATACTGGAGGAATCTGGTGGGCTAGTTGTCTCACAGAGGACCTCAGGATTCAAGAGGAATTAATTTCCCAACCCAAAATGCGCCACAGGGCGTGTTTGCACACATGTTACCTCAGGCCCCGCCCCCTTCCTTCACTATTGAGCAAAATATTCCTGTAAAATCAGCCGAACTACGAATTCTGATTTACTCACCTGTTATCACAAGAGACGTCAGTACTGCATCTTTGAGCTCACTACTGATCCTGAAAAGTAATTCTAACCATACTTACAGTAACTTGAATTTCCTTCGATAGGCTAACATTGACTATTTTCACTTGGAAATTTTTCTAAGTGTGGAGTTTTGGAAGTTTAAAAAATTCCTCAAAAGTTAGTTGAACTACGAATTCCGATTTACTCACCTGTTATCAGGAGAGATCTCAGTGCTGCATCTTTCAGCCCAATACTGATCCTGAAAGTAATTCTAACCATAGTTACAGTAACTTGAATTTCCTTCCATAGGCTAACATTGACTGGTTTCACTTGGACATTTTTCTAAGTGTGGAGTTTTGGAACTTAAAAAAATTCCTTTAAAATCAGCCGAACTACGAATCCCGATTTACTCACCTGTTATCAGGAGAGACCTCTGTGCTGCATCTTTCAGCCCACTACTGATCCTGAAAAGTAATTGTAACCATACTTACAGTAACTTGAATTTCCTTCCGTAGGCTAACATTGACTGGTTTCACTGGGAATTTTTTTTAAGTGTGGAGTTTTGGAACTTTAAAAAATTCCTTTAAAATCAGCCAAACTACGAATTCCGATTTACTCACCTGTTATCGGGAGAGACCTCAGTGCTGCATCTTTCAGCCCACTACTGATCCTGAGAAGTAATTCTAACCACACTTACAGTAACTTGAATTTCCTTCCTTAGACTAACATTGACTGGTTTCACTTGGACATTTTTCTAAGTGTGGAGTTTTGGAACTTAAAAAAATTCCTTTAAAATCAGCCGAACTACGAATCCCGATTTACTCACCTGTTATCAGGAGAGACATCTGTGCTGCATCTTTCAGCCCACTACTGATCCTGAAAAGTAATTCTAATCGTAGTTACAGTAACTTGAAATTTCTTCTATAGGCTAACATTGACTGGTTTCACTTGGAAATTTTTTAGTGTGAAGTTTTGGAACTTAAAAAAATTCCTCTAAAATCAGCTGAACTACGAAATCCGATTTACTCACCTGTTATCAGGAGAGACCTCAGGGCTGCATCTTTCAGCCCACTACTGATCCTGAAAAGCAATTCTAATCGTAGTTACAGTAACTTGAATTTCCTTCCATAGGATAGCATTGCCTGCTAAATATAATATATATAAATGAAAAAAATACTTTACAAAAATAAAAATATTACAATTTCAATATTTTTAAAAACGTTTATTTTTCAGTTTATTTAAAAAAATAGGTATTGTAATTTAAAAAATAAAATATCTAAAAATAAATAATTTAAAATAATGTAGTAAATCAGTATAAAAAAACATAACAATACATTTAAAAATTATCATTTACAAAACCTTTGAAATTCACTGAGAAAACCATAGGTTTCAGCCACGTTATAGTTAGGAATTAGCATTTAAAAAACCTTTGAAATTCACTGAAAAAACCATATGTTTCAGCCACGTTATAGTTAGGAATTAGCATTTAAAAAACCTTAGAAATTCACTAAAAAAACCATAGGTTTCAGCCATGTTATAGTTAGGAATTAGCATTTAAAAAACCTTAGAAATTCACTGAAAAAAACATAGGTTTCGTACATGTTATAGTTAGCTGGACATTTCACTCATACAAAACCATTGAAATTCCCCCGTTATAGTTAGTTCAGCTAACTATAACTCGCACGCCCGCAATGCTCTGCTGATGACGTCACATATTACATCACTCATGACATGGTCAGTGACATCACTGATGACATCTCAAATGACATCACTGATGACATCACTGATAACAACATCCTTGTGAAAGAGTGGCAGACCTCCTCTCAGCGTAATATAACCCTTGATACACACATTCAAAAATAGAAACTAAAAAATGTTTTTAAATGGAGATACCAATACCAGTTAGAACAACCTATTCAGTAATTCCAAAATCTACATGCACATCCACTCATTCACCAACAGTTCTATACAGTCACTCATACATGTACTCACTCATCATATGTACTCATACACCTATACATCCTGTTACACACCGACACTCATCCACATACTCACACATGCAAATAAACTATCAAATATCCATTTATATGCATATACAGCTATACACACACCACTGGGAAACATCCTTTACAACGCAACTTTTACCACGCAGTGCCTCTACGACGCAACTTTTACAACGCAAACCATTACAATGCATTGCTCTGGGGGGCGCTCTAGGATAGGGAATAAGTTTAATTTACTATCCAACACCTTCCCTAGTGTCCACGGGGACTGGAGTTGGAATAGTAAATTAAACTATTCACTATCCAGCACCCCAAAGCGATATGCGTTGTAAAGGTTTGCGTTGTAAAAACCGCGTTGTAAAGGCATGCGTGGTAAAAGCATGCATTGTAATGTTATACATCCCACACCACTACACTTACTTTTACAGAAACGTACACATACTTATTCTCTTAAACAATCACTTATAGAAACACATACTTATTTATACAGCAACTCGTCCAATCTCTCACTCTCACATATAATCACTTATATACATCAATACTCACATATAGTGGATTAAAACATATGTAGTTACTCATAAAGATACTATTGAGACAGTCATTCACTCACTAACACACCCATATACACACTCATCCACCCATATAGTCCTGCACACATGCTGTCTTCAAAACACATACAAACAGTGAGTCACTCATTCATGCATCTATACGCTAAGTAATATGCCCCACCGAACCATACAGACAATCATACTGATACTCAAAAAACAAACTAATAACCCATATACACACTCATGTAGCTACTCACCAACCCATGCAGCCACTTATAGACAAAGTGAGACACTGATACAGATATTTACATATGTAAACATTACTCGCTAATACATGTATTCACTAAGATACACTTAATAAGTCAGTTATGCAATCATTTTTACAAAAAAAACATCCATTCGGACACTTATTTACCCATTTATTCTTCCATCGACCTTTAGATATACATTTATAAAAAATATTTATTTTTCAGAAAGACACACATTCACTGGATGATGTCATCAGTGATGTCATGAGTGATGTCACTGACCATGTCATGAGGGTTGTAATATGTGACGTCATCAGCAGTGCATTGCGTGCGCATGAGTTATAGTTAGCTGAACTAACTATAACGGGGAAATTTCAATGGTTTTGTATGAGTGAAATGTCCAGCTAACTATAACATGTATGAAACCTATGTTTTTTTTCAGTGAATATATATATATATATGAACAGAAACTCGCCATACACCAAACAGTGTCACCAACTCTTTCCTGAGACTGGATAAATGACGAAGAGTGGAGCCCAAATTTGATGCCAAATCAAAGGTGTCTTTATTCGTGCAAGTTGTAGCTTAGCATGCCGCCATGACGTGTTTCGACTGTATCCACAGTCTTGATCACATGAATATATATATATATATGCCAAGGAGTATTGAAGAATAAGTGGGTGTATAGGTGTCTAAATGGATGATTTAGTAGGTGCGTGACTGACTGTATAAGTGACTGATTAAACGTGTCTTACTGAATGCATTGGTTAGTGACTAAACTGTGTTAATGTCTGTCAATTGGAGTGTAAGCAGCTGAATGGGTTGGTGAGTAGCTACATGAGTGTCTATATGGGTTATTGATTGGTTGTCTGAGTATCTGTATGAGTGCCTGAGTGTCTGTGTGGGTGGGTGGGGTGTGTGTGACTGTGCATAGATGTGTGATTGGGTGATTCACTGGGTGTATGGGTTTGAGTACATCTGTGAAGGGCTGTATGGGTGGGTGCGTGTGTGTATGGGTGTGTTGGTGAGTGCATGGATGTCTCAGTGCTACATGTGTGAGTAACTACATATGTGAAAGGCAGTATATATAAGTGTTGGAGTATATAAATGACTATATGTGAGAGTGAGCAATTGTGAGAGTGGCTGTATGGATGAGGGGGTGCTTGTATCAGTTATTATATAAGAGAGTAAGTATGTGCTAGTATCTGTATGAATAAGTGAGGTGGTGTGTGTATAACTGTATCATTGAGTAAATGGGAGTGTGATTGATTCTTTGCATGACTGACTAGGTGTGTGAGTAACTCTATGGATGAGTGGTGGGGTGTGAGTGTCTGTATGGGTGTATGAGTGCAAATGATAGTGCTGTATTGATGAGTGACTGCGTGTATTAGTGACTGTATGTGTGGATGAGTGGATGTGTGTGTAGACCTAGAAATCAGTGAGTGGGTATGTAGTAACTGATATTAGTGTGTCTATGGTTTCAAAAATGGTAGTCTGTATTTTAGAGTAGGTGTATCAAAGGTTATATTAGGGTGT
Organism: Lissotriton helveticus; assembly: GCF_964261635.1. Taxonomy (NCBI): domain Eukaryota; kingdom Metazoa; phylum Chordata; class Amphibia; order Caudata; family Salamandridae; genus Lissotriton; species Lissotriton helveticus. Next base: position 1,700,911,645 of record NC_136057.1, read on the forward strand.
GAGGAGGTGCATCAGATTATCACGTGGATGATGTCATCAGTGATGTAATTTGAGATGTCATCAATGATGTCACTGACCATGTCATGAATGATGTAATATGTGACGTCATCAGCTGGGGCGCGAGTTATGGTTAGCTCAATTAACTATAACGGCCGTATTTCTCTGGTTTTGTAAAAGTGAAATGTCCAACTAACTATAACGTCCCGTAGAGGGGTGCGAAGACCCCGATGATGAAGCATGACACCAAGGGTCCTTTTGGTGTGTGAGGGGTATTTAAAAAACACTGTGTGCTCCCCACCACTGTAGGGATCACCCTCACACCGTTTGTGGATTCTATTTGTTTAAAAAATCTGTGTAGGGAGAACGAATCCACTAGTACTCTCTCTCTGTCCCCTTTTTAGGTCGAGCCTATCCCATTCCGCAGGAATGGATAGGGGAGAATTTTAGAGGCCAAAATAGGTTCTCAAACCATCGGTGGATTTAAGACAGTTCACGTGGGTCACGTGGACACAAGCACACGCATTTCCCTACATTAAAGCCATTAGTCTCCCTCCCACAGGCTTCCCCAGCGTGCGCAGTGCGCGCTGGCCTCACTTCTCCTCCCCCTAATTGCTTTTTTTCACGGCCGCCAGGCCGTGAGCTACATCAAAGGGTTCAGCTCCCCGCCCCCTGCTTCACGGACGCTTCTCAGGCACCCAGCCTGCCCAATACTTGTTTTTTTTTTTGCCGCACGGCGTAAATGCTTGTTTTTTTTGCCGCGCTGCGCCAATGCTTGTTTACAGTGCGACGGTTTTCTTGAGTCGTGCATTCAACTCTTGGCTTCTCCACTAATGTATGGTGTGATCTGGATAAAGTAGCTTTATCCCCGCCATGCTCCAGCTGCTAAACGCGGAGCTCGTTAAACGTTCCTTAAGTCCTCTGCAATGCAAGTGGAGTTAGTGAGGGAAGGGGGCGTGCAGGGGTTTTATGATCCAGGTGGTGGAGAAACGCACAAAGTGATGGGGGTGAAGTGGGAGGAATATGAATGAAAACAAAAACAAGGCACTGGGAGAACACCACTCTTTCTGGCGTTAAAGGCTGAGCAGAGTGTCCCAGACACCAGCTACCTCCCCTCAGGAGCGACAGGAAAGTTAGGATCCAGACAACAGGAGTCTTTTCTGGCCATAAAACACTACCTGCTGCAGCAGGAGGCTGCCAAGAAGAAACGGTGCTTGTTTCTAGCGGTTTCCTTCAAAGATTGTGGGCCACTCAATAAAAGAAGGTATTGTGTATTTTTGGGGGGTGGGGCAGTGTGATTACAACATTTTTTTCCTGATAACTGTATTTTATTATTTTTACTATATCTGGGTTTAGCATCCTGTCTGGTTGAATTTGAAAGGTGATGTGTTTGCACTCAGCACTGCAAGAGCCGTAATTGACATGACCCCCTGGCATGAACATATTGTTCCGACATAAAGTTTTATTTCAAAAGGTATTGGGCAAAATAAAATTGTGTGTTGTGGTGAAAAATACTGTTAACAGAACGAGCAGAGTTTAGCAGTGTTGTTTTCGTATATAGCGCTGAGCAACTTGAGTGGTTTCAAAACACTGTAGAAGATATGTCATGCAGAGTCAGGGTCGTGCTTGCCCTCCAATGTGGTATGTTTTGTCTAGGCTAGAGGCAGATATGTTTTATGTGGCGATCACCACAGGCGTTCACAGTTATAATGAGGGTACTCTGAGGGCAATGTAGGCTTCGGTCTTGATCTTGCTAGTTTTACCTTTCCACTTAACTCTCCTTGCCCCGCCGAGAAGCACGTTTAGCCTAACATTACTTAAATTTGACTGAAGTCTATCAATCTGATGTCAAACAATCATGACAAAGTAAAGAGCAGCAACTGAATAAACGAGCTTTACACGGTTGCAAAAATACAAACAAAAACATATTTAGTTACTCCCAATTTTGGCAAGTAATGGGGGTGTGGTACTAAGAGTTGAAGTTAGTTGCTCACAAGGGTATGCTGGCTTTTAAAATTCTGGTCTTCTGGTTCCGAAGTGGACATGTTAGAGACTTTAGTGAGGTGGGCTGGCTTTATTCTACAATTAACCCCTGGAGTTATTGGTGGTGTTTGCAGTCGGGTATCACAGAACAGCTTTTTAAACTTTAATTAACCTATGCTCACTATTGGCCTAGCTTCTAAAATGAATAATGGAGGAGGCTGATGGCTGCAGAATTTGCTGGTGGGATGGCAATGGGAAACTTTAATACACGCCATGAAACAACGCCACCAAGGGACAGATGTATTTAGTTGAATTCACAAAGTCTCATAGGTGGCCTTATATGCTCACAGTCATGCCATGTGTACAACAGCTCTACTCACTTCTCTAAGTGATAAAAGCCCCAATTCAAAATGTATTTAGGTAACGCAGAGGAAACCAAGACAGATCTTGTTATTGTGCCAATCTAATGCTTCAAGGTAAATGACAGCAGAATTGCATTTAGCTTTCAATTGTGTCTCCCCCGTTCGCCCTTTCCTCTCATCCCCTTTGTCTCTGTGCATCGCTCTTCTGTCTCTGTTCCCCTGCAGACATTTCTTCCGCCCCCTTAGCTCACTCTCTCCCGCTCACCCTCACTTACCCTCTCACCCTCACACACCCTCACACTCACTTACCCTCTCACCCTCACACACCCTCACACCCTCACCCACCCTCACTTCCCCTCTCACCCTCACACACCTCTCACCCTCTCACATCCCCTCAACCTCCCTCCCATCCCCTCACCATCCATTACACCCCCTCACCCTCACACCCCCTCACCCTCACACCCCCATCCTCACTCACATCCTCACCTTCACACCCCCTCACCCTCACACCCCCTCACCCTTACACCCCCTCACCCACCCTCTCACCCTCACCCACCCTTTCACCCTCACTCACCCTTTCACCCTCACACACCCTCACCCTTTCACCCTCTTACCCTCAGACACCCTCTCACCCTCACACACACCCTCACCCCCACATTCCCTCACATCCCCTCAGCCTCCCTCACACCCTCACACACCCTCACCCTCACACCCCCTCACCCTCTTACACCCCCTCACCCTCCCCCACACCCTCACCCTCTCACCCTCCCCCACACCCTCCCCCACACACCCCCTCACCCTCACACCCCTCATCCTCACACCCCCTCACCCTACCTCAGCCTTACACACCCTCACCCTCACACACCCTCACCCTCTCACACACCCTCACCCTCTCACACACCCTCACCTCTCTACCACTCTACCGCCCTCACTCTACCGCTCTCACTCTACCACCCTTACTCTACTGCCCTCACTCTACCGCCCTCACTCTACCGCCCTCACTCTACAGCCCTCACACCCTCACTCTACCGCCCTCACTCTACCACTCTACCACCCTCACTCTACCGCCCTCACTCTACCACTCTACCGCCCTCACTCTACCGCTCTACCGCCCTCACTCTACCACTCTACCGCCCTTACTCTACCGCCCTCTCTCACTATACCGCCCTCACTCACTCTATCGCCCTCACTCACTCTATCTATCTATCACCCTCCCTCACTCTATCTATCTATCTATCTATCTATCTATCTATCTATCTATCTATCTATCTATCTATCTATCTATCTATCGCCCTCCCTCTATCTATCCCCCTCCCTCTATCTATCGCCCTCCCTCTATCTATCTATCGCCCTCCCTCTATCTATCTATCACCCTCCCTCTATCTATCACCCTCCCTCTATCTATCGCCCTCCCTCTATCTATCGCCCTCCCTCTCTTCCAACCAACTCCTTCTCTAACTCCCTGTTCTCTTCTCTTCTCCTGTGCTGATCTACTGTTCTCTTCCACCCGCCTCCTTCTTTAACTCCCTGTTCTCTTCTCCTGTGCTAATCTGCTGCTCTCTTCCACCTCACCTCCTTCTCTAACCCCCTGTTCTCTTCTCTTCACCTGTGCTGATCTGTTGCTCTCTTCCACCCGCCTTCTTCACTCCCTGTTAAATTCTGCTGATCTGCTGCTCTCTTTCACCTCACCTCCTTCTCTAACTCCCTGTTCTATTCTCCTCTACTGTGCTGATCTGCTGCTCTCTTCCACCCGCCTCCTTCTTTAACTCCCTGTTCTTTTCTGCTCGCTTCCACCCGCTTCCTTCTTTAACTCCCTGTTCTCTTCTCCTGTGCTGATCTGCTTCTCTCTTCCACCCCACCACCTTCTTTAACTCCCTGTTCTCTGCTCTTCTCCTGTGCTGATCTGCTGCTCTCTTCCACCCGCCTCCTTCTTTAACTCCCTGTTCTGTTCTCCCATGCTGATCTGCTGCTCTCTTCCACCCGCCCCCTTCTCCAACTCCCTGTTCTCTTCTCCCATGCTGATCTGCTGTTCCCTTCCACCGCCTCCTCCTCTATCTCCCTGTTCTCTTCTCCTGTGCTGATCTGCTGCTCTCTTCCACCCGCCTCCTTCTTTAACTCCCTGTTTTCTTCTGCTGTGCTGATCTGCTGCTCTCTTCCACGTACATCCTTCTGTAACCGCACACACACATACATACAACCACTCACACACACACTCAACCACACACATACAACACACACACAACTACGCACACACACACACACACAACCACACACATATAACCACACACACACAACCACACACACAACCACACAAACACACACAACCACACACACACACAATCTCACACACAACCACACACACACAACCACAAACACAACCACACACACAACCACACACACAACCACACACACAACCACACACACAACCACACACACAACCACACACTCAACTACACACTCAACCACACACTCAACCACACACACAACCACACACACAACCACACGCCCAACCACAACAATACACCCAAGCACACACACAACCACAACCACACACAGACAGCCACACATACAACCTCACACAACCACACCCAACCACAGACAACCACACCCAACCACACACACAGCCACACACACAACCACACACACAACCACATACACAACCACACCCAACCACACACACAACCACACACAACCACACACAACCACACACATCTATCTATCACCCTCACTCTATCTATCTATCACCCTCACTCATCTATCGCCCTCACTCTATCTATCTATCGCCCTCACTCTATCTCTCACCCTCACTATATCTCTCGCCCTCACTCTATCTCTCGCACTCACTCTATCTCTCGCCCTCACTCTATCTATCGCCCTCATTCTATCTATCTATCGCCCTCACTCTATCTATCGCCCTCACTCTAGCTATCTATCGCCCTCCCTCTAGCTATCTATCGCCCTCACTCTATCTATGGCACCACCACTGCATCACTCAGGGGCACCACAGCATCACTCAGGGGCACAACAGCATCACTCAGGGGCACCACAACATCACTATGCACTACCACAGCATCACTGATTGCCACAGCATCACTCGTCGCCACAACATCACTCAGCGCCACCACAGTATCAATTTGGACAACCATTCAACAACAACTGGTTCAAATATGTTCTCTCAATGTTTCAAGCTTTATTACAAATGTCACAAAAATATGTTAATATTTCACTTCTGTTCTTGGATTTTCGTCACAATAAAATACACTGAACATAATCTTCACAAAAGTTATTTACAAAAGTTTAAGCTAATGCCATTATAAATTACAATAACTTTAATTTAAGTATTAATTATTTTAAAAAATTTAGCCATTGTTATTTGTAATATCAATACATCTAAGTCACGTAAATACAAAACATGTTGCATTACAAATGCTATAGGTGTCACATTTGCAAAAGATAAAAGTATTGGCATTGTAAATGACAAAGCTATTAATTTCGCTATTTTCAAAACCAACACATAAATAAAAAATGTGTCATTTACAAGACCAATAGCTCTATCTTTCCACATGCGAGACCTATTGCATTGCAAATGCTTGTTTGTTATTGTTGTTAAGCAGGTCCTGAGCCAGGGCTGTGCTGAAAAACACTTAGAATACAGTGAAAATACCTACATACACTAGGGTACACTATGGGTTAGGGTATCCCTGTGATTGGCACGACCTCCCTTGTAAGGCTCTAGTACATAATAGTACATAATTAACTGTGGGTGTAGCTTGCTTAGTAGCGCTACGCATAACTACACGAAGTGCACTTCGCACTATGCAAGCTGTGTGTAGCTACGCAAACTGCGTAGTACTCTGTGCAAAATGCTGTTCGCACTGATTGCACAGTGCCGAATGCTTGTCCGCACTGTGCAATCAGTGCAAACCGCATCTTGCACAGTGCAATCATTTGTTTTCTGCCGCTTGAGTAGATTGCCACTCGAGCGGCAGCTTTCTCAACGCGGACTGGTAGTTTCTCATTGCGAGTGGTCGCAAGCATACGCGACCACTCGCAATGAGAAACCTGACCTCCCCATGTTGAGAATCTCGCCAGGAGGTTTATTTTCCAGAAAGAAGCAAGATATATGCAGAAAGAACTAACAGAGGTGCAGAAAGAGGCCTTGTTGCAAAGTCATCCTCTGCCCCCAACTTTTTGCTGACTGGTACTGGTGGTAACTAACTGACTATCCAGTCCCTGAGCCAGTGCTATGCTGAAAGACACTTAGAATACAGTGAAAACACCTACATACATTAGGGTACACTATGGGTTGGGGTAACCCTGTGATTGGCATGACCTCCCCTGTAAGGCCCTGGTACATAATAGGGCAGGGGGATTAAAACTACCTCTAAGTCAGAGGTGTAGAAAGAAGCAAGAGCAGTGCAGAATGATCCAACAGAGGTGCAGAAAGAGGCAAGAAGGGTACAGAAAGAGGCAAGAAAAGTGCAGAAAGAAGCAAAAGTGGTGCAGAAAGAGGCAACAGAATGGCAGAAAACAGCAAGAGAGGTGCATAAAGAGGCAGAAGAGGTGCACAAAGACGCAAAAGGGATACATAAAGAGGCAAAAGGGGTACAGAAAGAAGCAAGAGAAGTGCAGTAAGAAGCAACAGATGTGCAAAGTAAGAGGCAAGAGAGGTACAGAAACAGGCAAGGGAAGTGCAGAAAGAAGCGAGAGGTGGAGAAATAGGGAAGAGGGGTGCAGAAAGAGGCATGAGGGGTGCAGAAAAAGGCATGAGGGATGCAGACATTTACCAAAGATGTGCAGAAAGAAGCAATAGCAGTGCAGAAAGAACTAATAGAGGTGTAAAAAGAGGCAAGAGGGGTGCCGAAAGAGGTAGGAGAGATGCAGAAATTGGCAAGAGAGGTACAGAAAGAGCCAGGAGGGGTGCAGAAAGAAGGAAGAGAAGTGCAGAAAGAAGCAACAGAGGTGCTGAAAAAGGCACGAAGGGTGCAGAAAGAGCAGGAGAAGTGCAGAAAGAAGCAACAGAGGTACAGAAAGAGGCAAGGGAGGTGCAGAAACAGGAAGGAAAGGTATAGAAACAGGCAAGAAAGGTATAGAAAGGGAACAGGGAAGCAAAAAGAGGCAATAGGGATGCAGAAAGAGGGAAGAGGGGTACAGGAAGAGGCAAGAGGGATGCAGAAAGAAGCAAGTGAGGTGCATAAAGAGGCAATAGAAATGCAGAAAGAGGAGAGAGAAGTGCAGAAAGAAGCACACAAGGTACACAAAGAGGCAAGGGGGTAAAGAAAGAAACAAGAGCAGTGCAGAAAGAACCAAGAGATGTTCAAAATCAGGCAAGAAAGGTACAGAAAGAGGCAAGAGATGTGCAGAAAAAGGGAAGAAGGGTGCAGAAAGAAGCAAGAGAAGTATAGAAAGAAGAAGGTGAGGTGCAGAAGGGGGCAAAGAACTACAGAAAGAGACAACTGAGTTGCAGAAACAGGCAAAAGGGGTGCAGAAAGAGAGACCAGGTGGGCAGACAGAGGCAAGAGAGGTACAGAAAGAGGGAAGAGGGATACAGAAATATGCAACAGAGGTGCAAAAAGTAGCAAGCGCAGTGCAGGAAGAACCGACAGAGGTACAGAAAGAGGCATGAGGGATACAGAAAGAGGCAAGAAAAGTGCAGGAAGAAGCAACAGAGTTCCAGAAAGAGGCGGAGAGGTGGAGAAATAGGGAAGTGGGATGCAGAAAGAGGCATGAGGGATGCAGAAATTTGCAAAGGAGGTGCAGACAGAAGCAAGAGCAGTACAGACAGTACTAACAGAGGTGCAAAAAGAGGCAAGGGGAACTGAAAGAAGGAAGAGAAGTGCATAAAGAAGCAACAGAAGTGCTAAAAGAGGCGTGAATGGTACAGAAAGAGCAAGAGAAGTACAGAAAGAAGCAACAGAAGTACAGACATTGGCAAGAGAGGTACAGAAACAGGCAGAAAAGGTGCAGAAAGAGGGAACAGGGGTGCAATAAGAGGCAAGAGAAGTACAGAAAAAGGGAAGAGGGGTGCAGAAAGAGACAAGAGGGGTGCAGAAAGAAGCAAGTGAGGTGCAGAAAGAGGCAACAGAGGTGCAGAAACAAGGAAGAGCAGTGCAGAAAGACCCAACAGAGGTACAAAAAGAGGTAAGAGGTGTGCAGAAAAAAGTTGGAGAGGTGCACAAACAGGCAAGACAGGTACAGAAAGAGGCAGAAGGGGTGCAGAAAGAAGGAAGATAAGTGCAGAAAGAAGCAACAGAAGTGATAAAAGAGGCGCGAAAGGTGCAAAAAGAGCAAGAGAAGTTCAGAAAGAAGCAACAGAAGTACAGAAATTGGCACGAGAGGTACAGAAACAGGCAGAAAAGGTGCAGAAAGAGGGAATAGGGGTGCAAAAAGAGGCAGGAGAGGTGCAGAAAAAGGGAAGAGGGGTACAGAAAGAGACAAGAGGGGTGCAGAAAGAAGCACGTGAGGTGCAGAAAGAAGAACCAGAGGTGCAGAAAGATGCAAGAGAAGTGCAGAAACAATCAAGAGAAGTGCAGAAAGAGGCAAGAGAATTGCCGAAAGAAGAAACAGAGGTGAAGTGCAGAAAGAAGAAACAGAGGTGCAGAAAGATGCAAGAGAAGTGCAGAAACAATCAAGAGAAGTGCAGAAAGAGGCAAGAGAATTGCCGAAAGAAGCAACCGAGGTGTAGAAAGAAGCAAGAGAAGTGCAGAAAGAGGCAAGTGAGGTGCAGAAAGAAACAACAGCATTGCAGAAAGAACCAACAGGTGCAAAAAGAGGCAAGGTGGATGCAGAAAGAGGCAGGAGGGGTACACAAAGAAGGAAGAGAAGTACAGAAAGAGGCAGGAGAATTACTGAAAGAAGCAACAGAGGTGTAGAAAGAGGCAAGAAAAGTGCAGAAAGAGGCAAGTGAGGTGTAGAAAGAAGCAAGAGCCGTGCAGAAAGAACCAACAGAGGTTCAAAAAGAGGAAAGAGGGGTGCAGAAAAAGATAAGAGAGGTGCACAAAGAGGCAAGACAGGTACATAAAGAGGTAGGAGGGGTGCAGAAAGAAGGAAGAAAAGTGCAGAAAAAGAAGCAGCAGAGGTGCCGAAAGAGGAGCAAAGGGTGCAGAAAAGAGCAAGAGAAGTGAAGAAATAAGCAACAGAGCTACAGAAAGAGGCAAGAGGGGTGCAGAAACAGGCAGGAAAAGTGCAGAAATCGGAAACACAGGTTCAGAAAGAGGCAAGAGAAGTACAGTAAAAGAAAAGAGGGGTGCAGAAAGAGGCAAGAGGGGTTCAGAAAGAAGCAAGTCAGGTGCAGAAAGAGGCAAAAGAGGTGCAGAAAGACACCAGAGAGATGCAGAAACAAGCAAGGGAAGTGCAGAAAGAGGCAAAAGAATTGCTGACAAAAGCAACAGAGGTGTGGAAAGAAGCAAGAGAGGGACAGAAAGAAACAATTTAGGTGCAGAAAGAGGCAAGAGAGGTGCAGAAAATGGCAAGAGAACAGCAGAAAAAGGCAAGAGGAATGCGAAAAAGGAAAGAATGGTGCAGAAAAAAGCACTAGAGGTGCAGAAAGAAGCAAGAGAAGTGCAGAACGAAGCAAGAGAGGTGCAGAAAGAGGGAAGACAAAAAAGCACTAGAGGTGCAGAAAGAAGCAATAGAAGTGCAGAAAGAGGAGAGAGAAGTTCAGAAAGAAGCAAACGGGGTACAGAAAGAGGCAAGAGAGGTGCAAAAAGAGGCAAGAGATGTGCAGAAAAAGGGAAGAATGGTACAGAAAGAAGCAAGAGAAGTGCACAAAGAGGCAAGTGAGGTGCAGAAGGAGGCAGGAAAATTAAAGATAGAGGTAAGAGAGTTACAGAAACAGGCAACAGGGTTGCAGAAAGAGGGAACATGTGTGCAGAAAGAGGCAAGAGAGGTGCAGAAAGACAGAAGAGGGATACAGAAAGAGGCAAGAGGTAAGCAGAAATTTGCAACAGAGGTGCAAAAAAAGCAAGTGCGGTGCAAAAAGAACCAACAGAGGTACAGAAAGAGGCAAAGGGGGTAAAGAAAGATGCAAGAAAAGTACAGAAAGAAGCAAATGAGGTGCAGAAAAAGGCAAGAGAACTGCAGAAAAAGGCAAGAGAGGTACAGAAAGAGGCAGGAGAGGTGCACAAAAAGGCAAAAGGGGTACAGAAAGAGGAAAGAGGTGTGCATAAAGAAGCAAGAGAAGTGCAGAAAGAAGCAACAGAGGTGCTTAAAGAGGCACGAGGGGTGCGGAAAGAGGCAAGAGAAGTGCAGAAAGAGCAACAGAGGTACAGGAAGAGGAAAGAGAGATACAGAGATTTGCAAGAGAGGTGCAGTAAGAAGCAAGAGAAGTGCAGAAAAAGGTAGGAGAGGTGCACAAAGAAGCAAGAGGGATACAGAAAGAGGCACGAAGGGTGCAGAAAGAGGCAAGACAAGTGCAGAAAGAAGTAACAGAGGTACAGAAAGAGGCAAGAGATGTATATATATATTTTAGTTGTTATGTGGGTGTCTCCTAAGAGAAGTGGCTGTCGAAACAGGGGGTTTTATATTTTATGAGCGGTTTATACATGTTATACATTTATGTATTCATTGTTCAACGATGCGGAATTTGTTGCAATGCAATACCAGCTCTCATTGTCATCACTTTGAAACCCACTACGGACAGTATTTCGTCTGTTTCAATGGTCATGTGTTCCGGGAGGAAGTTCTGGCAAGGGGGCATGCACTTATGTTCACTGCATATAAATGTTCGAAAAACGTAACTGCTTTGCATGTGATCAAGGGCTCACGAAGCCCGAAACGCGTCATTGCTGTTAACCTGTGCCAATAAATCATCTTGTGGCCAGATCCTGTGGTCCGTCTCCTGATTTTTGCTTCGCCGATCCGAGGGATTTGGAGGTGGCTTACGGGGAGTTTCAGTGCATATAAATATATATATATATATATATATATATATATAGCTAGATAGATAGATAGATAGATAGATAGATAGATATAAAAATAAAATATGTAGATATATATACATACACACACACATATATATACGCTCACACACACATTTCTTTTTTTTGGAGAAAGTGTTTAGTAATAGTTT